>NW_022987851.1:2773502-3373502 GCF_902827165.1 Trematomus bernacchii | reverse complement strand
ATGCAGAATTGTGAAAACAAAACACATGTCATGAGTTGGACATGTCAATTGAATTGTCATGCTTAATAGGTTTGCATGAATTCCAGGTTTCTGAGTTCATGATTTTATCTAAGAATGAACGTAACTAACTCAAGTTGTTTCTTTCGAACATTACTATACAGTAAAATACCATGGCAGCATGTGAAATGTCATTAAATCTAAAAATACGTTATGTATATCTTGTGTAAGCTTTTTCAACACATCACTCATCATTTACTCAATCTCGGTAAAGTGAATGAAAGACGGAGCAGTTGGCCCTCGGTTGCTTCCCTGAAACTGTTTCTGTTCACATCACCTTAGGGGGTTTCAGTCATCAGGAAATATAACCAGCTTGGCAAGATAATTTCATGTAGGACACTTAGCTTAGAGTTAATATTCTCAGTCCAGACTTTATTCTACTTATTTTTAGTGTGTTTGCTTAATAGTTTATGCAAATGAAATCAACTCAGGCCTGCAGTTTCTTACGAAGGCCCCACGTGTTGATCACAGAGAGTCCCTTTAACACTAGAACCGCCAGAGATTTTTTATACCTAAAACCGCCACCTGGGTCAAATTGACCCGCTATTAGAATGCATTGATTTTCAAGGTAAAATGTTCTTTTATTGAACAGTGAGTTTTGATCGCACAGGGATGAAACGTATACCAATATAATCTGTGGACTCTCGGGGCTCGACATTATAAATGACCCGCTGGCCCGGAAGCATTATTTAGACACCGCGGCCAGCATAACGTACTTTCAACTCGCCCCACAGCTGTTTGCTGCGGAGCGCAGCGCGAGCAGTCTCCCGTGAGCGGGAGCGCACTCCTTCACTACAGACTGTCTCTATCTCTCTCTCTCTCTCTATCTATAACTATCTATCAATATATCTATCTCTCTCCCTCTCAATCTATCTCTCAATCTATAAGGAACCGCAGTAGACAAAAGGCGTTGCTATAGCAACACGTCATGTTTATATGAAAAGGGGTGGGGTCAATATGACCCGCTTGGCGGAAATAGGTATAAATGGCAATTTTTTGGGCGATTTCTTCAATCTGACTTCATATTGACAATTTTTAACAACATAGGGTGCTACATAACACACTTTCAGGAAAAGTCACGGACTGGAAGACTTTAATATTTGATTGAAAAAAAGTTACACACAATAAAAAACAGCTCTGGGTCAAATTGACCCCATTGGCGGTTCTAGTGTTAACCTGTTAATAGCCCCTGCCGGCGGGGGCTATTGGAACAATTTTCGCGAAACTGTGTCTCAGGGCTTCTTAACATTCAACAACCTATTAACCTGTTAAGCCCCGAGCCTGATTTCCAGGTCTCAGGCTCGAAAATGACATTCCCAGAACACATGACTATAACTTCACTTGACATTTGACCTCAAAGGTGGAATCTGACTTCAAAGGCTGTAACACTAGGAATATGTGGGCGGGACTAAGGACAATGACTGACTACAAAGGAGCAGCGGGGGGTGCTGCGGGAGTGTCTGCGTGCGCATCTCTCCCAGATGAGCTAAATAGTTTTTTTGCACGCTTTGAGAGCAGCCAGGCTGTGGAGGTACAGAGGGACCAGGAGCTACACTGCCCTTTTGTTTTAAATAGGGCAGATGTGTGTAAATCCTTTAAAAGGGTTAACCCACACAAGGCTCCTGGACCTGATGGCATCCCTGGCCGTGTTCTCAGGGTGTGTGCAGTTCAGCTGGCAGAGGTGTTCACAGACATCTTCAACAGGTCCCTGCTGCAGTCTGTAGTCCCCACATGTCTTAAACACTCCACCATCATTCCTGTCCCCAAAAAGACAATCATCACCTGCCCCAACGACTACCGCCCAGTAGCACTCACCTCCATCATAATGAAGTGCTTTGAGCGGTTAGTCAAATTATTCATCACCTCCTCCCTCCCTGAATCTCTGGACCCCCTGCAGTTTGCCTACAGAGCAAACAGGTCCACAGACGACGCCATAGCCCTCACCCTCCACACTGCCCTCTCACACCTGGACCCGAAGAACAGGAACACATATGTGAGAATGCTGTTCATTGACTACAGTTCAGCATTCAACACCATTGTGCCCTCCAAGCTGGCCATCAAGCTCAGAGACCTCGGGCTCAACAGCGCCCTCTGCGACTGGATCCTGAACTTCCTGACGGGCAGACCCCAGGCAGTGCGGGTGGGAAACATCACATCCTCCACCCTGATTCTTAACACCGGTGCCCCTCAAGGCTGCGTGCTCAGCCCTCTCCTCTACTCCCTGTTCACCCACGACTGCGTGGCCACACACAGCTCCAACACCATCGTGAAGTTTGCTGATGACACGACCGTCATCGGCCAGATCACAGACGATGACGAGACGGCATACAGAGAGGAGGTCGAAAACCTGACATCTTGGTGCCAGGAGAACAACCTCCATCTCAACATCAGCAAAACAAAGGAGCTGATTGTGGATTACAGGAAGCAGCAGGGAGAGGGACACGCCCCCATCGCCATCAATGGGACTACGGTGGAGAGAGTCAAAAGCTTCAGGTTCCTTGGGGTCCACATCACTGAGGACCTGACATGGTCTCTTCACACCACCACCATCACCAAGAAAGCTCGACAGCGGCTCTTCTTCCTCCGCAGGCTGAGGAGGTTCAAAATGGATTCCAGGATACTCTGCAACTTCTACAGGTGCACGATAGAGAGTATCCTCACTGGCAGCATGACGGCCTGGTACGGCAGCTGCACCGACCTCGATCGTAAGGCTTTACAGAGGGTGGTGAAAACTGCACAGCACATCACCAGGACGGAGCTGCCATCCATGGAGGACCTTTACTCCCAGCGGCTCAGGAAGAAATCACTACGGATTATCAAAGACCCCCATCACCCCAGCCACAAACTGTTCTTTCTGTTGCCGTCTGGCAGACGTTACCGCAGCATCCGGGCAAGGACAAGAAGATTCGGAGACAGTTTCTTCCCGCGGGCAGTGAGACTGTTAAACAATTGAACTGTTGAAACAACATCAAACATTCAACTGCTACTCAGTAGTATGTATCTAATACCTAATATATATATATCATTCCAATAACTTGTATATAGACTCATACTGCACTATTCCACATCATAACTTTATTTCATTTTTATAACTATTATTATTTTTGTATTGCTCTTGCTCTTATTGTTATTATGTTATGTTATTATGTTGCATTGTTGGAGAAGCCTGTGACATAAGATTTTCAACTGCATAATTACTCTGTAGCTATGTCAGATTGACAATAAAGAACCTTGAACCTTGAACCTTGACCTTTTTAGAGAAAAAACTTCTGGGGTCATTTGGGTGGATTTTCCATATCTCCGGCCCCCCTTGGTCGATTTTGAAGATTGACATCTCTTTTTAACTGTCAGAGCAGTGGCGAGCCGTGACCTTTATACCTAGGCCCTCTGACTCCGAACCTATGCTAATCATAAATCTATCGATCATAAATCTATCGATTAGATTTATGATTCGAAAATTATAAAAGTAGAGTAGACATGTGGATATTATCCGCCTGAACAAAACGTGCATTTATCTAACAGGTTCGTTTTCCACAGACCGTATTTCGAGCTATTTTCCCAAAACCCTATGGAGAAATCCCATTGCTTTTTTGTCGAGGGAACCCGAGCGCAGCTTACTTCCGGGTTTTAGGACGCGTCACTGCACCACTTGCATAAACTTCACAGTGGGCGGAACTTGTCATAAAGTCTGCGAGAATAAAGCCCACCCATTTAGAGGGAAGATATGATTGGTCAATTGTACTGTCTTTTGACATTACTCTCTCGTTGAGTTACTATAGCGGGCCCTCTGTGAATTCATAGCTGGACCACCAATCAGCTCCTGTCTTCACAGTGACTCGCAGAGACGAGCTTCTTTCATTTAACCCTTCACATTCCAACAGAAACTGAACAGGCAGATTCGATGGATTTATTTCTTTGGAAATGTTATTTTGAATACAATTAAATCAAGTTATTTTGGTAAAACTATTGAAAAATATATTTAAAAAAAAATCTTTTTTTATGTTTTGAAATATAATTTTTTAGAATATCTTAGGCCTTCAGAGAGGGCCTAGAGGGCCCTGACGGCTCGCCACTGCGTCCGAGCCAATAGAATCGAGGGGAAGTTCCTAAATCCACCTACACGTTACCAAATAAGGAGTGAGAGTAATGCGTAGCCAGAATACCCAGAACAGGAAGCTGTCATACACTCTGGTAGCTATCATAGCAGCTAATATGAAATCTGTGGAATCTCAGCTTGCTAGCTAATATCTTGTTTGTGCAGATCCGATAAGTAATAAAGTATTTATATTAGGGCTGTCAAGTTAACGCGTTAATAACGCGTTAACGCAAAAAAAAATTAACGCCACTAATTATTTTAACGCGATTAACGCATGTGTATTTTTTGTCCTCGGCCGCCGTAGTTTCAGAGCGCATCGAGTGTAAAATACCATCGACAAGCTGATGCTGACAGCCCCGCTCCTGCCGCCCGCTTGTGGCAGACCACACTTCCACGCTCACCGGCAGGCCCGGACTGGCCATCGGGAGGACCGGGAGGGAGTGTGTATGTGTGGCGCGACTCGCGCGAGCGAGGCACACCTTACGTGTTGTTGTTGTTAGCATCTGGTGCTAGCTAGCTGCGCTAACGGATATAAGGAGCTGTTTCAATGACATTTCGCCGACAACTGCGCCGAGCACTTGACTTTATGCAGGTAGCCAGACAGTGGGACATTGTACGAAAAGTCAGCACACTCAGCACGGATAGTACGCGCAACATGATTGCAGCGTCCAGGCAGCTCCCATTCGAGCATATATGCCTTGAGCTGCACATAGCTCCAACGATCCATCACAGTGTCTCCACACACACACACACACACACACACACACACACACACACACACACACACACACACACACACACACACACACACACACACACACACACACACACACACACTATTATTGTATGAGAGAGGTTCCAGGTTGAATTGAGGCGAATATTTGTAATGTTCAGAGGTTGTTGTGTTTAATATTCATGAGAATATTTGTCATTGTTCAAATGATAATAAACAAACATATAAAGCATATTTGTCCACTCATATGTTGATAAGAGTATTAAAAACTTGAAAGATATCCCTCTAAGGTAATTTAGAACAGATAAAAATATTGCGATTAATTTGCGATTAATCGCGATTAACTATGGACAATCATGCGATTAATCGCGATTAAATATTTTAATCGACTGACAGCCCTAATTTATATCTAGAGTTCTGTGCTAAGTGCGGTAGCATTTTTTCGCTCAGGGCTAATTTAGACGCTTCTTATGAGACTTGTGTTTTGTTTCGGTAAAAATGGTTCGTATCGTCAGTTAGCTGAGTTTCTTCCCGTTAAGTGAGTATGACACATTCATAGTTCATTAAATGTTAAGAAGCCCTGAGACACAGTTTCGTGAAAAAAAAGCCTGTAGCCCCCGCCGGCAGGGGCTATGGGGCTTAACAGGTTAATGTGTCATGCCCACTTAACGGGAAGAAACTCAGCTAACTGACGATATGAACCATTTTACCTAAACAAAACACAAGTCTAACGTCAAGCCTCTGAATCAGCACTAAGCGAAAGGGTGCTAACACACTTAAAGACAACACACAACTTCACTTT
Organism: Trematomus bernacchii; assembly: GCF_902827165.1. Lineage (NCBI taxonomy): Eukaryota > Metazoa > Chordata > Actinopteri > Perciformes > Nototheniidae > Trematomus > Trematomus bernacchii. Next base: position 3,367,814 of record NW_022987851.1, on the reverse strand, counting down.
ACGGGGCCAAAACGGCAAATACATCTTACCTTTGCTGTTTTCTGATCAAAAGTTGTGTTCAAGGGCATTAAAACGTATATAAACGCTGCTGAAGGTTAATCCAATGTCTCTGTGTCACTTTGAAATCATTACTGATAATCCATCATAACATTTATGTCAATAAACGTAGTTTTTATAGAACGTAACCCAGCTTCCGGTTTTGGGCATGCTGGCTGCGCATCACTCTCATTCACCAATGGTAATGTTTAGATGGATTTAAGTACACCCCCTCGATTATATTGGCTCTAACGGTTCAAAAGAGGTGTCAATCGCCAAAATCGACCCATGGGTTCCAGAGATATGGCAAATACACCCAAATGACCTCAGAGGTGGTTTATTTTTTCTAAACCTCTCTAAAAAGGTCAACTTTCACTTGTTTTGCATCAATCTTGATACAGGGTACTTATTATATGTTATAGTTTGGATTCCTAAAGCTTTTTGTCTACTATCCCATCATTCAAGGGTGGTTTTCACTATAAGTAATGGGTTTTTCTTGGACGGAAACTATAATTTACATGTTTTTACTATGTTCAATCTGAATTTAATTTAAAATATAAACATCTATATTGATTCTGACTTTTCTACATCCAACTCACAGGTGTATCCTTGCTTTGAGAAAAAATATTATTAATTTACCCCTTTTAGAAGTGAAGATATAGTCATTTGTTCTGGGCATGTCATTTTCGAGCCTGAGACCTGAAACACAGGCTTGGGGCTTAACAGGTTAATGGCTTTGCAAAAGGTTAGATTTTAATGGACCAAAAATATAGTATCACCAGTTCACCTCCAGGGCAATGCTATTGTGTCCTTGAGCAAGGCTCCAAACCCACAACTGCTTACTGGAGCCGGAATACCTGGCTCTGACACCTCTCCGTAAAAACTGTACATGTGTGTATTTGTACTTTGTATGTATGTACTGACAGAGTAAAGATATTAATTTCCCCTTGTGATTAGTAAAATGGCCTCTTCTTCCACTTCTAAACAGTAATCAATTAAATAATTAAGGTTCTAAAGCTAAAGGGCCTCTTTAAAATCGGTGTGTTTTACATTTTGCAATATGATTTGTAATATATTTTGTTATACATATTCCCATCCCAAACAAATTAACAGTTAGTTAACCAGCCATTATTGTGTTAAGGCTACATCTTAGTTAGTTATTAAAACTCTGAGGATACAATACGGTTACAGTGGTTTTTGTCCGGCTGCCATAGAAATCAAATGTATGATCTTGTAAATCACATTGTCAACACTTCCTCACTTAAATGGCAAGAGTCTGTTTCCCTTTTGAAGTGGCTGAAGTGGTCTTTTATTGATTCAAACCCTGTGCCATAAAAACACATCAAACACTCTGCACTTTGAGAACGACAGTATACTCATATTAATTTTACAGGATGTAACCTGAGAGAATTTAAGAATGTCATTTCAGATTTTATCACAAATTTAAAACAAACCTTTTTACGAGTTCCACCAGCAGCAACCGCCAAAGTTAAATCCATTGTTTACATTAAAAAAACAATACAACCAGAATAGTTGTATGGGATGATGGGGGGGACCCAGGATTTGCCAAGAGAGATTCAAGTGTGTGTGTGTGTGTGTGTGTGTGTGTGTGTGTGTGTGTGTGTGTGTGTGTGTGTGTGTGTGTGTGTGTGTGTGTGTGTGTGTGTGTGTGTGTGTGTGTGTGTGTGTGTGTGTGTGTGTTTGTGTTTGTGTGTGTGTGTGTGTGTTTTAGACATAGGCATTTAAACCAAACCAAGCCGGCTCTTAGTAGGACATTTTATTTTTACATTGTTTACATAAGTTAAAGGAATAGTCAAATAGATTGATTTATGTCACTCTCATTTCTTTTAAATATGTAGCAACAGTATGATAGCTGTAATGTGGCTAAGCTTATCATAGAGACTAGCAAGACAGGAAAACAGTTAGCCTAAAATATATACTTCCAAGCACCTCTTAGGCCCCACAATAACATATTATTTAACTCTGTAGAGAAACTGAAGCAGAAATGGCATATACTGTAAACCCACCAAAGAAATAATAATAGATGAGCTGAAGAGATCCTTGGATGTGGACATCTCCAAGCTGTTGACCAATCACAACAGAGCCGGCCAGCTAACCAATCAAAGCGGACTGGGCTCTGGTTTCAGACAGAGAGTGAAAGGAGGTGCTGCAGCACAGGCAGTATGAGAAAAATAAAGAGCTTTTTGAAAATTAAAGCATGTAAACATGTCACAGTAGAGGCACAAAATACAAATATGAACCTGAAAATGAGCATAACATGTCCTATAATTCACAGCCACACTAATGCTAAACTAAGTTAACCAACTGCTGGCTAACCTGTTTCTTAAAATGCCAAAATTCTGCACATCTGGTAAGAAAACACATCAATCTTCTGCTATCATTATTGCTTTTGCTACTTGCACAAATAATTAATCTTGGTCTTCATCAGCCAGAAATAACAGACTTTCGCAGGAGTCACAACATCAATAACAGAAAAGATACTTGGCAGTAGTGCAGTCATGTCAAGGCCTGTTCTTCCTGCTCAGTGCTGGCACTTTATTTTAAGATTATCCCTTAAACAGTCCAAGACGCCACACATCAAGATTGTTCAAATAAAACAAAGAGGAGGTCCAAAGGAGCCTGTATTTTTATTATATATCTACAGTATATGGGAATGCAGGTAGAATGTTAACAACAGGAATGTTGCGGTTAAATTGAGAAAATATGATTTCTCCCTTGCGTTATATATATTAGTCATATTATATTGTAAAACTGTGTGAACTCTTGGAGTCTGTCTGACCATGATTTGTATGGGATTAGTTTTGTTTCATCAAGCTAAAGGTGATACACAATATAAACTGTATTCTGTTATTTTTTCAAAGACATGTTACATTTCAAAAGCATATATTGCTATGTTTAGGACAAACAATTAAAGACTGCTTTAATTTAACAAATTCTACAATATAATTTGAACCAGAAGATGAAATCTCAAAGAATGTTTTAAATAAAAGGACATAAAACAAAAAGATGGATAATAATAAAATATATTCAATGTATATGTAAAGACATTTGGTCAAATGAAATGACACTGTGCAAGTGATAACAGCAACGCCCAGCGTGGATGAAGATGGTGCAGGTCTTTCTTCATGCCCCCCCTCCGTGCTGTCCCCTCAGAGGAAGTGGGGAAACGGGATAAGACCTCTGGACGCCACGCTGTATCAATGATCCACACTGTTAATATGAGAGGAAAATAAATGTTTTAGGAAATGAAAATATTAAGTTAACAAATAAAACTCAGCTCAGGGGCATGGACGGTAGGTTTTCCTACAAAGAGAAGTAGTAAACTCAGCCTCCATTGATTTTCATATCAAATTAGCGTGTTAATAAAATAAGCTATCATGGCTTATACTTGCATATCTAAACAGAATCATGAAAGCATGTTGGTAGAGTCAGGCACACGAGTCCCTTTGAGTGTGTCTGCCGGTGTCTGAACGCTCACTCACTCACTCACTGCTAGCTATGTAGCTAACTGTCCCTGCTATTAGGCTACTTAGCTTGCATTGTTATGGATTGTGATGCCCCTGTGGGTCCATCAGTGGAGAGGGTGTGGCTGTCCTGTCTGTGCTGCATTGATTGCACTGATTGTAGTAACTCAGGGCACCTGGGTCTGGTGCCCTGCAGCTATTTAAAGCCTCTCTGTTGTCTCTCTGCTTTTCCCTGCAGGCCCCCGGTTTTGTTGAGTATATGCTGTTGTTACTTTAGTTGCTTTACTTTGTGCACCTCAACACCCTCACACATACACGTCCATGCAACCCTCACCCTGCATTTACACTACTGATACCACTGACGTCCACACCTCATGCTTTACTTATTGTTGCACTTCATTTTATTTGGCTAATTTGAATTGTTTGGTTAAATAAACATATTTTAGTAACCGTTGATATGGTGTGTCTCCTTTTTGTTGTGGCCTTTTGAGCCAGGTCGTAACATGGATCTAAAGGTAGCAAAAGCTAACTTTCACAGCACAGCTTTTCTTAACTTCTCACTTAAAGGTAGGGTAGGTAAGTTTGAGAAACCGGCTCGAGATACACTTTTTGTTATATTCCATGGAATGCTCTTAACATCCCAATAGCAATGAATATCTTAATTTATGGATAAAAATCCATAAAAAAATGTCATCTGTGGAAGCCGTGGTACTGTAAAAAGCAACCTGGTCTCACCAGAATGCGTGACTCCACCACGACTCCTTAACACCGCAGTGCGTGGTGGAGTCACAAACTTTGCTACATTTACGTGTCTGCACCACGCAAACAACCCCAATGTAAAGTGAATGAGGCTCCTTTGTCGTGGTGCACACACGCATTTCTACAACGTCCCGCAGTGAGCTTTTATTCTATAAAACGTTTTTTAAATCTACTTTATAGCTTGTAGTAACTCACGGGAGGCTTCTTTTATTTTATTTGTATTCATAATAATTTTTATTTTTCGTCAGAATGTATTATGGTGCATTATTTACCAATTTTTGTTCTCAAAAAACAGTGCATTGTGTGTAATACAACTGTGATTTTTATTAAATTAATTAGTTTTTAAGGAAGGCCAGAGCATCAGCTGTGTCAAATAGATTGTTCCCTTTAGTTAACGTTATTTAAAAGATAATTATATTCCTATTTGATCATGTCCCCTTTATTGTATTACGGACCCAAAGAGCAATGTGAGCGTCCATTCCCATTGGATAACGGAGGATTTTACACCCGGAAGTAAGTATTCTCCTTACTGTCGATTGATTTTATTTACAGTTATATCTGCACTACTCATCAACTCAAAAACACCAGATTATCCTTGTTAATTACACAACATTGATTGGTTTAAATTGTGTACAATGCTTTTGTATTTTCCCCTTTCGATTCAGAGAAACAAATATTTTTTCTGAGTTTTTGGATGGCAGAAGACACTACACTACCCAGAATCCTCAGCTATGGGACAACACCATGTGCTTAGAAGCTCTGGCCTTCCTTAAAAACTAACTAATTTAATAAAAATCACAGTTGTATTACACACAATGCACTGTTTTTTGAGAACAAAACTTGGTAAATAATGCACCATAATACATTCTGACGAAAAATAAAAATGATTATGAATACAAATAAAATAAAAGAAGCCTCCCGTGAGTTACTACAAGCTATAAAGTAGATTTTAAAAACGTTTTATAGAATAAAAGCTCACTGCGGGACGTTGTAGAAATGCGTGTGTGCACCACGACAAAGGAGCCTCATTCACTTTACATTGGGGTTGTTTGCGTGGTGCCGACATGTAAATGTAGTAAAGTTCGTGACTCCACCACGCACTGCGGTGTTAAGGAGTCGTGGTGGAGTCACGCATTCTGGTGAGACCAGGTTGGTAAAAAGTACGACCAATCATTTTAGCCGGCCCGGCTAAAATAACTGGATGGCCTACCTGCCTGTCAGCCTTCCATCTGTGCACAAACTTATCTCGTGCCCTCATTGGTCATGTGCGCGTTCGTGTGTGTTGGAGGAGGGGCTCTATAAGGAAGTGGCAGATTTTCTCCGGTTGTGTATTTTCAAATTCTAGCGATCTCGAGCCGGTTTCTCAAACTTACCTACCCTACCTTTAATAATAAAGAAACAGACCATATAGTACAGCACAAACAACACAAATGATCAATACTTACATATATTTTCACTTGTAGCATTATAATAATTGAAATGCTGGTTCTTCTGGGGTGTTCTATCCACGCTCAGCTACCACACCTCTGCACTGTACAATCGCTGGAGGACTTGGCTGTCACTCAAAAACTGAGTAGCCAATGGGGACGCACCCCTAAAAGTCCCGCCCACCTGGGACGTTTGTGTCAAAATCGAAAACAAAAAATGAAGGAGCGCAAACGAGAGAGCTGCAGCGAGAGCAAACGTCTGATCATTGAGAAAGAAGCAAAGAGAACTGCAAACCAAAAGATATGTTAAAACAAAGAAAAGATACTTATAGTTTACATGATTACACAAATGATTTGTTTGCAACTTATAGTTTTATTTTTTAAATTACATTTATTTAGATTGACTCAGTTTTTTTTCTCTCTTAAACTCTTAGTTTTGCTTGATTCTGAGAAAGTGTTGCTTTATCTTTATGAAACAAAACTAATCCCATAGTTTGGGAACCTCCCTGGTAAGTTAATAAACCATTTATATAGTTAATCACCTATTCTGAGATATATGGAAAGCAGAGATACAGTAGTTGGCATAATATGTCCTCTTCACAAACACTGGAAATTGACAGAAATGTAGTCATGGACCTGAATAAAAAAACCATTAAAGATCTCCTATCATGCTATTTTTTGGCATACAGGTGCATCTCAATAAATTAGAATATCGTGGAAAAGTTCATTTATTTCATTAATTCAATTCAAAAAGTGAAACTCATATGATATGGATTCATTACACACAAAGGGAAATATTTCAAGGCGTTATTTGTTTTAATCTTGAGGATTACGGTTTACAGCTAATGAAAACCCCAAAATCAGTATCTCAGAAAATTAGAATAATGTGAAAAAGTTCAATATTGTAGACTCACGGTGTCAAACTCTAATCAGCTAATGAACTCAAAACACCTGCTAAGGTTTCCAGAGCCTTTAAATGGTCTCTCAATCTGGTCCAGTAGGCTTCATAATCATGGGGAAGCCTGCTGACCTGACAGTTGTCCAGAAGACAGTCATTGACAGGGTAAGCCTCAAAAGGTCATTGCTAAAGAAGCTGGCTGTTCACAGAGTGCTGTATCCAAGCATATTCATGGAAAGTTGAGTGGAAGGAAAAAGTGTGGTAGGAAAAGTTGCACAAGCAACAGGGATAACTGCAGACCTGAGAGGATTGTTAAGCAAAGGCCATTCAAACATTTGGGGGAGTTTCACAAGGAGTGGACTGAGGCTGGAGTCAGTGCATCAAGAGCCAACGCACACAGACGTATCCAGGACATGGGCTACAACTGTCGCATTCCTCGTGTCAAGCCACTCCTGAACCAGAGACAACGTCAGAAGCGTCTTACCTGGGCTAAGGAGAAAAATAAATGGTCTATTGCTCAGTGGTCCAAAGTCCTCCTTTCAGATGAAAGTAAATGTTGCATTTCATTTGGAAATCAAGGTCCCAGAGTCTGGAGGAAGAGTGGAGAGGCACACAATCCAAGTTGCTTGAAGTCCAGTTTGAAGTTTCCACAGTCAGTGATGATTTGGGGAGCCATGTCACCTGCTGGTGTTGGTCCACTGTGTTTTCTCAAGTCAAAAGTCAGCGCAGCGGTCTAGCAGGAGATTTTAGAGCACTTAATCGTTCCTTCTTCTGACAAGCTTTATGGAGATGCTGATTTCATTTTCAACAGGACTTGGCACCTGCCCACACTGCCAAAAATACTAAGACCTGGTTTAGTGACCATGGAATTACTTTGCTTGATTGGCCAGCAAACTCGCCTGACCTGAATCCTATAGAGAATCTATGGGGTATTGTCAAGAGGAAGAGGAGAGACACCAGACCCAACAATGCAGACAAGCGGAAGGCCGCTATCAAAGCAACGTGGGCTTCCATAACACCTCAGCAGTGCCACAGGCTGATCGCCTCCATGCCACGCCGCATTGATGCAGTAATTCATCAAAAAGGAGGCCCAACCAAGTACTGAGTGCATACAGTACACATGAACATGATAGGAGACCTTTAAGACAATTACAAAGTCAGCCTACTGTCACCTTAAGAATATTAGCTTTAAAATAGTATTGACTTAAAAGAGGCCCCATTTTGCTTTTTGGGGTTTTCCTTTTCCTGTAGTGTTAGGTTTTTGTGCATGTAAATGGTCCGCAAAGGCTAAAATCCTTGTGTCTTCCCTTTGTAACAACTGCGTTTTATTGGATAGCGCTCCAACATTTGGATGTGCTTTTTAATGAACTGTGATTTTATAATGTGTTTTTGTTGCACTATATCTTAATGCTCTAATGTTTTCCTTTATTCGTTAATCACTTTGAATTGCCTTTGAGGCATAACTTAAAAAACAGAGACCAGAATCAACTAGAGAATGCAATTCCTGAAGAAATTGCTAGTGGGAATGCTTTATGCTGAAAAGCTGACGCTAAACTGCTATGCTGAAATGTAATGTGTAAGAAGAAAGTGAAGAATTTAGATTGAAATGATACATGAACACTGGGGGCTTGAATGTGTGATGAGTGAAGAAAAGAAAGTAAAAAGGCTTGGAAAAGCAGCAGAATATTTGAACTGCAAACTTTTGAACTAACTTGATGGTGAATGATCTGTCGCCATGGCAACAGCATTTGATGACACCCCATAATACGCTTAGATGCGTTGATGGCTACATCGTTACCAAACCTGTTAAGTTTTGGGCCGTTTGGAACATTTTCACTGAAGTTATGAGAAAACCGTGTTTCATGGCGAGCATTGTGTTGCCATGGCAACGGCATTTGAGAGAGAGAGAGAGAGAGTGTGTGTGTGTGTGTGTGTGTGTGTGTGTGTGTGTGTGTGTGTGTGAGAGAGAGAGAGAGAGAGACTGTGTGTGTGAGAGAGAGAGTGTGTGTTTGTGAGAGAGAGAGAGAGAGAGAGAGAGAGAGAGAGAGAGAGAGAGAGAGAGAGAGAGAGAGAGAGAGAGAGAGAGAGAGAGAGAGTGTGTGTGTGTGTCTGTGTGTGGTAGAGAGAGAGAGAGAGAGAGAGAGTGTGTGTATGAAATGAACAGTTAGAACTGACTGCTGTCAGTTGGAGTGATGACATCATCGTGTTCCATTACACAGGTGTTTATAGTTGAGCTAACGAGCTCTGTAGAGATCAAAGGTTTGCATTGTTCTGAATGAGAGATAAACCTCTTACATGTGAACGTTTTGTGGAAGAACCATAACAGATATCTGTGAAATTTCAAAACGTGAAGCATGTCAAGGAAGTTGAGTATCTGAAGTGTAATTTTTGTGTACTTTCGGGTTAATAATGTGGCCTTTTTGGCAGTTTAACTAAAGGTGTGCGGCTGCTGCTGTGAGGAAATATCAGCCTGAAATTACAATGGGTTTTAATGGAGACATGTTGAAAGTGTTTGTCACTTCATGCCCTCAAGAGGCATTTTGTTTAATTATTTGTCATTTTTCAAGCTACGAGATGTTTTCCTACATTTGTCATGAAAGATTATGTCTCAGGAATGTAGGGTTTGGGAATTATGGCAGTTTAAAAAAAAGATATGAAGGCAAATTTCAAGATTTCCTACCCTCTAGCTGTGACATCACGCACTCTAGTTAATGTTAAAATCTGAAGAAAGCCTCTTTACCAAGGTCTGAACCAGGGGCGTCGCCTGGACCTGAAAACATGCGGGGCTTAGCCCACAGTGGCGGCGGCACTACAGTGGCATTTTTCACTGCAACACTCCCCACATGCACACACACAGTACACCCGCCACTGTTACAATGAAGGCTCGATAATCAGCTCACGGCATATAGGCAGGGGTAAAGTGGTATTTTTTATGAGTGGGGGGCTCACCTCCTCTAGGGGGGTCCGGGGGGATGCTCCCCCGGGAAGATTTGTTTTTAAATATTGAAGTTATATGCATCAATCTGGTGCACTTTGAGAGCAAAATGAAGAGATCTATGGATACCTCTCTCAACATGCATATGAAGCAGAACTGTAAACAGATGTACTTTTTTCTTTATGGATATTTTACTAATCACTCCCCTTTTAAACTCTATTCTTGTTTTACTGCCATATAGTATTTCATAACTGTTTTTCCTTTATTCTCTTTTTTTTTTTCTAACTATAATGATCATATGAAGGTGTGCCGTGGAAATAATCTTTTGAATAATTTGTGACCAAACCGTTTGAGACCCACTGAGATAACTTAGACTAAAGTTAACTATCTAAACACTCAGAGAGTCCTTTAGCTCACCTGAGTCTCTCAGTCTGAGAGGAGAGGACTCTCCTCCAGCTTCTTGTGGAACAAACAGCTCCTTATAGTGCAGCGAGCTAACCAGATGCTAACAACATGGTCCATGCTGACACCGGTCCCTCCCTCCCTCCCCCTCTCTCTCTCTCTCTCTCTCTATCACACTAAATGCGCTATTGCCACACACACACACAGAGCCGAGCTTGAATGACACAAGCACACGTTTATTTCCATGCAACTCTCTGATTGGTCTGGTGTCATGCCTCTGTTGCATTCACTGAACACGGGAAATTACAGTGCTGCTGTCCTCTCTTGTGTCATGATGAGGTTCACGTAAAGCACGGTTAATGTATTATATTATTGAGGGAGAATTGTCCGGGGCTACAGAAAAAACATTCGGGGCTAAAGCCCCGGATGCCCAGGCCAGGCGACGCCACTGGTCTGAACAATGTTTAATATCTCTAAAAGTAAGAATCAGATTTAAAAGTTGTGTTACACGAATAATGTCAGAAAGATGTGTAACATTTTAAAGTTGGAATGAGGTTTCTGAGTGAAAGTATGAATGAACAGTTAGCAGTTGAAGTCGCATGAAGATTGTTCAAGTCTGAAGATTTTCTCCATTGACTTCAATGGTTAAAAATGTGATTAATTATGGGATGTATCTCTGGAATTATGAAAGTTATGAATGATAAAAGTAATAGCCATCGATTCCCGACCGAGCTGAACGTTTTGATGTTTGAACGGAGTTTCTGCGATGTTGAATGCAGGAGGAGAAGAGGTGCAAAATTCTGGCGGAATAATAATAATTTTGTCCGTAGAAGAACATATAGTGGGAATGCTGTATCAGCATTCCCACTATAAACCACGACTAATAGTGAAGACTAAGCTACTTCACAAACAGATCTATCTCTTGTCAGGTGTATTCACCCTGCACTACCTTCTGTTTGATCTGTTAATGCACAGTGTGTGACCTGCCAACCCAGAGTTTCTGTTATCAGGACTTCATGGGCGTGTTTCTTTACAGGCAACATGAATGAACAGCTTTTGATTTACTCAATAAAGAAAAACCCTCTGATATGAATACACACAGGTGACAGGCTCACTTATCAGTTGTGAAATGTTATTTTAAACATCTCACCATCAGCTTAGGCTTGATAACATTAGATTAAGGTCGCCAGAATTTAATGTGGTCTTCCTGAAACAACAATTGGAGGATTGTCCTTAGCCGGCACTCCCGACACTTTTGAACAGAAGAGCATTGATCCTGTTCCTTATGAATATCTACAAAGGCATAACTGCATCTAGACACAAAGGGTTTCATTCAGTAAATCTGATCATAAAAATTCAAAGGAGTCTCATAAAGGTGAACACCTTGAACACTGTACCTACCATGTACAGCAAATTCAGTTGGAAAAGGAGCATTCAAATTAGTTTTGCTCACGGTGGACAGTTCAAAATAAAACATTTCAAAATGTATACAGCTTAACAATAATGTCATATTTTTCTAAACCTTGAAGTATAATATGCTTTTTTTGTCACCGTAAGGAAATGTTGTCCTGCAGTTCCACAAAATGTGAGAAATCATACATACTACACGTAAAATTACGTTTTCAAATTAACAAATCATTTATGTACATATACACATTTGCACACACATATACACAGACACACCAATTTACTGACAACCTATTGCACAACCCTCATGTGCTCAGTGGTTTCCTGCATCTCCACTAGATGCCACTAATTCCTACACACTGGACCTTTATGTCTACTACAATCATTAATGTCATGTCACAAAACTCATGAAATGTAGAATAATTCCACAATATATGTTGGTATTACATCTTCAAAAGTATTATTTTATTGTCACTGACAGTAAAATAATATTTAAGTGGCAAAAACGAAAAAAGATTTTAAAACAATTTAATAAATTCCTTGTACACTACCTGTGTAGCACGAAACTAAATGTGTATATAGTTCAGGGTTGTTACAATTACCAGTTTAAAACAAAGGTAATCAGTAACCTAATCTGAGTATCAAAACATTAGAGTATTGTAACCGCATTACTTTAGGATAATATCAAATTTAATGCAAATAAATGCAAGAGAAAAGACATTTCAATAAGTGTTTTACTTTAGTGAATTATCATTAGAGCTGACACACACACACACACACACACACACACACACACACACACACACACACACACACACACACACACACACACACACACACACACACACACACACACACACACACACACACACACACACACACACACACACACACACACACACTTTGTACTTCTACCCCACTACATTTCAGAGGTAAATATTGTATGTTTACTCCACTACATTGATTTAATACCTTTAATTACTTTGCAAACATGGATTAACGATATAAAAGCGGATCAACCCTTAAATAAGACTTTAGTGACACTTGGACTAAATTCCCTACCCAGCAGTAAATAAATGAGTTCCACTTTGCAGCTTTGATAAAACATGAATACAATCAATACATTGTGAAATGGGCCAATCTGCCTAATCAGTACTTTTGGCACATTAGTATGTTCTGATGCTCATACTTCTGAACTTTTACTTAAAGGTGGGGTAGGTAAGTTTGAGAAACACTCGAGATACACTTTTTGTTATATTCCATGGAATGCTCTTAACATCCCGATAGCAATGAATATCTTAAGTGCTTTGACAAAAAATCCATAAAAGAATTTCATCTGTGGAAGCCGTAGTACTGTAAAAAGCACGCACAATCATTTTAGCCGGCCCGGCTAAAATAACTGGATGGCCTAGCGGCCTGTCAGCCTTCCATCTGTGCACAAACTTATCTCGTGCCCTCATTGGTCATGTGCGCGTTCGTGTGTGTTGGAGGAGGGGCTCTATAAGGAAGTGGCAGATTTTCTCCGGTTGTGTATTTTCAAATTCTAGCGCACTCGAGCCGGTTTCTCCAAAATTACCTACCCTACCTTTAAAGGTGGGGTAGGTAAGTTTGAGAAACCGGCTCGAGACAGGCAGGTAGGCCATCCAGTTATTTTAGCCGGGCCGGCTCTGATGATTGGTTGTGCTTTTTACAGTATTACGGCTTCCACAGATGACATTTTTGTATGGATTTTTGGTCAAAGCACTTAAGATATTCATTGCTATCGGGATGTTAAGAGCATTCCATGGAATATAACAAAAAGTGTATCTCGAGCCGGTTTCTCAAATTTACCCACCTTTAAGTAAGATTTTGAATGCAGGACTTTTACTTGTAACAGAGTATTCCTACTCTCTCGTACTTCTACGTTTACTTAAGTACAAGATCTGAGTACTTCTTCCACCTTTGCACACACACAGCTCCTGCGGATTTGAAGGAAATCAATGCAGTGATGTCTTGACCTATGGTCTTGACTGAAGAGCTAAGCTGAATGGGCGTTTCTTCACGTTGCTCAGGTGCTGCCAAGCCTCTGGAGGGGGATTTCCACAAGTGCTGGCAGAGCAGGAGCATGATGGGAGCTTACAAACAGGATCCTGTAATACACACTGTACACACAAAGATACACACCAGTCCTTCAGAGTTTCACTGTGACACACTGCATCCAATTTGAGAAATGTGAGATGCGCTGTGGACGGAAAATAAACCCTCTTGCAATGTACTATTTCTCCATTTGTTTGTTCAGTTCAGATTTGGCAGACTTTGCTCTAAATGTGGGCACATGAGCCCATCTGGCACCAGGGTCAAGTACGCACTTGGCACAAATAGTTTAAACTTATCATGTTTCAGATTTCATAACTTGATTCAACTTGCCATTTTAATGATAGAAGACGCCAGCGGTAAAATATGTCACATGCTTGTGCGGTGCTGCTTCTTTATCCATCTAATAATGATTGATGATATAAAAAAAAGGCCCACCGACAAGTTTAAGAGTTGAATGTGCCAAGAGAAGAATTCGGAGGAAGTTTACTCCTAAAGGTTATCTTAGTTTATTTATATCTGTCTTATAACCTGTTATCATGAGATGTCAACATTTGGGCGATGATGTGTTATCTAAAGATAATGTTAAATCCTGTTGGATTTTCAACTTGTTTTAATGCAAAACAGCAGACATTGGTTGTGTTAAACTAAATTAAACAATTTCTCATCAGGGATGTATTTCAGAAAATAATGCTGCACCTATCACGGAGAATCGTATTTCATTTAGATCCAAAGGATTCTTCTGGTAGTCTCCATTATATTCCGGATGGAAGAGGAAGCAGTGGCACCAAATGCTGCTGGAATGAAGGTATCAGCCGAGTAACAATAAGAAGTCAGGTTTTAATGGCTGCACAGCACTTGCATGAATATGATTGGATGTTACTGGTCAGCTGACCCCTACCATCATCTGCTGTATTTCCTGTGGTTATGCACACACTTTTCTGAGAGATTTCAGGCGCTTGCTTTGCAATTACCTCCAAAGAAAGATAATCTACGGTGGATTAAGGCATGACTACAAGGAAAACCAGGCATCTGACATGGAGATCTGGGCCCTCGGGGGCCAAAGGCTGGAGGTTTACCGCGTAGCAAGAGGTTTGTGGGAATTCAATGAACATTTTCAAATGATTTAAAGATAGTTGAGACAGAGTTGTTAAAATAAATTACAGCCCCCGACCACATTATCATCAAAACAAATAATCACATCAAATTGGAAATATATAGTTTCATCATGTCTAAAAGCTGCTGTGCAGTGTTAGACAACAAAAATAATACAGAATGACATTTTTGTATACTTTCACTTAGAACAATTTAGAGATCTGTGTCTTTAGGCCATCCACAAAGAGGACTAACAATGTAAACAATGGGACCCGGTCAGTCAATACAGTACGCCATCACAGCTAAATTATGCTTATAAGGTTAACATCAATTTTCATTTGTAATGTTAAAAGTCAAGGTCATAAGGTGTAGAAGCTGCATTATAATATAAAACACTGACAAGCCAATGAAATCCCAGTTTCAGTGTTAGCCACTCGTCCACTGTTAGACTGAAAGAAAATCGATACCCTGCTTTTAATTTAATAATAAATCGACGCCGCTCATCGATCTCCAATGACATTTTGGGATTGTTTTCCTGACTGACCATCATATTTGGGCTCCATTTAGATAAAATAAGTCACAGTATTCACAGCATCTGATTGGCGAAGACCTCAGAATGTGAATTTACGGCCTGTCGAATGTTTTCACCCGTAAAGGGTCACGGCCATGAAGTACAGGGAAGTTCACAGAGGGGTTGCTCTCATCTAAAAATAATAAGAAAAAAACACATTAGTTAAACAAAAGCCAAACATTGATTATGAAACCACGGCTGCGGTTTAAAGAATAATCTCCCCCCAAAACTATATTTATTTGCTCACCTCCTTAGACTTTGATCAAGGAAAAAGTGTTCTATTAACCAGCGCTGCGGAGGGTAAATAAAAGCCCATCAGTGCAAACAAACTTTAACAAAGGCAAAAGATAACACAGCTAAAAAGATTATAAAAAACGTCCAAAAATTTCCTTTGTAGCATTTTTCAAGTGACTTAAATTCAATCGCTTATGGAGATTAAAAAAAAAACAATTACTTTTGGTAAAAAGGAATTGGTTGGGCAAAAATGCATTAAAACAACAGATCATTGGAGTAATAATGAGCCTATAACCTTTCCCGTATCTATACATGCAACAAACAGGAAGGTCTTGTTATGATTACATTCCAATTTTCCAGTTGCCCCTCGAATAGTCGGCAATGGTTTAATGGCTCCTGACTCAAATGTGTCACTCCTACTGTATCTGCATAACAGTCGATGGAACTTCCCTTTTTCTTTTCCTGAATTTCTGGAAATGTGGTTTTGCTGTTAACTGGGATGGGAACTTGACAATGACAGACTTTTAGTTACCTTTCCTGTGCAGAGTCTGAAATCAGTCATTTATTTTCTGTACAACACTCATTAGCTAATTCTGCAGTGAGTACATTTTAAGAATTTAGAGTCCCTTTTATGCTTTTTGGGTTTTCCATTTCCTGTAGTGTGCTCTATAGGTTTCTGTGCATGTAAATGGTCTGCAAAGGCTAAATCCCAGTGTTCCCTACAGAGGAAATTTCTCTCCAACACATCCCCCCATGCCTGAAACGCCTCCAACTCCTTTGTTTACTTCAGTAACATAGTGACATTACTATGTAACACTCACGCTTCTATTGGCTAGCGCTCCAACACATTGTACCCAATATACTAAGGGTAGGGACATTTCCGACACATCACTAAGTGGTTGACAATCACAACAGAGCCGGCCAGCCAACCAATCAGAGCAGACTGGGCTCTGGTTTCGGGCAGAGGGTGAAAAGAGGTGCTGCAACACAGGCAGTATGAGAAAAATACAGACCTTTTTGAACATTAAAGCATGGAAACATGTCACAGTAGGGACACAAAATAAAAATATTAACCTCAAAATGAGCATAACATGTCCTCTTTAAAGGGGAAACACATTTTAAAAATAGTACAAGCTATGGTATTTTCTTATTGACACAATCCTATTTTCTCAAAGGCTAAGGGCATTACCTAAAAAAATATGGATGGGGACCTACGGGGCTCAGAGAGAAAAAAAGTATTTTAAAAATAATGGCTTATCAAAAGATCATAGGCTATACTCAAGAAACGTAACAATCTCACAAACTTTGGACAAGAAGAAAGGATGCCAATTATTTGTTAAAGTTACCAATTGGTGCATGCACATTTGTGGATAATTAAAGAATCAACATGCGATTTTGTATTTAGGTTAACCCTACAGTACGTGTCTTTTACAACAATGCACATGTGTTTGTCTTATATTTACAGTGAATTGTCCGTTTTCTAATTGTGCAATTAACACTTTTTGTCTGTTCTCATTTGTAGGTTAACGTTTGGTGGGTTGCATGCCAGGCTGCTTGGTCTTGGCCTGTGTGAACTTGCCAAGCCTTAAAGGGCCTGAAACACGCCCAGACCTGCAGAGCAAATAAATCTGCTCTGGGGGCTGTGGCTTCACTTTCACTCACTTTCACTCACTTTTTCACACAGGTCCATACCTGTGGGGATTGCCCACAGTATTGAGTATGTAAGTCGCTTTGGATAAAAGCGTCTAACAAGTAACATGTAATGTAAAGGGGGTGGCTTGTTTAGAGTGAGGAGCTGCAGACAGATCACAGTTTTCAGTTTTCAGTTAAAAATAATAAATTAGAATAAAACATAATTTAGAAAA
Source organism: Trematomus bernacchii (assembly GCF_902827165.1). Lineage (NCBI taxonomy): Eukaryota > Metazoa > Chordata > Actinopteri > Perciformes > Nototheniidae > Trematomus > Trematomus bernacchii. The sequence goes on along the minus strand of NW_022987851.1, from coordinate 3,350,627 downwards.
CTATTTACAAGAAATCAAGAAATACAAATATTATTTGCCATTGGCCCACCATTCTGGAATATTGTGGAAAAGTCGAAGTGTGAGGGTTAGGGTTAAGGTCAAGGGTTGGATAAATAAGCATAAGGAAACCCGGCTAAGGTTAGGGCTAGGGTACGTTTTAGTTAACTTTTTTTCTCGCATTCCTACATGATGAACAAAGAATTTAAAAAACTGAGAAAATTCTTGATGAATGGAAGTAAATGGTGGCCAATGGTACCAAAAGCAATTATGTTAAAACGTCTGGTAACAAATTCTCACCCAACTCATGCAGTTAAACCCATGTCTCATTTACAGTAAGATAAGATAAGATGGTACTTTATTGATCCCAATTTGGGAAATGTTTGCGTTGCAGCAGCATAAAAAGACATGGCATTGTACAATAAAAATTCAAAGACTAGAAATAAACATGAAAGTAGAAAATATACATGTTGAATTTAACAAGGTATTATATATACATAAATATATGACAGATGGAATATAAAATATTGAACAAATTATATAAATGTAAAATGTACAATGTGGTTTTATTTCAAGAGAAGATATGAAGCAGAGAGTTCTCTGCCAGCCAGAGGGGATTTGTTGTGCAGAGTTATTGCAGTGGGCAGGAATGTTTTCCTCTATCGGTCCTTGTGACATTTTTTGATACCTTTACTTTTCAAATGTATTTTTCATTCATTGTATCTCACTTTATTATGTTCTGAATTTTGTATTAAAGCCTTCATACCCTTTTTACGGGTATGTAATGCTGGTAGAGAATGCTTTTTCTTTACATTGCCCTTAAGAATTGACATGGCAAACAAGACAAAACCATAAATCCAAAACACGTGGCATGAGGACAAGGACAAAAACCAACCTGGAGCGTGACAAACATGGAGGGTGATGATCCGACATGGAGCACAGGGGAAGACAAGACTAAATATACAGAAGGGTAATCACAGGACAAGACACAGTTGGGCAGGGGAGGCAGAAACACAAGGGCAACAGGTGAACACAATGAGACAATCAGACACAGGAAGGCAAACACAGGAAGGAAGACCAGACACAGGGAGAACAGAATTTCAAAATAAACCCATAACTTAACACACAAAACTCAAATCGTGACACTTTCCTTTTTTGGCCCCTTTTAACAACATGTAAAGTCCCACCTGCCAGGATTTCTTCACTTCAGAGCAAAGTGTTGCGTTACATCAAGGTTGAGCCCCAACACGTTATCGGTCCTTCTTGTTTATTTTCCCTTTCCTCCCACATATTTGCAGTTCAGTATAATAGTGTACGATAAATGAAGAGTTTCAGCATATGGGAGATAAGGGGCTCTGCTCAGGAAGTAAAAAACGATCACTGACCCTGCATTATGTGTCCAATATACACCATGCATTTGTTTGTTTTAGGACAGGCAAGATACTACATGCAAAAACCTGTAATGTTTTTAGAGCCTTGGTTTTTTTGCTTTCATAACATGACTTATGGGGCATTTCCACCATGGCGCGGAGCCTAGTGGTTGTGCTTCCACTAGGCCTAGTTCCGGCCCGGGGGTACTTTTTCACCTCTTTTCTGGCCCGACAAAATCGTGGTTCTATCGGGGCCAACAAACAGGGCTGAGTCGGGCTGAGTATGCTAAACTAGAGAGAGAATCGCTGGCAAGGAGGCTACAACTACAACAAGATGAACATATTTGACCGTGATTTAATTGTAATACACGTTTCAAAATGATGCCGAAGTAACAACATACTGATACCGGTTAGTAAAAACCATGAATTAATGCTTTGGCAAATTTGCAGACAGACGGCAGCTGAAAAACCTTTTAAAATGCGTGTTTTCTAGATGGAGATTGGCTAAGCTAACTCAATATATGCTCCGACCGTCCACACTCACAACAACGGCCTATACAGACATAAATAAAGCAGCGACTGTACTCGCCATGACACAGGCAGTCTGTGGTGTGTACTTGTTTAACTTTTGTCTAGTTTCTGAACATATATAAGGAGCTGTGAGCTCTGAGTGCTAACAGCTTACGGCTGTGTTGTTTTTCTGGGGTTCTCATTGAAGATGACGTCACGGCTCCGCCTACACTGCGTTACTATAGTAACTACCCCAGTTCCTAAACTGTAATGGAAGCGCAGCATGAAGTGAGCCGGCCCTAACAAGGCCCAACGCGGCCTAGCAGTACCGAGCGAGGCCGAGGCCGACCGTGTGGTGGAAATGCGCCATTATTTCACACTGGTGAACATTGGATATTCCCATTCCGGTTCTTAACTGTAGCTACAGTATGAGTGTCTGTTGAATTGTCTTAAATTAAATAGCATAAGATAATGTCTAAATTGCATATTTGAAGATAACATTTTGGAAAACTTATATTAGAAGAATTGGTCTGATTGGGACTTGAACCGGCGTCCCTTCAGTTACAAATCAACGTTCCTACGAGCTACTGCCAAAAGAAAACAAAACTGTTGATGACAAAAAAGTGCATTATCAACACGAGAAGTTAAAGGTGGGGTAGGTAAGTTTGAGAAACCGGCTCGAGATACACTTTTTGTTATATTCCATGGAATGCTCTTAACATCCCGATAGCAATGAATATCTTAAGTGCTTTGACAAAAAATCCATAAAAAAATGTCATCTGTGGAAGCCGTAGTACTGTAAAAAGTACGACCAATCATTTTAGCCGGCCCGGCTAAAATAACTGGATGGCCTACCTGCCTGTCAGCCTTCCATCTGTGCACAAATTTATCTCGTGCCCTCATTGGTCATGTGCGCGTTCGTGTGTGTTGGAGGAGGGGCTCTGTAAGGAAGTGGGAGATTTTTTCCGGCTGTGTATTTTCAAATTCTAGCGATCTCGAGCTGGTTTCTCCAAAATTAGAGCAGGGCCGTCCCTCCCTACAGGCCGATCACGCAGGCTGCGTGGGGCCTCACCTTGCGGAGGGGGCCTACACCTCGCGGAGGGGGCCTCACCTCGCGGAGGGGACCTCACCTCGCGGAGGTGGCCTCATCTTGCGGGGGAGCCTCAACTGAGCCGCAAATGCGGCGCACCTATGCGCTTATGCGGCGCAATTAGTGTGGAACAGAGGGCCTCATCATATAACTTTGCGTGGGGCCTCAAGTTGGCCAGGGACGGCCTGGTGTAGAGTGTTTACAGTCTTTACATTTTATAATAAATATCTTTAGAGAACGTTTTCTCAATTTATTTTTCTAATACTTTGAGCCAGAAATCTCAATGCAGTATTCATATCCTGAGGGTTTAATAGAGAATCATAAATGTGTTTATATATCATTCATAGCTAGATTTATATAATATTTAATCTTAAAACATGGCAGAAATAACTCTTTGAAATACTTGTTTGTTGTCTTTAATGCAGTATTTTTTGGAATTATTAAACTATACAAAGAGGTATTTAAAGTTTAAAAATATATATTTTGTCCCTAATGTGTCAAGATTATGACCTGACTTAGTCAAATGAGCACGTATTTAATAAGATAAGGGCTTGATTTTCATATTATACCACACCATTTCAGATGATTTGTTATATAAAAAAGAATGGTGTCATTGTGAGTTATCAACTGATTCGTAAATATATATATTAAAATGCACCTGCTGTGTGTGTATGCCAGCCTATAAAAGACATATATTTCAAGCACATATATTTAAAACATGTTTATTTAGTACAGCAAAAAGTAATACGTATGAAAATAAATCTAAGTAGTAAAAAAATAGTCATTAATACAAAAATATTTCCATTCTTTCAGCATTCATAATATCCATTACACCCAAGCAAAAGCCAGTCAGAGAACGCATTGAAATGCAGCGCGGACCATCAAGCAAAGCAGAGTGCTCATAAACATATTTACATTCAAAATATACACAAGAGAACTGATGAAGGTCTCATCATAGTACATTGTAGCACATTTCAGAGGTCATCTGCAAATCCCTCCTGAAATAGTTCTCCTCCACAGGGCAGGCGTAGGGATAGTCTGTGGGGTTGTAGTAAGGTGCGTATTCAGGGGCGGAGAAGCTATCCTGCGGGCTGGGCCAGTAGGGCAGGCTGCGAAGGTCCTGGGGGGTGCAGTGCTGGAAGTGGAAGTGCTCAGAGGGGAGGCCGGGGTACCCAGGATCCATCCTGGTGGGGGAGTCGTAGCAGGAGGAGGAGGAGGAGGAGGAGAAGGAGTCCTGCGGTGAGTAGCTCTTGTGATCCACGGGGGTGCAAAGCTTCAGCAACTCTGGTGAGGAGCAGGGAGCCTGGAAGAGAAGAGGAGGGTTTACTATGAGCTCATAAATGAGACACCACACTGAAAAATCTGAAGCGTTGACTTTAATGAAATGTATTACGTCAGCAGATTTCACATCACTATATTAGGTTAGATGAAAGCAATACTTTGAAGTGTCAATACAAAAATATTAGGTTCAACTTAATCGTATTGCTTTCAACTAACCTAATACAATTATGTGAAATTTGTTGGCATAATACATTTACTCAAGTACTGTACTTAAGTACATTTTTGAGATACTTGTTTTTTTTTGTATTTCCATTATATGCTATTTTGTACTTCTCCTCATCTACTATATTTAGAGGTAAATTGTGTACTTTTACTCCACTACATTTATTTGGTAGCTTTAGTCACTTTACAGATATGGATTAATAATGTGACATAATAGTCAACACTTAAAAAGCACTTGAGTTACACCTGGAGTAAATTCACAAGCTACCCTGAGGTATACAAAGTCATTCAAACTAGCTGCACCTTTACCAGTTTTGAGAACACTTTAATGATCAATCATTATAAAACATATCATATCAATTATTTTGAAATGGACCAATTTGCAGAATGAGTCATCTACTTTTGGTACTTTAAGAATATTTTGATGCTAATACTTTTGTACTTTTACTTAAGTTGTTCTTGGAACAGAGTATTCCTACACTCTGGTACTTATACTTTTACTCAAGTACAAGATCTGAATACTTCTTCCACCTCTAAGTGTATATCAAATGTACGTGTTGAGGTCAAATCTGACCGATTTACTACTTCATAATTATTGTGTTTTTCATTTAATTTCCTCAAGGCCTTATGATATCCTTCACAGTAGGCATTTAAACAATTGCTGATCAGTACTTTGATTGCATTTTGAGTGGTTAAGTCAACTTTGTTAAACCTATGATGTTCCCGGTCAAAAATGACCACCAATGAATCGGTAACCCTAGATTATGTTCACCCATCAGATAGTACAAACCCACAAATTGACAACCATGTTCATTTTGGAATATGTTTTCAGTGTCTATTCTTTGTAAATTCACTACAGTTATGAATGTAAACCAGTAGTCTGGCACATTGTTTACAGCTTTAAAGGGTGTTAAATAAAAATTGGTGATGATTAAAGTTTTTTGTGCTAATGTAAGAGCAGTTAAAACAGACCAGTCGAATTTGACCAGGAACACTAAAGTAAGGGGGGTAAACGAACACGACACAAGGTTAATTTGACTTTATATAGGCTGTATTCAAGTACCTTTTACAGCAAAAATGATGGGAATTCCCTGAATTAGTCTTTTAAAGCTTGTTATAACAGCCCTTTTACATTTACATTTAAAAATGTAACAAAAGCTGTCAAATAAATGTACGAGGAAGTAAAACACATCCCTCTGAGGTGTATTGGAGTTGTGCAATATCATTAAATGGTACTTAAGAAACAGGACTTCAGTCAATGTACACAGTTTATTTGCACCACTGCCCGCAGGCGACAAATTAAAAGACGACGTGCTGCATTCAAGCCCCAACACAGGTCTCTGCTAAACAGACACATGCCCAAACTAAAACATGAATGTCTCCCGAGGCATTTCATTCTGAAATACATATTGGTTCTTAGTTGTTGCCTATACAATGTGCATTTTATTGCAATGGAAAGATGTATTGTAAATACAGAGGTGGGAGAAGTACTGTTATTGTGTACTTAAGTAAAAGTATAAGTATCAGAGTGTAGGAATACTCTGTTACAAGTAAAAGTCCTGTAACCAAAATTGTACTCAAGTAAAAGTACAAAAGTATTGGTATCTAAATATAATCAAAGTACCAAAAGTAAAAGTACTCGCTATTCAGATTGGCCCATTTCAGAATAATATACGTATATCATATGTTGTCATTATAATAATTGATGTATTATTGTGTTGATCAAGCTTGTAAATGTAGCCCTCATTTTAAATACTTTATTTACTGCTGCATGTGAATTTAATCCAGGTGTAATTTAAATCTTATTTAAGTGTTGATCATATTTTGTTATCATTCATCAAAATCTGCAAAGTAACTACTACATCAATGTAGTGGATAAAAGTACAATATGTACCTCTGATTTGGGGTAGAAGAACAAAGTAACCTAAAATGGAAATACTTAAGTAAATGTAGCCTATAGCAACTTAGTAACTTTACACCACTGTTTAAATATAGGCTCTGAAAATTCGAAGAGACCCCAAAGATAAAGACAGGGGTCATATTTCTAAACGTATAAACAGACATGGTTAAATTGCTGTTTTCTGAATGGAGTTTGGTGGGAGAAACCTACCATCCCATGGCCGTAGTAGTCCGCGTCTGAGGAGAGCGCGTGGCACCAGGGCAGCGGTTGTGTGGGGGGGGCAGGCAGGGAAGCGCTGTAGCTGCCACCGCTGCTGCTGTTGGTGTTGTTGTTGCCACTGTAGCCGTTACCTGGCAACATCATGTCCCCGAACTGCTGCGGGATGTCGTTGAAGGAGCCCTCCTCGTGCATCTGGCTGCCGCACGAGCTGTCAGGCACCGGGAACGAGGCAGTGCGCAGCTGGAAGGCTCGCGCTCCACAGCCGCGCGCGTCATCTGGAGAAATGGCAGAAGGAGGGTCCTCATAGCGAGCTGACGGAAATAAATAGAAAAATAGATAAAAAATAAAGAAAACGTACATAAAAAGGGGAATTTATTTCAGAGGCTACATATTTACCATTACATATCTGTATTATATAATAACCAACATATCGGCTGCACACAAATGTTTTAAAATAGCACAAATGTTGCATTCCAAAAGTGTCAACATATTCTAATCCTTATTTTAGGACACGGCGAACCACTGAGGAGCATTGGGGAAATATGCAAGGAATCTGCATGGAAACACAGGAAGACATTTAAATAGGCCTATAAGTCCACAGTGATGTCATAATACCATCAGCCAACACATTTGGATGTAGCCTAGCCTTCGTTTATAAGAAGGGACCCTGCACTTTTGCTATTGAGCTTTCAATTGCCTTGCTGCCTAGAATAGCTTTCCAAGTATTTTTATGTTATGACTGCATGGGGGGCTTCCATGTGAGTATTTTGTTGTCGCTTCTGCGGGGTCATGGCAGGTTGCTGTGTGTCAGTGAGGAATGCTATTTGTTTTGGACTTTTTTTTATTTATGCAGCTGATCTGCTGTCTTGCTGCAACCACAGTGCGGATTTTCCAACATCTTACTAAACAATGAGATTCGTTTTTGTTATGCTGGATTTGTATTGCAGAACATATTGGTTGGAATAGATTTCAAGATCACATTGATTTAGGTCAGGTTTCAGTAATATGCTTTAATGGGTTTGTTACACTGTATGGACTTGGACTTCGCTGCTGGGTGAACCTACTTTGAAAAGTGGGTGAGCAAAGTCCCTGGAGATCTGAGCACGCCTGGGATAGCTGTTCATAAGGAGGGAGAAAGAAAAGATTGTTAAATATTTTATGCAACTACAAATTTGATTTTATAATACGTTTCATTTACAGAGCGTTTTTTTTTAAGAAACTCAAATACACTTTACAGGGTGGAAAAATCATAAAAACATAATTGAAAACAACACTTAAAATATATGTTTTGATCTGTGATTTGAACGTGGTGAGATTGTGGAAATCACGGATGTGTTTAATAGTAGTTTTTTTTTTGTCAAACATTAGTATTTGTATCTTGTAACATTTTGTATTTGTGTGTGTTTGTCCGTGGTTAACTTAAAAAAATAAACGTTGGAGTTTTCTAAAGGGAGGGTATAGTCAATCATTTACAGGGTCAGTTTGTTGCTTTGCTCAGGGAGTGTTTTTCTTTTTTTTCAGGCAGAGAGAGAAAGGGAGGGGGGGGGTTTACCGTTTTCACTTTTTTGCTGTTGGCCTCATGGGCTCTGTGTCTCTGCAGCAGCTCTTTGACGGTTGTCTTCACGCGGACGCCCTGATACACTCTCTGCTTATCTGCATGAAGAGAACAGCATGTCACTCATGTGTGCTAAACACTCACCATTGAGGCAGACAATAGCAGACACTGACTCCTCTCCCCTCTCTGGTCTCCACTCTGCTCCCCCTCTCCTCCCCTACATTAATCCCACAACATGTTTTCGTCTCTAAAATCCCCCCAAAAACCCATTTCACAGTCTTTTTCTCCCCCAATAAACTGCAATCTCTCCATTAAATGATCATGTGGCCATATTGTATACACCTTAATAAAAGTTTGAATGTGATTGTGAACATTGTGAACATATAACAACATTTATGTATTTTTTATCACATGATTGTCAAAGTTTTCTCCGTGCGTAAAAGTGATTTTTTTAGCGATCCTTGCGCGTTGTGGATCTGGAAAATGTATCCGATTTGTACCGACCCCAGCGCCCCTAAGTAGTCCGGGTCAGGGCTCTCTCTTTACGGCAACTCAAGCGTCTCCTATTACGCCCTCAGCAGACCCTTACAATGCAGTCTGTTTATGCTCCGAGCGCTCCAGCCACCCCGCCCTGACCAGGAAAGAGGAAAGCTGTACAAAATACGCCACCGTAAGTCTATATTTATGATCATAAACGCTTTTAACGAGAGAAATAATGTTGATGGGTCAACGTTGCATCGATATACAAGTTGGAATAGGCGTACGATCGTTTGGTAGAGTTGGATAAAGGCGCTCGGGGAGAATGCGTAAAAAGCTGGAACGAGGCTGTCAGTCGATCGGTAGCTCAACCTTTTCTTAGTAAACGCGTATAATTAGTGGATCTGAGCTACAGTTGTGTATCAGAAAGTAAATGGGTCGGTAAATCTGTGCAAAAATATCTCTACGCGTTTAGCTCCACGTTACCGGTGTCCGGGCACCTCGTAAAAGTTTCAGTTTAAACAGATTGTTGTTGACTTTCTGAAGATTTACAAGTGCGATTTCAGTCTCATGCTGTTTATAATTCAAACCCCAACTCTTATCCAATCTGTAACTTTATTCAAATAACCCCAGCCCCTACTTTGGATATATAACAGTGAAATTATACCGTATTGGGAATAATTTGCCGTATATTTTTCCTATAGGCGAAGCTTGATTAATGAAAGCAGAGAGAACGCCTCGCATAGGTGCACGTAATTCAGGCCCAAAGGCGTAATTTAAGGCACTCAGGAGTGGCGAGCCGTTTGGAAAAAGGTGATTTGATAACGAGACGAAGCCTCGGCTGCGAAAACATCATCTGATACATATTCATACGGCTAAATGCTACTTCGTGTTTTGTCTTAAATGTGGCAAACAGCGGGCCAAAATCGCACGGCAGACACATCCCTCTCCAACACGGTTACTTATAACGTCCCCTTACGCACACGCAACCCCCGACAGAGACATTAACATGTTAAACCTTAGGAGTTTGTAATGATTTATAAATTGTATTAGAACTGATTGTTAACATGTGATGTGTAAGCGTATATAGAAGTTGATATTAAATCCATAAAAGTCAGTAAAGCTGTGTGGCCCGTTTCAATGAAAAAAGTCAAATCTCCTTATCCATTAATGCACACAGGTGGCATTAAAGTAAGAATATTAATTATTAGGCGTTTAATTATACTGTTAGTCATCTCATATATTGTTTAAAAGTGTGATTAAAAGGAGAATATATAGACAAATCCTCCCTTTTATGCACATGTATCTTAAGATTTTTAAATTTTGTCACTAAACGTCTCTTTTTTTCCCTCTTTTCTCTTTTGTGCCTAACAGGAGAAAATGCACCAAAATGAAATACAGATGAAAATTCGTCGTGAAACTCACCAGACATGATGGGGAAAGATGAAGAGAGGCTCCCTGGAGAAGACCTGTGGGACTCCACAACGTCCCTTTTCTGCCTCAGCAAAATGGCCAAGAACGAAATTTGTGCAAAAGTCTCCAAAAATCTCAACACAAATGTCCTACAGCAGTGTCAGAGCATCCAACAATATTGTATTATAGCTGGGGACATTTTAGTTTGAGATTTTCTGCCTCCATGCCTACTATTTAAAACCCCTAGAACTCAATGATTTGACAATGATTTGATTGCGCGTTACTTTCAATTTGAATATTCAGAGGCAACCGAGTTTTATCGATTTTTCCACAAAAACCACCACGCATCGACATTCTATAAGTTCTACTTTAATGTAATATAGCAGTATTTTACACTTTGACCAAAAAGAAAGCATACTTTTATTAATTTTATCCTCCTTTTGCAATATCAGAGCATCACACCCCCTCATTAAGCACTGATGGTCTTGGTGCTCATTGTGCGCAACTTAAACTCAGCAGGGCAGCTTAAATGTACAATTGTACACTTATTGCATCCAGTTTGCATGTCGAGAATATATTTAAAACATATCTTTAAGCTTTACTCCAGAAAAAAGCGCATAAAAGTGGCAACAGAGTGGGCGTGGCAAAGGGCAGTAGCCATCTTTGGCATCGCAGGCCTTCAGCTCTTCTAGCAAGTGCTGTGAGCACATCAGCTGCTGAGGCTGTTGAGACAACTCTCTGCTAATATCTGCTTTTAACATTTTATATTTAGATATTTGAAATTATTTTTTTAAATATCCTTTTATATTATATTATAAATGTTTTAAAAAGGAAAAATTGTAATATAAGTATTAAATCCAAAATAATTAAAAATGTTTTACTGAAGGTCCCCAATCTGGCAGGGCATCTTTTCGTTTTTAAATAAACCTTCCTAATTAAAAAAGAAATCACTTTCATCAAAAACTGCTGTTATTATTTCAATCATTTATAGTTGCATTGAGACATTTTTAAGTGCTCCGTGCATCACATAGCAACACTATATGCACACCAGCCTGTATGTGGCGATGGACTTAAAGATAATAATACACTCAGTTATTAAAATTACAGTGAAAAAAACCAACACACATATTTTATTTACAATATTATGTCTTATTTAGCCAGCTGGGACAATTGTTCTGTCAAACTGGTCAAACATGATATGCGAAATCCCATATTATTATTATTATTACTATTATTATTATCATCATTATTAATATTATTATTATTATTAATATTATTTATATATATTAATGTATATATGTTTTTTGAAGACCATATTATCATTACTAATATATACATTTTTTATATATATTCTATTATAAGACTTAATTATTATAATTTAAGCTATTTTCATGACTATTGACATTGTTATGACCAGAACTAGTTGATGACTATTAGTAGTTGCAATATTGGTATCCCTCCCTCTATGAGTAATATTTAGCTTTTTTATTCTTATTTTATTCAGAATACGATACGAAAATACTTTAATGGTCAGATCAGATTAAAATGTATGCTAAATAGGTAATTCACAAAAAGGGATTATTTTCTCGGTATTTGTTTCACACACTTCAAATATCAAGGTATTAGGAGAAAACCAATCGGCAATTGTGTTCACTTTCCCCTGTTTAAAAGCCCTCTTTGGTAAACGAAAGCAGTTGGTAGTGGTATATTCCCACTCCTCACTACACAGAGCCCACTCCCTGTCCCTGCTCTGCGGCTCTCCCTGTTGGTGCTGCAGGTTAAAGGCTGGCGCGCCCTCTAGTGGTCACACTTCAGAACGCCTGTCTGTATCAGCAGTGCATGCTTTTACTTTTAAACGACTGAGAATTAATTCACCAATATTCAAGTCTTTTTCACGTTAACACCCTTTTATCATCTCTGATGAAAAAAACCCACTAATATATATATATATATATACACACAAGGATGTGCAGTATAGATCCTATTCAACCAATCAAAGAAAAAAAAAAAGTAAAAATCCACATACTGAAGATAACCAAGCGTTTCTACTGAGACAATGAATATATGAAATAGCTCAGATGCAATGTTTAAAAGTACTTTAACTCAAGTACTATACCAATGTTGACGTACTTCTTGAGTATTGTCTATTTTACAATATTTTATACTTCTACTCCACTAAAATGTAGAAGTGATGGTTGTACGTTTTACTCCACTACATTTATGAGTTGGTTTCTTTGCAGGTTCATATTATTATTGCAAAAAATAATTAAACAAATGAATTATGATGTATTATTATGAATTAAGATTGTACAAAAAGTGATTAAAGTTAGCCCCCCACCCAAAAATGATGTACACATGAATGGATCACTAATTATAATCCTGGGATATAAAACTTTTTTTTTTTTCTGGAAATGGCCCATTTGTATAATGAGTACTTTCAGTTTTGGTGCTAGAAGTATATATTGATAATTTTACTTTTGTAGTTTTACTCACGTAAGATTTTGAATGCCAGACTTTTCCTTACTTGTAACAGAGTCTTACTTTACCTAATACAAAATTCCGAGTGCTCCTTCCACCACTGCTTGGTTGAAAAGCTTGATGAAAAATAAGTGTTATGTTTATTCGATAATATTTAATATTATCTCCCATATTTAGCATTTATTAAAACTACTTACACACACTTTTTAAATGGTTTATAACACACACAAGTGTTGGTGTAGGCATATATAATGATATTTGAATGTGTTTATTAATGTTTTTGATTACTGCTCTCAAGAAGCATTCATAACTGGTGTATAGACAGTTAATAACATATTTACTCATCGATAATCACTTGTCATCTGAGAGGATATCACACCATTATAAATCTTATTTTATTCGTGATTAACTGTAAAGTAAATGAGAAGTTCAAATCTAAAATGATTTCCAACACAATGGGGTAAAAAATATGGAGCTCACATAAGTGAAAAGTATATTTTATACATCAAACAGTGCTGACTGTATTCATCAAACAATCTTTAGAAGAACAAATCATTTTTACATTAAAGGTTTTTGTTGTACATTGTAATAAAATGTGTGAAAGAATGTTAGCATCCAATGTGTTTTAATTTCTGTTATCTTTTCAACATCAATGATATTTTATGGCAGGATACTCTGTCCTTTTTCAATCATAGGTGTCAACCAAAACAAAATTAAACACCAACACATTTCCTCACATGTAATTACAACTTCAGTGTAGTTAGTAATAGTGTGTTATAAACCAGTTATTAGTTGTTTGTACTGTATGGTGATTTTGAATGCTATTGCACATCTGAGATGACCAGAAACTGGACGTTACAACCTTCATTATATTTTAGGGACAGAAGTCTAAAAAGACTAAAATGTGCAAAGAAAATGTCCATATCTTAGAAACTACAATAAAGTAAATCATGTTTTTGGTATCTGAAACCCCATAAGTTAAAAATCAAAGATATGTACACATGTTCAGTGTAAACAAATGTATATGAAAAGATTTAACAAACACAATGTTAGCGCTTTTCTTCATTCCTTGATACAAATTCAATTTTTCACGTGATCAGAAAAATATGTGTGGCATTTTCTCTTCTTATCATTCTTATTGCTCTTGTTTTGGCACAAATTGGTTAACTTCATATATTGTTTATTTAATTTTTATTTTAAGGCTTATAGGTGTGTTACAAATCAAGCAAAAAGGACACACATGTGCTTTTGATTTAGTTTTTTACAAATAAGTATACATTTCACTTTGGTCAAACTATGCTACTTCACTAACAAAACTTGAATCCTTTCTTTGTACATGGCGGAAATTGTCTTCAAATCACACTTTTACAGATGTTTGAGTCTTCTCTGTTCTGTCAAGTGCTTGTTCAGTGTTCAATAGTCTGTGAGACCTCCATCTTGTTAGAGATGGAGACCCTCCTGCGGTCAGTAGGCCCTCCTGATCTCGTATGGCGACCAGGAGCTCACTCCGTCCTCTTTGGCCCAGGAGGAGTGCGCCTCTCCGTTGGGGGGGAGGCTGGAGGCCTCGTCCGTCACCATCTTTGACACCAGGTCGCTGATGGGGACGCCCATGTAGGAGGGGCAGGGGAAGGAGCTGTTGGGGACCGTGTAGGTGCTGCTGGTGGTCAGGGGGTGGTAGTGGGCTTCCTCCAGGGAGTGCAGGGTGTAGGGCTGGCTGCTGGAGACTTGGCCCATGGAGGAGCCTCGGCTGGGGGAGCGGTACTGGGACGGGCTCCCCGGGGGGTCCGGGCTGGGCATGGAGGGCGGCACGCTGACGGAGGCCAGGCTGTCCGGACACAGAGCCTCCACCTGGGAGACCGGCTCAGGGACAGACTGCTCCCATGAGTCCCTCTGAGGCAGGAAGTAAAGAGATCACTCAATCATTTCCTCTGCTGACTACAGGAAGTGAACCCTGTCTGTTCATGATATTGGAATATATGTTCTTTTATAATGACTCATTCATATTCTCCTTTAACTTTATACACTGTTGTCCTGTTTCCCAGAATGAAAAAGTTACACAAAAAATCTCCTTTCAACCCTGTTTTTATATTCTCAATGAATCGGAAATGTGAAAGTATTTCGAGATATTAACTGAGTTAGTGATGTTTTGGTCTCAGGGTCTCGGGCTGATACAGTGCAGCAACTCAACAAACTCACACTATGATATATACCTCATGGCAAATATACGCTCCAATTAGAATGTGATTTAAAACAGGCAGCTAAACTGGCAGCTAAACTGTTTGAGGATTATATACATTGCTAACACACGCCTCATTAACCTTTTGGCCCTTAAAGTCTTGTTTTCTTGAACCAGAAGTGACACTACAGGGTGAATTACACTTTCTTTAGGTCATCAAGCACACTGAAAACACACTCTGAAAAGAAAGGCATACATGTTTTAAACTAAAACATAAACAACACACAAGAGAGAGAGAGAAACTCCCTCTGGAGGGAACATTGGGATGTTAGCCTTTGCAGACCATTTACATGCACACAAACCTGTATAACACACTACAGGAAAGGGAGGACCCCAAAAGCCTAATCAGGCCTCTTTAACATGGCAAGGTTGGACATTTTAAGCCTCAAACATCCACACACACACAGAGACATACCAGAAATAAGTGTGAGGACTCTCCAGTGAAGGGCGGCAGCAGGGATGAGAGGGCGGAGGAGGGCAGGAAGGAGCCTCCGGAGCTGGAGAAGGCGGCGGCGCTGCGGTAATCCCCGAAGGTCTCCGGGTAGTAGCTGTCGATGAAGGAGGAGTAGCTGCTCATGGAGGAGGGCTCGCAGCCCAGGGGCTTACCCCCCAGCGAGGGGGAGTACACATCAGGGGAGAACTGCTTAGTGGACGGGCAGAAGTCTGAGTCCGAGATGAAGGAGCGCCTCATGCCGTAATAACTGGGCAGCATGTGAGACCCTGTGGAGAACAGAATGGTCAATACAAATAGCTTTTACACCAGAGGCATCCCAGAGCTGGATAATGTCAAACACTGAACCAACAGCAAAACAAAAACAGTTATAGACCAATTGCAAGTGCACTACAATTCATCAATACATATTTATTTATGTATGTATGTATTATGCCTTTATTTTAATTGTAATATAATTAAAATTGTTTAAATATTATTATTATTATTATTATAATTATTAGTATCTGTTATTTTTACAATTATATATTTGTATATATGTATTGTTTTATTTCTTGTTGATATGTGAAAAAGGTTGACAGGATTGCATTTTTTATTTTGTTGTACCTGGTGCATTGACAATAAAGGAATTACACGTATAATCTATTATTTTCTTTTCTATTCTTGTCCATTGTAATCTATTCTAATCTACTTCATCCCGTTTTCAATTCTATTCCACTCCTTATCACTATCTTCTCTTCTCCTCCTCATGGCAGCCGTGGCAGGCTGTGACCAGTGTTTACCTTCAAACTCTTGAAATAGTCCGACAACTAAGAACTGAATCAAAGGACACATGATCCTTTCAGGTTTTAATGACAGTGTGTATTAAAGCCTGTTGACAGCTGTGTCTGGAAGGCAGTAAAGTGTGAGTGGTGAAGATCTTTAAAGTTGTATTCATTTGCAGTCTCACCTGGCATCTGGACGAAAGACGGCGGAGAGGGTGATCCTCCCTGTGACACAGACACAAGACGTGAAATTAGGCGTATAAACGTGATGAGTCCTTCATAGCATGTTATCCACCTGAAGTGTCTCCCTCATCAATGAATCACAATGACTGCTTAGTCATATGCTTCCTGTTAATACAGCATGTAGCTAAAGCATGCTAATTAAACATACTGTTTATATGAAAATCCACTATTTACTTCCAAACTTCATACATCCTACGGCTATAATAAAGATTAAAATACAACTAAAGTGATACGTTTACTGATATGGCACCAAGCTATAAATACAAGTAACATTTTGAAATGAATTCTTAAAGAAATTGGCGACCAATCCCAATGCTGCTCAGAGTAATGGTAGTCCAGTGTGTCTCTCCCTTGCTGTATATCTTGTTATTGTTCATTTGTAAATTCAACATGTATATTTTCTACTTTCTTGTTTATATCTAGTCTTTTCATTTGTATTGTACAATGCCATCTCTTTTTATGCTGCTGCAACACAAACATGTCCCAAATTGGGATCAATAAAGTTCTATCCTATCCACGTATAGACATGGTTTAAACTCTTTTCTATATTATCGGTCCTAACCTAGGAGTCGGTCCACTCCCAAGGGTCATGAGATAAAAGTTACATTATTATAGAGTCAGGGTGAAAGGGACATCTGCAGCAGATATGAATTTAGTTTTACTACATTTTCATCAAATGTAAATATTTTAGATGATTTTCCTGAGTTCAGCCTGACATTTGATTTGTTCACTCTTGTGTCACGTTTAAGATCAAATGGAAACAGCTAAAAGAAAATATGTATACATGCACAAAAGATGAGCAGGTAGAGCCAAACGGCCAAAGGGCTTTTTGTGTGAAGAATATAAAATGTCCTCATTTCAAAGCATCCTGTTTCAGGAGCAATCTGTGCACAGCAGAATGTGCAGAACGAGGAGTGGGCAAAAGGGGATTGGATGACGGTCCCTGCAGGTTTGCCACAATATTACATTTGTCATGATTATTGTTACGTGTTTTGTTTGTGCGGGTCTCTTTCTCCCTCTCCCTCAGGTGATCCAAATCCTTCATTAACTTTGAGTCATTAAAGAGTATCTTTTCATTTTAGGGAGGTGTGTGGCGTGTGGCGCAGTGGGTTGTGCGTTAGTGTTCGGATCAGGGGGTCACAGGTTCAAACCCCACTGCAGTCAGCATGTCGTTGTGTCCCTGAGACACTTCACCCCTAATTGCTCCTGTGGGGATTGTCCACAGTATTGAGTATGTTAGTCGCTTTGGATAAAAGTGTCTAACAAGTGACATGTCATGTAATTTTGGTAAATCAGTTTCCTCTTTCTTTTTTCCCTGGGTTGTTTTATATTTGGTTACTTCCCTTTCACCCTAGAATATTAGGTACTGATCAATTAGCCTGAAAAAATAAAGATTTACACAACCTTTGGGATAATCATATTAAAAGTTGCACAAAAAAACACATTTGACCCACTGTACTTTACATTTCGGGAAGATAACATTTTTCTAAACTGCATATGTTTTTAGTGGATTTCCTTTTAAGAGAAAAACCATCTTAGATAATATAATCATGAATCATACGGTCACCATTCATAAATAAAGGATAGATCAATTAAATCGCAACATTGTGAGAGTCTGTTAATACTTACAACTCCTTTATTATTCTCCTTTTGTTTCACGTTTTTGGTCACTTAGAATAAGCACGATTTTTCTGATAATAAAAATGTACGTATTTTGAATGGGGACCCACAGGAACAACTTATATTTGATATATGGTGTCCTAAATACATGCATTTATATAATACATAACAATAAAAACGACTTGTGGTCTATTTTTGGTCAGTGCTACAACCTGTTATTAACCTGTGCTGCTTCATACTCATACACATTTAAGGAATGTTTTATGTTACCAATAATATCATATTTATTTCATCAACAAATATTTGTATTAATGTTAAAATTATAAAAGCTTCTTCATTTTATATTCTAAAGCAGATAGATATTGAGGCAGAGTGCAGGGACACAACAGCAGGGTTCGACAGACACAACAGCAGGGTTCGACAGGTTCTTCTTTGCATATTGCTAACATGAAAGAGTTGATATTAAGCCGCGTTGGCTGGGAGGCAAGCAAATTTTGAGGGTTGAATTTGAATGTGATTTGCCAGTGCCAAGACTTCCTCATGTGGCCCAGGTACGGCTCAGTGCATCTCTGAAGGCTGCGTATGGAAATCAGCTGGCTCCAGTGTCCAGAGACAGGCACTGCGTGTGTGTGTGTGTGTGTGTGTGTGTGTGTGTGTGTGTGTGTGTGTGTGTGTGTGTGTGTGTGTGTGTGTGTGTGTGTGTGTGTGTGTGTGTGTGTGTGTGTGTGTGTGTGCAGGAGAAGGACACGGTAATGTTGTTGTACTTTAACATTATTTCGCAGGAAAGGTCTTCCTTCCTATGCAAAACTCCTTTCACAGACGTATACTCCCATCTGCTGCACGATATACTGATACTGGTATTTAAAATAAAGTTGCACCTATTTAAGAACCTACATTCTTTCTAAGAATACACAGTTTATCATTTTTCTTTGTCAGTTCTATTTTTCTGACAACAACTTGCGCCACTTTTTTATCTGGAGTTTATCTGGAGTCTTTTCTTATAAACGGTAATACGCAAAGTCTCTCCTTTAGCTTTATACAATTTCACTGACTTACATTTCTCACAGTGCAGGTCATTTATGTAATGGCAGCGTGTTTGGGCACATCACCTCAATATGAATGCAAACAGTGCTCAGCAAAGAGGGGCAGCTGAGGTGAAATGATGTAAGATCTTTATGTTGTCACTGTGGCTCTCCGTGTTCCAACATGAGGAGGCTGCTCTGCTGCGGTCACAGTTTGCTCTTCACTCTCAATGGCCCTTTATTCCCAGAGATAAAAAGGCAGCATAAGCTAACACAAGGATGGCTTTAGTCAGTTTGTGTCCCCGTGTAAGGTCAGCATGTATCATTTTGAATAGCTCCTAAATATAATCAGTTGGGAGAATGCGAGTTTGGCTCTTGAAAAAGTCAGGAAACCTACTTAGTTTGTCTCAATTTATAAAGAATGTTAACATTGAAGAGACATTGCAAAAGTGAAGCTATGAACTAATTTGATTGTGAGAAATCCATGCCATACTGTATGTATGCCCGTATATTGTAATATATTATCTAGTTTTCTTTTTTATGTCTCTTTTTGTCTATTGACTGTAAACTTCTGCCTTCCATCCTTTCTTGTTTGGTTATTAACTTAGTTATTAATTTTTTCTGGATTCTTTTTTATTTATAGAAATATCTTTGGTATTTTATATAATGCTAAATGTTCATGTGTGGGAGAGTTCTTATAGTAGCTAACCATCTTGAATGTATTAAATAATATGTTCACAAAAAAGAAAGGGGGGTGAATTGCAGGCATGATATTTGCATAAACAACCCGGTGCAATGGAAGTATGGCCTACATAAAGTGGCTTGACTTCAGAATTGGGAATTTAAAATGACTTTTTAAGAAAAACACCAGAAATATCACCAGGTTTTGTCTTTAAAAAATATTCTAGAAGTACTGTCATATTTTGGGGCAGCAGTCGCTCAGTCTGTAGGGACTTGGCCTTGGAATTGAAGGGTCGTCAGTTCACGACCCCCCAACCAGGTTGGTGCCTGGTGTCGAACCAACTGGCTGCCTCTCCGCTCCGGACCTCTCCTGCATGTGCCTGTGTGTATGTGTACTGTGTACTGTGTCTGTATAACAAAAAATGCATGTGCATGTGCACCTACTGCATATACGTGTACTGTGTGTCTGTATATACAATTGAGTGGAAACTGAATTTCCCCCTAGGGCTATAAATAAAGGTTCATCTTCTTATTGAACAGAGCTCTAAAAATGATTCAAATAAATTAATGCAACTATGTTTTATGAATAAAGCTTTTTAGTTTTTTTAGGTTAGAAGTGCTATAGCATATTTCATGAATAAAATTAAAATAACATCAGCTTTGAGCATTTCAATAATTACCATATGCTGTTGCAAACATTTAAGCTGTTCCTGTCTGTACCACTCAAACATCTATGTCAGCTTTTATGTTTCAATACATAACATGTAATACTGAGATGATACTGATCGTATTACTGGTAGCTACAGTGGTCGGTGATAGCTCATGGGACTTCTTGGCTAAGGTGCTCTTAGGCAAAGAAACTAGACCCCGACACCTAATAAATAGTTTGAATGCAAATGTCACTGTGTTACAACCAAAGTTGATTTGTTACAACTTGTTACAGGGAGAACAGGGCCTCTACCAATCCCAGTCTGCCCCCTCAATATCTGTCCTTTGGTCAGCAGGTCGTACAGTATAGAGAAGTACATAAGGCGTAAATGCACTGTATAGTGAAACTTGTTTCCATCATTTATGAAGAAAAGGTTTTCTTGTTCCTCAAATCTCTGTGATTAAGAGAACATGATAACATGTAAAGTGGCTCTGTGCTAACATTGATGTCGTGTTCTCATGGAGGGAGATTCTTGCCAAGCAAGTGAGCAAAGATAAAAATTACATATCAAGTTAATTCAACTAAGGGCTACATCTTGCCAACATTAGGCTAACCGCTAGGCCTAACTGTTGATAACAATGTTGATAACTTTGGATCCAGGTTAGTTGTAATATTTAGCTTGCTAATTCTTGTGTTGTTGCCCTTGTTGGATGTTTGGCTATGTTAGCAAAGATTTCGACTTGCTAGTTTGTCATTGTTCATAATGTTATGTAATCAAAAAAAATGTAATGTTATTAACGACAGTGGTGTAATATTGATTTGCACTCTGAAACAATAAAAAAAACAAAAAAATTAAATATTGCTTCAAGGCAGGACTGTATGTAGAATTGAGTCAATTGAACGACAGCTAATGTGTTCAGGAAAATGAAGAAACATTGTTTCTTGATGATGAGTTTGAAAACCCTGAAAACCAATTTCCCTCTTCAGCTTCTTACTGTGTCATGGCTCATACATTCGTGTGTGCAATTAAACATTGGTGATGGTCATTTAGATATATGCTAAAAGGCCTCAACTCCAAATACAATATAAAGGGCAGTGACTTGATACAACCCAGTCTCACGGCATTTCGTGTTATAGTCACGACATTTAATCTATTGATTCGTGTTCACCAACACGATTTTCTCCTTTTTTTAAAAGCAATGTATGTTGGTAGTATGTTTCGTGCCTGCAACACGTCTTTTTGTTTCCAGCTTCCGGGTCTTGGAAGACCGGAAGCTGGAAACATTTTCTTACTCAATATCAAGCCACGATTATTGTTTTTATTTTAAATTCTATAATGTCGGACTTTTTTTGCCGTCCGCGAGGAAAAGAAATGGGCCTCAGAGCCTCAGAATACTGAAATATGTATATTTTAAATCTTTTTTTCCTTCTAATTTGTTATTCTTTTCTAAATAACACACTGTTATTTACTCAACAATAACACACAATTATCCTTGTTTTTATTTATTTGTTTAATTCTATAATCTCTGGCTTTTTTGCCGTCCCTCAGGAACTGAATTTCAAAATAAAACAACAGGAAACAGACGTAGGCCTATAAGGGACATTTCGAGCATCATTGCGATACACACCCACTGAACTGATTACCCAAGATCCTCAGCTATGGTTTAAGCTCGGTGATTGGATGTTTTAGCCGCAATGCACGTTGGGATATGGTGTTTATGCGATATGAAATCCCAAAAACCTTTCGCAGTTTAGGATGGCCGAAGACACTACACTACCCATAATCCTCAGCTATCGTTTGGGACTACAGTCCCTTTGCTTGACAAACCCCGTGATTAATCTTCAAGCTCTGGGATTGGATGTTGGAGTGGCAGTGCGCAAACCCAAACTGGACTCGAACGGGAACATATTTTTTTCATCAAATATAACATATTAAAAAAATAATTCAATAACGTGCTTTAACCACTAGGCGGTGCACACAAGGTACATCTGAAGATGTGTAGTTTTATTCATGTTTTCACATAATCTTACAGGATATTGCTATATTATTTCACATGTTTTACTTCTACACATTAATATCTGATTTGTAAAACATCACAGACAGAAAGGTATATCCATCATTTAACAGTAAGCTATTGAAATTCTGAATCCATCGATGTGTCTCCCATCACCCAAAACCCCCAACTCAGTATTTACATTCTTATATTCAAAGAAAATCAGTAATATCTTTAAAAACTACAAGTCCTTTTATATCAGCTGTACACCGTTATGGTGTAAATATATATCTACCAATTGGATCAAATATAAAAGTCAGCCGAATTAGTATTGATACTGCAAGGAGACGTATTGTGTGAAGAGAAATTGAAGATGTTGTTTAATTACTGATATATTTATGATCCACGTCACGTATTCAGTTTCGGCGGCAGTTCTTCCAGTTTGTCTAGAAGTCTTCTAATCAGGGCTCTATAAATACAGAACTACGGCAGATGTGTAATATTTAATGCAGCCGAACCATGTATTACAATGCCGTTATGTGATGACTTTCAAAGAAAAAAGCAAGTACACTTTAAAAAAAAAAGATTTTCGGATTTCATATCGCATAAACACCATATCCCAACGTGCATTGTGGCTAAAACATCCAATCACCAAGCTTCAACCATAGCTGAGGATCTTGGGTAACTAGTTCAGTGGGTGTGTATCTGTTTCCGGTTATTTTTATTTAGAAATTCAGTTCCTGGCGGACGCCAAAAAAAGCCAGAGATTATAGAATTAAACAAATAAATAAAAACAAGGATAATTGTGTGTTATTGTTGAGTAAATAACAGTGTGTTATTTAGAAAAGAATAACAAATTAGAAGGAAAAAAATATGTAATAAATACAGATTTCAGTATTCTCAGGCTCTGAGCCCCATTTCTTTTCCTCGCGGACGGCAAAAAAAGTCTGACATTATACGATTTAAAATAAAAACAATAATCGTGGCTTGATATTGAGTAAGAACATGTTTTTATGAACCACACAGCTTCCGGTCTTCCAAGACCCGACCGGACAAAAAGACGTGGTGCAGGCACGAAACATACTACCAATAGAAATACATTGCTTTTTGACACAAAAAAAAGGGGAAAATCGTGTTGGTGAACACGAATCAATAGATTAAATGTCGTGACTATAACACGAAATACCGTGAGACTGAGTTGCTTGATAATGTTGATTCGGAAAATCAACACCTATGGTAATAAGGCTTGCTGACCGCCTAGCTTAAAGTTGGCAGTTAGCCACCTGGTTGTGCCTTCTATGCCAAATGCACTTACGTTAGGCCTTTCATGCAAAGGGTTACATTGGAGGAGGGTGATTTTTGGAGCCCTTTGTTGCATCTAATGGTATCTTCTTCTTCTGTGTCTTTCTCACAATCCCTTCAATGCGTGAGTCGTTAGCGGCCTGCATATATAGCGTGGACAAGCCGATGCTAAACAGAAAGCAAACATTGCATACTGTCCTGTAAAGCCTTTTGACAGGTGGTGAAAAGCCTGTCTTGCTTGTGCATGCAGAGGTCTAAAGCCCAGCCTGATTTCTCTGGCTGTGTCTATCGGCGTGTGTTTCTGAGGCAACAATAGGAGGCTTGTCTGCGGCCTGTACATGGCAGAGGACAATGTCAGCTGGCAGGTGTGCGTGGATCAAGCTTTGCATGGGCAGAATCCTTCACTGCCCTTTCTCTATGCTACCTGTCCACCTCAAGCTTCCCACCCTGCCCCCGCCTCCAGCTCGGGAAGTTTTCGGGAGTTTGTGGCCGTCGCCAGTGTGAGCATTGTGTCAGCGTTCTTTTGTGAGGTCAGGATGGGACTCTGGGCTTTGTGTCTAGTGCTCAGCTATTTACAGAATGGCTTTGCATGCGCTCGAGGGGAGCCGAGACAGAGGGAGGAGGTACAGGTGGTCAATGGATCCACCACGGATCGTTAGTCCACAAATACAAGCCAAAATGTAAACAAGGAGAATAGATTTTTTAAAAGGTGACCACTTAATTGTGCTACACACAGAATGTCAACTGTGGCTGTTTGGTTTGGGAGAAAAATGAAGTGGGGAGAGACAGACGGGACAAAGGCTGAGCGCTTTAGAGGAGATTGTGCTTACGTTGTATCTGGGCCCGGGTGTTTGTCGGGATCGCTTCTCCGCCAGCAGGTCCTTGACTGTGTGCTTGACTCGAACGCCTTGGTACACTCTCTTTGAGTATTCTAGACAAAAAGCATACAATTAGTACAAAAATCCACTTTTGAAACAAATCCAGAGACAGTTTGACCTGGAGGTGGTAACAGATTCATACACATTTTCATCCATCCCCACAAATGTGTGTTCATTTGAATGTTTCACAGTTTTATTCATGTAGGCGAATGACTCTTTGGGATTGGTGTGTAAATATCATGGAAATTGCCTTTGGTTTGGTCAATGCAAATGGACTACCAAAAAGAGGCAATTTACTACAAACACTGGCTGATGCTTCACAGTGAAGGAAGACTGGAGGGGGTTAGACGTCTTAAAACAAATAAAGATATTTCATCAGAATATTTTTCTGCATAGAAACATTGTTCTTTAAATCTTTAATGTTAGCTGGAGTGATTTCCTGGAGAGCACAAGCTTTAACTCAATGAAAATGCAAACTTTATTATGCAAACGGTTATTGCATGCAAAAAACGTTATGTAAAAGATCCCTGCTTTTTGAATGGATATTTTAGATAAGACCCCACATTGCTCAATGACATTCCAGAAAATATAGAATTTCCTTGGGATTAAGTCAAAATACAGTATATCTGTATATCTGTTATTCCATATTCAAATATATCTTACCATGTGAATCTTAATTATAATATCAAATCAATTAGCACATTAAATCCTACACGTGCTTGATTTTAAAAACATCTTTCAAATATCTGACGGTGATATAAGTGAATTATATGGAGAAATTAATATCTTACGGTATTGTTTATACAAAATTCATATATAACTGTTTCTGAATTGACTTATTTACTAACTTTAATTGAATAAGCGAACATAATCAAACATGAGCCCAAACACAAATAACATTATCACATTTAAATAGGATTATTTCTGTTTTTTTACTCTACAAAATAAAAAAATAAAAAAAGTAATACTGTTTAAAAGGGAAAACATATTTTTACCAAAGACATAAACATTTATCACAAAAATAATGACATCAGCTGTCAGCCTGTATATTAATGAGTGTCTTACCTGTATCCATGATGCTGTTGAGCTCACACACAAACACTGTCACACACTGTCACACACACACAGGTGCCTCTCTGTTCTGTATTTGCCTACAGTAGATGAATCCCAGTGTGCAGCAGCACCATACTGAGTGGCGTGCCGCGGTGGAGCTTTAACTACGCTGTCAGGAGGGCAGGGACACATGGAACATGCCACCTCACACTGCAGTCATGAGGAGGCAGCTTTTCAAAATGACCTTTATCTATTTGTTTAAATGCAAATGTTTGGTAGGGACGTTTTTTAGACTATTTGCATCTGCAGTGAAGATTAGGGGTTGGAAGCATCAGGGGAATGGAAGAGAGACGGGGAAGCTGCGTGTCACTCCTCCCTGAGTCCTTACTCATCATCCAAATTCTAAAGGATATATTGTTTCCACATTGTGATTTTGTTGATGCTGCTGTGGGACGGATTCTGTTATTGTTTCAGTTTGAGAGTTGGCATCTCTGGAATAAATACAACTTTTACAAAGAAGCTTAAAATGTACCAAAGCATCTTTTTTTCTGTTTGTAGGTTTGCATCTCAGGTCAGACAGTTGATAGCACACTGCCTCCTGCCACAAATAAGTAACTTTTTAATCTTTTCTTTTTGCATAAAAGGACATTCATGTGCAATCTTCGGCTCAAATTGATATGCTGAAATTTGTATAAAATGTAAACTGAAAACAAATAAATCACCTCAACCTTTTGTTTATAGAAGAGGGGTGAATCACTCAAGGCACGTTCTGCTTAACAGAATGTAGAGAAGTAATTTGACTCAGGTATTCTAGTTAGGAACAACTTTGTAAGGTACTTGTACTTTATTATTTTCATTTTATGCTGCTTTTTCTTTCTGCTACACTACACTTCAGAAGCCAATATTTTAACTTTTTACTCTGCTACATTTATCTGACAGCTTTAGTTACTTTACAAATTCAGACGATTAGCTAATACAAAACATACACCAACTAATGTATAAACATTGACATATAATTCTAAGGAGCAGCAATAAACAAAGTAAGTAACATTTTCTTTACTTTTACCAGCTGTGATAGAAACATTATTGTGTCAATAATCATAATACAGTATTTTTATATATTTTATTCTGAAATGTTTTTTACGCTTAATAAGTACTTTTGATGCCAGTACTTTAAATTAAAATAAAATATTGCTACTTTTTACTTAAAGGGGCCCTATAATGTTTTTTGGGGGTTAACCTTCCCTGTGCATTAGGTTTATGTGCATGTAAATGGTCTACAAAGTCTAAAATCCCTGTGCTCCCTCCAGGGGGAGTTTCTCTCCAACTCCCCACCTGCCTGAAACGCCTCCATTGGACTCCTTTGTTTACTTCCGTAACATAATGACATCACTATGTAACACTCACACCTCTATTTGCTAGTACTCTGTTATAGGCTATGGGGTGGGACATCTCTGAGCATTTGACCAATCCCACCAAAGCCGGCCAGCTAACCAACCAGAGCAGACTGGGCTCTTGTTTCAGACAGAGGGTGAAAAGAGGTGCTGCAGCACAGGCAGAATGAGAAAAATAAAGAGCTTGTTTTAACATTAAAGCATCTAAACATGTCACAGTAGAGGCACACAATATAAATATGACCCAGAAAATTAGCATAAGAGGACCCCGTAACTATAAAAGAGTACTTCTTCCAACACTACTGGTTTATAACAAGGCTTCAATCTGACCTTTTTTTCCTCTGATTTGGTGTTTAGTCAAATTGTTTTTGTGATGCAGATATGAAAAATATTTGTTTCACTTAAACATTCATAACAAATTATCAAAATATTAAAATAACATAATGAATGCCTACTTGGATTTGCAAGCAGTTGGTTGTGATACATTAAAAGGCAGATCCAAACACTAATTGCACATTTATTACGATGGTGATACATGCTTAAAATACTCTTAATAAATAGCCTTTCACATGTTGTCTTTATGATCTGAATCATACCTTATCCACCAAGTTCAGAAACAGTGTGTACAGCAGCTCACTATAAACACAGTATTTCGGCATGAGATGAGAGTTCAGCAATCAGTAAGATCTGATTATCTATGATCGCGCACAATACAATAAGAGCACTACAGATGGGGCATCTTATTTTGGACGCCAGCATACAGCTTCCTGCCTACTGCCAGCCAGTTACCTGCCTAAGACCTGCCAAAGACCAGTATCCAGGAATGTTAGGCCCTCCCACTATTCTCCAATTTCAGGGTTTAACCAGGAGATGGCGCTATATATTAAATAACTATGGCCAAACTAAGACTTAGTTT
Organism: Trematomus bernacchii; assembly: GCF_902827165.1. Taxonomy (NCBI): domain Eukaryota; kingdom Metazoa; phylum Chordata; class Actinopteri; order Perciformes; family Nototheniidae; genus Trematomus; species Trematomus bernacchii. Next base: position 3,322,912 of record NW_022987851.1, on the reverse strand, counting down.
TTCACAATAGGAAATGCAGATATTATATAAAAAACTAAAGTTAAAATCTTGTTTTTAATGCCCCAAGAGCAATAACATCTTGTCACAAGCTTTTTGGAAGAAAAAGACTGACCCAAGAGACCTGTAGTTGACTAATTACAGGCCTCAATAAAGTTCTGCCATTGGTTGTGAAAAACAACGGTGGACATAGTGGAAAGTGAAATTGACATTGTCGAATTTAATAAAAATACAAAATAATGTATCTGTGTAGCCTACGTGTTTTACTATGTGATCTGCATGCACTTATCAAACATCTAATTAAAGAATGGTAGCTGTACCTCTCAAACAACCTAAACTAGTTATAAATGTATATTTTAAATAAAGTCTTTATGACTCGGAATATGAATAATATGGGTCCGTTACAGTTTGTTTTCATCTGATTTCAAATAAACAAAGTCTTGGCTTTCAGAATATTAAACTTGTTTCGGCAAATTTAGATGATAAATACAACTATGAAGCTTGTAACGGCATAATTACTTAAGCGGAGAACGGAGTAAGTAAACGTTACAGCAGGCATAACAACAGCCGGTGTTTATTTTATTATAATATATAGTCGTTTTATTATATAACTATATATGTAGTTTTATAATAATATATAGTTTTATTATAATATATAGTCGTTATTCATTTCCTATAATATATATTCGTTATTCATTCGTTATTCATTTGTTTTAAAGCTCAATATATAGTTTTATTATAATATATAGTCGTTATTCATTTGTTATAAAGCTCAATAAGGAAGATTGAACTTTAAACTTTCACACACGTTGACCGGCGAAAAACTCTGCCCGGTTCACCGACCCCCCTCTGAGTGAATACCCAAGATATCTTGGTTTGATTTGGAGAAGGCTTTTAAAGTATACTAACTCTAACTCTGTATAGGAAATATAAGGCTAAAATAATTGTATGATTGAACTATAAAAACATAGTTTAGTGGTAGCCGGCACATTCAGTGGTAACAATGAGCTAACATTAATAAAACCCAGCTTATATAAGTTATTTGTATCAAGAGGCAGAGCAATTAAAGACTTTTTTTTCTCCTGAAGATAAAAGAGTAAAGCACTTTTGTAGAACTTCAGCAACTGTAAAAATGTTTAAATCTATGACCATGAATATAGACCCTCCATTTGGTCAGTTGAAGCTTTACTGTACAGGAAGTACTAGAGGCATTCAGTGTGATTTTTTTTATAAAACTCTTGCGTCTAGAATGTCTAGTTACGATCAGAGTTGGGTAATAATATTACTTTTATAATTCAGTAATCACACTACAGTTACTAACATTGCCCCGACACGCATTACTTCGTTACTTTTATAAAATGTGTCATAATCACACTGACAGACAAGAGGGGTTTCCGCCGCAGGTTTATATGTACGTAATCTGCGCGACTTTCGCGTCCACATCTCCACGTGCAGTGCTGCATAAACATGGCTGAGTCAGCGATAACTTTCGAGGGGTGGAGGTATGCCCATTATTTTTAGTTCGTCCGAAGAATAGACAGGAATGTGACGGTGAGGTGCAAACTGTGTCCAGGCCAGAAGCTGTTATCCACTGCTGTAAACACCACGTCAAACCTCAACAAACACCTGCAAAGAACACATGCTAAGGTGAAGCTAATAGCTAAGGACCCCCGAACCCAGAGTGAGGATGTTGTGAGTGCGCCGCCGCCGACTCCGAAGCAGCAACAATTACCGGTAACCAAAGCAGAGATGGACAGGCTTGTAGCATCCTTCATAGTAAAGGTAATGTTGCCCATTTACACAGTGGAATCACCATCGCATCGTTCAGAGATATGCTGCGCAAAATACAGATAGCAGGAGACAGAGGACAGCCATAGTCAGAGCTATCTGGATCAGTCTTATGCGACAATGGAAACTGAACTAAAGAGAACATTTGAAACTTTAGCAGTCTGCGTGATCTGCCTGTAGGGAGGGGCGGGCCGGCCCTGCGAGTAAAGTAACGAGTAAAGTAACGAGTAAAGCAACAAGTTACTTTATGTAGAGAGCAACGAAGTAGTGTAATATATTACTTTTTTTTAAAGTAATATGTAATATGTAATATATTACTTTTTTGTAGTAACGACCCCATCTCTGGTTACGATGCATTGTGACACGGTTAAATCACAACGCAAATATGTGAAGATTCAAATATGTGAAATTAAAAACAAATTGCTGTATTCTTTTTTTAGGGCAGTAAATGGGTAAATTCATTGGAAATGGTGGTATGTAATGAAAAAACGCTTTGCGGTTGGAAGACTAGTAAAGTGGTCAGAAAGGTGCTATATACTCAGGTTTTTTTTTAAATGTTGACAAAGAAAGGAAACTATGCGTTATTTTGCATGGTTTATATCCTCCTTCAGAATTGAAATGTGAGATCATATTGACAAAAATGATCTGGTGTTATTTCCCAAACCAGTGCACCTCTCTAAACCAAGTTAGTTCCAAGGATGACCCTTGGGTGATTTTGAGTGGCAGTTGATGGGGGAATTTATACAACATCTACGAATGGCAATTCTTACCATTTGGCCTGTGATTTGCAACCTTTGTTGTCCAAAATCATGTGTTGGACCACCTAGCACATAATGAGGAAGTACTGTAGTCCACAGAGCAGTGTCTGCCCAACATCTCATAAAGAAGATGTGAACACTGTAAAAAAAAATAAACTCGCTGCCAAACAAAAACCATAAAATTAAAGTAAAAATACTTTAACTGAAATAAAGTCCAAAAGCAATTAGTATACAGAAATTGTCCTTAAAGATTTTAGAGGAAACTTTCCTCTCTTTTCAAAATCCATTGCCTTAAAATGTTACATTCAAATACCTTAAATAAAGTTCTGATGAGAAAAACAGTTTTTTACATTTTTTTTTATTAGATTTGTATGATCAAACACTAAAATAAATACAGAACCTAAAGTTCTACAGCTAGAATACTGTTATTTTAGAGCTTTTTTCTAACATTTTCCAATCAAACAGGTTCAATAAAATCACAAAATGTTCTGTAGGAAAGAATTACTCTGAAAACTTAAAATATAAAAATATTTGTAGAATTATAGTACAACTAATGAATACAGCATTTCATATTTAAACATCATACTTATAAACAGTCGAAACAAAAAGTAAGTTGAATTTTTTAAGATTACATTCTCAACTGAAAATATCAGAAATTACAAAATGGCAACATATGTTCAAATTGTCAATTTGAAGGAGCAGTGTGCAGGATTTAGTACGTCTAACAATGGGGATGTAGGTTCCAACCAATGGATAACTTGTTCACTCACCCTCCTATCCCAAGTTTGTAGGAGAATGTATATTGGCTGCAAAAAACTTGAGGCCCAATCATGTTTCCTCTGTCCATTCTGCGCTACTGTAGACGTGGCAGTGCAACCTAGAGGACAAAAAGATCAGAATCAGAAACGGGTTTATTGCCAGGTAGGTTCACACGTATGAGGAATTTGACTAGGTGTCATACAAATAAAAAACGAAAATCAAAAAAAGTACACAGATAGCGAACTATATTAAGAATACTGTAATAAAAATATAGTAAGATAGCAATAAAATAAAGCAGTAATATACATCGAAATAGAATGCAATAAATTATAGAATATAAAATATGTGCAGTAAGCAATATTTAAACATTGCATTATTTACCATCCTGTGATCTCCATTATGTAATGCATAGAGTCTGCGTTGTGGATGAGGTAAAGTGTCAGTTAGGGCCTTGTTGAGGTGGCGAGAGGTTTTGGTCCTGATGGAGAGAGGTTTTGGTCCTGATGGAGAGGTTTTGGTCCTGATGGAGTGCAGCCTCCTGCCAGAGGGGAGGGGGGTGAACAGTTTGTGTCCAGGGTGGGAGGGGTCGGCCACTATCTTCCCTGCCCGCCTCAGGGTCCTGGAGGCATGCAGGTCGTGGAGAGATGGCAGATTGCAGCCGATCACCTTCTCTGCAGAGCGGATGACACACTGCAGCCTGCCCTTATCCTTGGCTGTGGCTGCAGCGTACAAGATGGTGATGGAGGAGGTGAGGATGGACTCCATGATGGAGGTGTAGAAGTTCACCATCATCGTCTTTGGCAGGTTGAATTTCTTCAGCTGCCTCAGGAAGAACATCCTCTGCTGGGCTTTTTTGATGAGGGAGCTGCTGTTCTGCTCCCATTTGAGGTCCTGGGCGATGATGGTGCCCAGGAAGCGGAAAGACTCCACAGCAGTTACTGGGGAGTCACACAGAGTGATTCTTCCTAAAGTCCACAACCATCTCCACTGTCTTGAGAGCGTTGAGCTCCAGGTGGTTGTCCCTACACCAGGTCTCCAGATGGTCCATCTCCCACCTGTAGGCAGACTCGTCCCCACCAGAGATGAGTCAGATGAGGGTGGTGTCGTCTGAACTTCAGGAGCTTGACAGACTGGTGACTGGAGGTGCAGCTGTTGGTGTACAGGGAGAAGAGCAGAGTGGAAAGAACGCAGCCTTGAGGGGAACCGGTGCTGATGGTCCGGGGGTCAGAGACGTGTTTCCCCAGCCTCACGTGCTGCTTCCTGTCAGACAGGAAGTCTGTGATCCACCTGCAGCTACACACACACACACACACACACACACACACACACACACACACACACACACACACACACACACACACACACACACACACACACACACACACACACACACACACACACGCACGCACACACACACACACACACACACACACACACACACACACACACACACACACACACACACACACACACACACACACACACACTATTGAGAGCATCCCAAGGGCATTGATTATTTCATAAGTTTAGAAGGGGGGAACATAGTCTAACAACAGTTAGCTTTTGTTAATTTTACCTCAAGCCAAACTTGTGATACTTGTTTCTGAAATCCCTTTCTCTTAAAGTGAATAAATAAAATGAAAAACAATGGAGCTTACCCTAAAACTAACCACTGGATTGCTTGTCTAACATGACCTAGTCCATAAATGAGGTAAGGGTGGGAACAATCAAACGCACCCTCCCAGGCACTGCGTGTTAGCGAAGTACAACTGGGATTTCGAAGAGGAAGATACTGTATGCTTGGTCAATTCTTAATAAAAAAGAAAAAACAACAAATTGAGCACTTGAGTTTTCATTAGCAGCGCCTAGCTGCAGCGCCTAGCTACAGCTGCGGAGCTTCGGTCAATACCACTAACAGTCTATTTCCTTAAAATGGTACATATCGCTGAATCTATATTTTCATCTTCAGGTGATTAAATCTGCATAATGTTCCTGTACAATAAGATTCGAGCATTTTGTAATCCAGGGAGGAAATTCAAGACCAGTAAATATTGATTGATTAAACAACACTAAATAAAATGTTAGTGTTTTCTTCAAACTCAGACTCTCTGCCGCGGCTGTACCTCAAAGACAAAACAATTGTCTGATGATCTTTATTGAACAAGGTCTGATTGTCCTGTACATGTACAATGTGGGGTATTTTTAAATACTTTACTAAACCAGATTCAATATTATGTTAGACACAAGTTAGTTATTACTCACATATCAAAGTCTTTTCATCTGCAAGATGGAAGAAGAATAGCTGGGTGCTGCCTGGAGAGACTGATGAGAGGGACACAGGCTGGCTTCAGCAGCTTTCCACACAAAGCCATCACATCATCTCTTCCATAGTCTTCACTGTCCACTGGTGCTCTGTCAAAAGATTGAACATCACAGCTGTCATGTTAACCCTTTGTTACACAACATACAACCAACATGCATCAAGTGACCCGAATTAGTTTTAATTGTAAATATCTTTGCAATAAATTACTTTAACCATTCAGGATTCCAGGTATTCCTCAATTAACCTGTTTTGGATCAACACCAATTCTAATTTTTACTTTCTTACTTTTTGAATAAAAATCATGTTTGTATCACTACACTTCTAAGGGACAACATGGGTCAAACATTACCCTTATTTCATGCATGGCTGAGTGTTTATTTACTATACATTTTCAAAAATAATTAATTTTAGCAGTGATTTGGACCAAGCATGTATGATGTAGTAATACAAAAAGTATTTTAGTTCACACAGTGTGACATTAGCTAGTCATGTTAGCTTGTAATATATAGAGCAGAGCTAACTAGCAAGTTAGCCGAACGTTAGCGGTTAGCTGTTTATGCTATGCTAGCCGTTGGCTACTGAACATTAACAAACTGGATTCCGCTGTAAAAAAGCTGTGAAACTTTACATTAAACTTGGCGACAACACTGTGACACCCCGCTGCATGTTTATGTGTAATTCTCCCGTGTTGGAGACGAGAGGGTGGCGCGGCAGCACTGCAATAAGCTGTAAGCTAACGTTAGCAGCCACCTGTTAAGCCAGGTTTCCTGGGCGCAACATCTTGCAAGAAACAGCATCTCAGGGCTTCTTAACATTTAACAACCTATTAATGATGCATACCCACTTAACGGGAAGAAACTCAGCTAACTAGAAGAAGAAACGTAACCTTAAAGGGGACCTATCATGCAAAATGCACTTTTGTATGTCTTTTATACATGAATATGTGTCCCCGGTGTTCCAGGGAACTCACCAAGTGTCAGAAAACACAACCCTCTCTATTTTCCTCCATACCCAAATCTCTAAAAAAGAGGCTGCAACGGATCTGATAAAAACTGATCCAGATTTGAACACTGTCCTGACGTCAGGACAGTGGCGCTACGGCTATTGGGCCAACTCCACCAATCAGGAGGAGACAGCCACGGCCATTGCCGTTCGAAAGCGCTGGAGACGCTGTCGTACATATGCCAGGCCTGTAGGTGGTGCTGTTCTCACTGAATCTGCCCTTGCAAAAACAGAGCTAAATAAGTGCAAATTGAGCGAAATGAGGCATGGCTAAAATGCATGATCTGTTTGGTATTTTGAAAAAAGTATAAATATGCCTTATATAGGTATGGTCCTACACTATATTATTCAAATATAGCATGATAGGTCCACTTTAAATAAAAAATAAAACATTCACAAACTAAGGATTATCTAAATACATGTTTAACTCCATTACAGTTGCAGGACTCACCAGATCTCAAGTCTTCTGTTCTTTGTTGACGTCCCGATGCTCATATTTAACATGTAGATGTAAAACGATCCCGATATTAATCCATAAACTCCTGCAGTAGACATACAGACAGCTGTAGCTCCGCAGGAGGAGACCTCAAACTGACGTGGATGTTTCAAATGTGAACGACAGGCGCAGACAGTTCTCATTGGCAAGTGCAAAAATACTGTAAATATTATATAGTAAATTTACTGTAAAAAAAAATGAAATAAACGTTATTTGTTGTTATTGTCAAAATACTTAAAATAATGTTTTGGGTTGTTAATTTATAGTTAATATCTGTCATTTTACAGGATTTTGCAAGTTATTTAAAAAAACATGATAATTACTATAAAAATGTACAGTTATTTCCTGTAAAATTACGATCTTTTTTTACAGTGTACTTTGCTGTTGTAACACTGGATTTCTGATTCTGATTCTGCAGCAGATTCAGCAATAGGCCCAATTGGCCCTTGTGACGACCCCTGCTTTAGGGTCTCCTGTGGTGTGTGTATGGCCCTTTAATGTTCCTCCTCTGCTTGTGTCCGTCTGATTGAGGACACCTGACGCCCTGATTGAGGACACCTGACGGCTGGCGGAGGATTAAGAGGCCTGAGCCAGAGTCTCGATCTCTCTCTCCCTGCAGAGGACCTGATCTGGGAGCAGCCACGTCGCTTAGTTTTCTTTGCTTTGTTTTTGGTTTATGTTAAGTTTTTGTTAATAAATATATTTTTCATATATGTTCTCGTCCTTCCCACGCTTTTTGTTATGGCCAAGAGCCGGGCCATGACACCTCAGTTGTGAAGCATCCCCTGGCAGCAACAAGTTTACACCAATTAAACCAACCAACAGGAGCCAGATCTAGGTCTAAAGTTGCACTGTCCGACAGACATACTGTGCTACAAGCTCTAATCTGAATAGCAACACATCCTTACAACACAGTAATATATCGTCCTCCTCAACCAGTATGATCTTCTGCAAAGGGATTATGAAGAAGCTCTATGATTGTGCAGAAGATCTGAAGTAAGCATATCAATAGGGATTACTCAAACCTCCCTGCTGATCTTCTGCAAGCCTTGACAGCGTGTGAACAAGTGACCTCTAACATCAGCAGCATCACATTTCCCCAGATTCCATTGAGGTGGGACCTAAAGAAGCAGAGCACGACCTCCACATCTTTTCTGACGGATGTATGTCCTACCTTTGTGGAAGCACATTGATCAGCCACACAGCGTTTGTCTTTCCGTGGTCAACTGTTGATTCCAGGCTAGAACTATGTACAGCAATGGCAGGAGCTCAGCTTGCCCGTTTCCTCTACAAAGAGTTTGTTCTACACATCAGACGACTACTACCTAGATTGACTCAACCAACGTCATGATGGTTAGTTTGAATCTTGCCAAGATTTGTGTGGTATCAAAGGAGCATGAGTTGACTAATCAGGGCTCCTGAAGACATGTCGATTCCTCTGATAGACCTGCATCACTGTGAGGAAACACTTGGCTGACCTCAGAATCATTGCCTTCACTCTTTGGCAGAATTCAAGAGCAGGGGCCAGCATTCCATGCACCCAATGCAGATCACCAAGAGATTGTGTCTTAATTCCTTAATAAGCTATCCGGAAGATTGTTTCCCACAGAACATGAAAGCCCTTTCAGTTGGGAAGTCAGTTTAATCTTGCTACTATTGCGCCAGAGTTTGACAAAGCTTTTGGTGTGATTTGAGTAGGCTCAGTCGCAGGCAACAACTAAGCCCCATTTACATGCATCTGGTTGTCGTGAATCAATATTACCTAGCACCAATATACATGTTCATCGGTAAATGTTGGCATTTGGTTAAAAAGCACTGTGAGTAGTCTAAACTGACTAAATGCTGTAGAAATGCAGGTCCGTTTACCATAAAAAACACTGAAAAAAAACGTGTTTTTCACAATATATATATATACAATCATAAAATAATCACGTTTTTTTAAATACTATATACAACATTAAATAATAAAACATTTATGTTTCATGCTGTGGATATCCCATTAAACCCAAACGTTTAGGGTTTGTTTTACTGTGGTCACAACACAACATTTCAGTTTTTTTTTAATAAGGGACATTCCGGGCTTTTTATGAAGTAAATTAATTGGAACTACATTCTACAGTAGGGAAATACACAGGCTTTTCACAGGAATAGACTCAGCAGCAGTGTTAGCCTCTCAGTCAGGCCGCAGATCATTTATGAGACCTGACTTCCGTGTCAATAGCAGTATTGTACTTTTGTTATGTGTGCTGCCTGCTGTGTGGAGCTGTTATCAGTTAATGACTCAGAGATAAGAGGAATGCACAGCTCTCCTCTGCAACGGACAAACGAGGCAGGAAAAGATCCAACTGTAATGCACACTGTATACCTCTGACTGTCCAGTTCTTACACTATCCCTCTACATGTCAAATAAACTCCACTTAATGCAACACAACAATGATTCTACAATCAAAACGCTCCCATTTGAACTGGTAAAAAAAGTTACATTTACTCTTCTTGAAATTTCCTGCTGGGAAATTCCTCCTCCGCACAGTAAGTGATTTATCTCCTGTTTACACTTTATTGCACATGCACAATATCAGACTGTGTTTGGCAGTGCCCTATGTGGAAAATATATATTGCCAGTTGAAATGCAAAAATAGTGTGCTACACTAGCCTAGTAGGTTTTACTTTGTGAAATAAAAAACATAATTGAGTTTACATTTACATACTGTAAATAATGCCAGTTGGGTTCAAACACTTTCATAAAGCTTCCTACAGTAGCACAAAGAAGTTGCTCCTAGTGACGGAAATTCTTGGAAAAACCTTAGAACTATGACATTTTCTAAGAATTTCCCCCTAAAGTTGAGACTTGATCGTGACAAAGAAGTTATTCGAAAAGCATCTTAGCCAATAAGAAAGCTCCCGCGGGGAAAAGTGTTAGGAGGACTTTTGAGAGGCTTAAGAGTTTCTTAAGCGTAGGATAAAAAGATAAAGGGGTAGGAAAGATATTCTCTTAAGGCTGAATGGAATGCTTATCATACATTTATCAATGATGTGTCATACAGCAGAGGCAGCCACACCTCCATACTAAGGTACAGCTCTCAGAATATATGCTCAGAGTTGCTCTGAGAAGTTTTCTAAATCGTTCCTAAATCAGGAGTCCTCATTTACATTGTTGGGCTGAGTACAAAGTCAGAAGTAATATGTTAACAGTTCCATGCTCTTAGCCCCTTTCTCAAATTAGGAAAGGTCAACTTGAGTGGTCGATTACATAAGAGATAAGCTTGCAGCTTCACGACTGATTCAACAGAGATGTTTATTACATACAATAATATTCATAATAAGGTTCAGAACATTTCTTCAGAGAGTAAATGTTCTAAGACTAGGCTGATCGATTTGACTGGCAATTTTTACGTGGTGAATCTTTTGTTTTACTATTAATATAATTTAGTATTTCTTCTCACCCAATCATACCTTTATCAATGAATGTGCCTGCAAACTAAGGTAAAGAGGTTAAAAGAAGGTAGAAATAAATATTTGCTCTATATAATATGATAATTGTTTCTCTGAGAAGTTCCCTTAATCTTTCCTAACCAGGATTCCTTTATTTTATTTATTCTACTATTTGAATATGAGTACAGACAATTTATGAATCCCACAAACAAACAACATTAGTAAAAGCAGGAGGGCAGAAAGCATAGCTTATACAGAAAATAGCATTTTCCCATTTGTCATCCAGTTGCAGGATAAAGAAAAAAAGATAAATCAGTAATAAAATACGCACACAAATAAACAAAATTCTATATATACATACACATACATATGTACACATATACATACACTCATTTCCAGGGCTTGGCATAAACTATTTTTGTGAATCCAGCATGTATTTATTGTGTGTTTCTATATCATTTTAGGGCTTACCACCAAACTCAGAAGTAATATGTTATATTTCTCACAGGCTCCGCCCTCTACAGGACTCTATGGGTACTACCCCTTGATCATATCATGCAAGCATTCATCCACTGAGACTTCTATAACCGTAGCCAGCACCGGGGTGGGCCTACCTGAATGCGCCGTATAAAAAGGAGGCCTCGCCTCCTGACTGTCATCCTTTTCTCTTCAGCAAGCAAGAGAATAACTGAGCGAAGCGAAAATAAAAGTGAACATGGACTCACCTCTATTGGAGCAGCGACCCTGCCCTTCGTGCTGGGGCTTGATTGCAGGCGCCGATCTCCACCGTCGATGCGTCGAGTGCCTGGGGTCTGACCACGTGGCGGCCAACCTGGGCCCGCTTCCGGCCTGCAGCGCCTGCCGCCTGATCCCGCGGCTCAGCCGCAGCCGGCGGCTGGAACACTTCCAGGAGCGCTACGTCTCGCCGGAAGAGGACCTCGAGGTGGTGGAGATGTAAGAGCACGACAACGGAGTGCCCTTTGTGTTCGCCATGCCAGCGGCCCGGGCGGCCCCGTTCGTCGGGGAGAGGGACGACGATGATGACACCTCGTTGTCCGATGCTTCCGGCGGCCTCCAGGAGGGTCCGCACAGCACAGTTCTGCGGCAGATAAACCGCGCTATGCGGGTACAGGGACATTATGGCCGGCGTAGCAGGGTTAGGAGACACACAACGCCGAGTGTAAAAACTCCGCTTGATGCATTTCACTGTTTGGGTGAATGCATCATGGCGGAGCGTGCGCTCCCACGAGAGCGCGCCGCGGTGCGTTCAAGGACCTCAGTAGAGAATCGGCCCTTTCTGTGTCGACCCTCCATGGGCAGAGCTTCCCTTCGCGGGGAGTTTTGTGGCGGGACGGGACACCAGAGAGTACCACAGCTTTATCGCTGGGGCTCCACAGCTGATTGCACATCCCCTAACGCAGTGTTCTGGGGAATGGAAGCGCAGCTGTCTGTTAACGGAGTGGATGGACAGGACGCTGAGACTGGGTTATTCACTCCAGTTTTGCAGCATCCCTCCTCCGTTCACAGGCATAAGAGAGGCGAAGCTATCATCCCGAGGGGAGGTTCAGGCCCTGTTGCAGAAACAGGCAGTGTCTGCTGTGCGCACTCAAGACAGAGAGGAAGGGCACTATTCCCTGTACTTCCTGGTTCCCAAGAAGGCAGGCAAATTCAGGCCCATTCTGGATCTTCGCAGCCTGAATCTCCACATTGCACGCAGAAAATTCCAGATGTTAACTATAAAACAGTTACCGGGACTGGTGCAGCCAGGCGATTGGTTCACAACCATCGACCTGAAGGACGCTTACTTTCATGTCGAGATTGCTCCGAAACACAGAAAGTATTTGCGTTTTTGCCTTCCAGGGTGTAGCCTACGAGTACAACAGACCGTTTGGCTACTCCCTATCCCCACGCACGTTCAGCAAATGTGTGGCCACAGCGCTCCAGCCGCTGCGTGCCCATGGCATGAGAGTTTTCTTTTATCTGGACGACCTCATAGTCATGGCCAGGTCCAGGGAACGGGCAATGTTTTACACAGCCCAATTGATCCTACACCTAACCAAGTTGGGCTTGGACGTGGCTAGCACTAGACGTGGCGCGCACTGGGCCCATGAGGGGCTGGAGGACTCTTTCCCCCTGCTTTAGGAGGCAGGGGGAGCCCTCCACGTCATAGTCCATACACGCTCTTCACAAGGTAAGCATGTCTGAGTGTGGGACATGGGGCACTTGCGCTCTCCCCGTGCTCCTTAGGGACTCGGGAGAGGTGGTGCATAGTGAGCCCATACAGGGCTGATGACTCTCTCCGTCCACCTATGGGCGGAGGGGGAGAGCCCTCAACTCTGGGGCCCTGTCTGTCCTCTGCTGCTTGCTGAAGAGAAGTGTAGGATGACAGTCAGGAGGCGAGGCCTCCTTTTATGCGGTGCGATGCGCGCGCATTCAGGTAGGCCCACCCCGGGGCCGGCTACGGTTATAGAAGTCTCAGTGGATGAATGCTTGCATGATATGATCAAGGGGTAGTACCCATAGAGTCCAGTTGAGGGCTCCGCCTGTGCTTATATAACAAGGGTTACCATAAGTAACCCCTCGTTTCATGTTTTATGCTTATGTCACAATACAGAATATATGGGCATAGATGGCTGTTTCTTAACATTTTCATGATTTAATCACAATATTTTAAACAACTTACAATGTTTCTCAATTGATTCTAGGCAGGTCTGACAACTATGTTTCAAGACAACAAATGGAGTAATGTGGCAATCATAACTTTAGATGCAATCACTGACCCTTTCATGATTTATTTATTCTTTGTCACAAAGATGAAAAGTCTGTTTCTGCTGTGTAAGCTCATTAACAGACGCCTGTAGAGCTATACAACCTTTGACTATCACTGTGTAAATTAGCTTCTGTTTGCTAAAGAGAGGGTAGGAATAACAGCTGTGATGTACGATTGTGTGAATAAACGGTGTGATTTGGAGAAGAGTCTATAACATGAAGTATATCACAGAAAAGCCGTAAACAGATTTCTTCAAATATTTCAATTTTACTTTTAGATCTGTGTATCAACAGTATTTCTCTCACATAATATTTTTTGACACCCCAGTATCTGATTCTGAGCATGAGAATACTGAAAACATGCGTTTGATGTATTGCGGTTTTAAAACTATACAAATATAAAAGAATATAATGAATGTAAATTAAAAAATTGCATTTCCTAAAGGGAATGCACTGAGACTGCTGGCAGCTGTTGAAAGTGTACCTGCTGATATCATTGCTTAACTTCAGCAGATAAAACTCAGCACATCTACAGGGTAAATGACAGTAAGGCAGGATGAATGCTCCAAAGCAGATATGCAGCGCCCCCTGGTGGAAGACTGCTCCCAGGTTTTTTTTAAATACACAGTTGCATGTCACTAATATTTTTGCAGCAAATGAAAATGCAGTCCAGGCATTGCTGTGCCACCAATTTCACCAACATTATTGGACCACTATGTTGCTGAGAAAAAATAGCTGGTCCCCCTTAACCTTTAATCTAATATCAATCTGATCTAGTGGTGAAATAAGTACTCTGATGTTATACTTAAGTAAAAGTAGCTATACTAAATTGTAAAGACACTCAAGAAAAAGTGCTGTATTCAAGTTCTTAGTTAATAAAAAGTACAAAAGTATTGGCTTCAAAATGTACTTGAAGTACTAAAAATAAAAGATTGTGTTATGTGTAATGACCCATTTCAGAATCATATATACAGTATTATTTTTGGGCTATTTATTGAGTGTGTTTATCCCAGCTGGTAAAGGTGGTGCTGTTGAGTACTATTTTAACTTAGATTTTTTTTTATTTATATATTAGTTGATTTATATGTTGTAATAGTTAATAATCTGTATCTTTAAAGTTACTAAAGCTGTCAGATAAATGCAGGGGAGCATGAAAGTACACTATTGGCTTCTAAAATGTAGTGGAGTAAAAGTATAAAGTAGCATACAATGAAAATACTCAAGTAAAGTACAAAGTACAATTATCTCCAAATTGTCTTGGGTACAATAGTTGAGTAAATGTACTTCACTACATTTTACCACTGATCTAATCTTTGATTTCAGGTGAGGAATTTATCCATTTGAACATATGAAATGAAAAGAGACCAACTGGTGCTTCTTGTAGAGATAAGATGCCAGAAGTTATGGAAACCACCGATTAAGTCTTCAATAATGTGTTGTGTTATGAAAGCTTTTTATATGGTCCATTTGCTCAAATCTGTATCTGAAACGCCACTAAAGGTGTCACTAAATGAAGTGGATGAAAAAGTAATATATTTCCCATGTGGAGTAGAAGTATAAAGTTAAATGGAAATACTCAACAAAAGTAGGCCTAAAAATGGTACAGTACTTGAGTAAATGTACCTTTTACCATTTTATTCATTATTCATAATCCTTAAGTGAGTGTCTTAATGTACAGTACTACAATAATTTGTCATCACGTTAAAGTTAGAACATGTCTTCTAATAAGCTATTAACAAGCTACAGATCGTGAAACTTTGCACCCATTCTAAATCATACTTTAAGGGGACCTATCATGCAAAATGCACTTTTGTACGTCTTTTATACATGAATATGTGTCCCCGGTGTTCCAGGGAACTCACCAAGTGTCAGAAAACACAACCCTCTCTATTTTCCTCCATACCCAAATCTCTAAAAAAGGGGCTGCAACGGATCTGATAAAACTGATCCAGATTTGAACACTGTCCTGACGTCAGGACAGTGGCGCTACGGCTATTGGGCCAACTCCACCAATCAGGAGGAGACAGCCACGGCCATTGCCGTTCGAAAGCGCTGGAGACGCTGTAGTACATATGCCAGGCCTGTAGGTGGTGCTGTTCTCACAGAATCAGCCCTTACAAAAACAGAGCTAACATTTTTCAAATTGAGCGAAATGAGGCATGGCTAAAATGCATGATCTGTTTGGTATTTTGAAAGAAAAAAAGTATAAATATGCCTTATATAGGTATGGTCCTACACTATATTATTCACATATAGCATGATAGGTCCACTTTAAGTAATTACCCCTTCTCTTGCGTTTCGGGTCAAAAGTGACCGAGTGACTTTGTTTTTGATCATAAATATTGTGTTTTTCATCCAATTGCCTCAAGACCTTATGTTATGCTCCACACTAAGCCTCTGAACATACACAATTGATGATCACCACTTGCATTGATTTTTTAGTGATTTATTCAACAGTGAAACACCAATGATGTGATGACCGCCATAGGAAATGAATGGGTATGAGTGTATTATGTTCATCCTGTAGATGGAAAACATCTCCACACACACACACACACACACACACACACACACACACACACACACACACACACACACACACACACACACACACACACACACACACACACACACACTTCTTGTGCTTATGTCCCCCCACACCATCCAGACAAAACAATGTACTCTAAGTTATAGGTGCGAGCTCTGTGCCCCTCGAGAAAGAAAAACCTCTCACTTTCTCGCAGTAAATGCCCCTCCATTACTGTCTCTCATGCAGTTATATTTGTGCCTTGCTCACATTTGACTCATTGACACAGTATAGGCGACCAAGTAGGCGATTTTCTGTCAGAGAGGCTCTGGACAAATGTTTTGAACCAGATGAAGAGGAGATTGAACCAGACATAGAGGACGATGTGTCAGAAATGGAAGACAACAGCGATCCAGACTATGAGCCTGACCAACAGTCAACAGACCAGGAAGAGGCCCCTGAGGGAGAGGCCCCTGAGGGAGAGGAGCCCTGAATATTTATTTTTCTCTAAATGTTCATTGAGGAAAACAGTATCACTGATACTGTATCAGTGTCTTCTTTTTTATTCATCACAGTGAATGCAGTGAATGCTGAACTTGATGGGCCCACCGGTGGGTCCGGAGCATATACTGTAGTTGAAAGTACACAATGAAACACTGACTTGCTTGTATCAAATCAATACATCCTATACCTCATTGGAACGGGAAGAATCTCAGCTACAACACCAGCAAAAGCATTTCCATCTCTAGTAAACACAGCCTACATGGCAAGCATTTTTATAATATACAGTAATGTACAGAAAGCACTATCTTTGAACTTACTGCAAAATTATAACATGAAATTCACCCCTGGTGTCATTCTGTCTGTCACCCCTTGATTCGACTTGCTTTGACTGTTGAAATGAGATGTCAACCATCAAAATTGGATAAGGGGTTCCAGAGATATCACTGTGCAAAACACACCGGTCAACCGAAAATAGTATGGGAAGGGGGGTATGACCTAACGCAAGAGAAGGGTTAAGTAAAAGTACCATGAAGTATTATAATCAACAGCTCGCTACTTTTATTAGTTACATTACAAGTATTGATTGTGCAGTATAATTTCAGTGTTTTACCATTATTAAGGATTTTTCTAGATTATTTTACTGCTGCATCAATTTTGTATGTTGCATTTTCCTGATATAAGTGTTTTCCACTTTTTTGGCTTCAATTCACAGGCATATTGATATACACTCTAAATGCAATGTCCATTGGAACAGGAGTATTTTTAAAGGACATTTTTGGGGGAATGTCTGGGTAATAATTTGACCTTGTTAAGCAAACATTATATCAATTTAAAAATCTAATGGTTAATCCCTAAATCACTGGATGGAAGAATGATATTACAACATACTTACTTCATTACACAAAGGAACAAAACGCCCAGAAACTTTTCTCCTTATTTTGTAAGATGAAAGCTGTTCATCTTATTTCTATATTGTGTATTGTATCAGCACTCTGAAGGTATTGACTGTATAATTGTGCCTTAAAGCTCCCATGTCATGCTTTTCCGGTTATTACCCGTCCCCTTGTGTGTTATGAAGGTTTTTATGCATGTAAACGGTGTGCAGAGTCAAAACCCTCAAAGTACACCCTGTAGCGAGTAAAACTCTAACACAGAAAATACCTCCCCAAAACGCCTCGTTGGAGATACGTCACTGTCCATTTGAGTCTTCCATTTAGTTCCGGGTACGGCCTGATGTCAAGCGGTACCCGGAACGAAATGGACCAATCCCGAAGAGCTATGGCCACACCCAGCGGCGCTGGCCGCACCCTCTGCCAGCCTAACATTTACTGTTGGAAGCTCTGGTTCAGTTCACAATCGATCCAGTCATGCCACTGCCAAGGACCTGTTTCCTGAAATGTGAGGAGAAATCTGAGCTGTTTGTCCTACCGACGGAAGAACCACGACGAAGTCAGTGGTTGAAATTTCTTTTTAACACTGTTCCTTCAGAGGTTCGAAGAACGTTACTGTGTGCGCGGCATTTCACAGACGAAAGCTTCCAAAACATTGCCCAGTTTGAGGCCGGATATGCACAGCATTTGAAACTGAAGGACGATGCTATTCCTAGTTTGTTTGGACCTGTTTGGAGCAGGGGAAGATTCGGGTACACAACCTGCAAGTTTGCATTGTTATTTGTGTATTTATCAAACAAGGTATCTACCACGACTGTTTAAATGTGTAAACATGTTTCGGACTGCTAAGCCAGTGCTAACTGTGCTAACTAAGTTGCTAGCGTTTCCATATCAACTCTAATATCAGCAGATGGCCTTACATACATGTATGTAGAATGTCTGCATTCACACACGAAATACTCATAGACAGTATACTCCAGGTGATTTACCGTACGGTCAGTCGCGAAACGTAATTACATTATAGCTGGCGTTCCGAGCGTGTATGCTACCGAGCTAAACAACAAGGCTACTAAGAGCTAGACATGAGTTTGCTCGGAAAAATATTGTTTTTACCCATATAAGATTGCAATTGTAAACATGTGCTTGATAGCCTAATATGAAACACTATCTGTTGTTCATAGTATAGTATAGCATATTGAACAACTAGCAAACGTAGATTAGCATTGTAATCCAGCTGGCAAGCTGACGAACATCAAACAACTAAGTTTATTTCACACTTCCAGCAGAGACAACGGGGAAATCCCCTCTTTGCCCGCTCACAGACCCCCAAAGGACGGTACATTACAGTTGGCTTTCCTCCGACGCTGATAGCATGTATAGCTAACGAGGCTAGCTATACATGCTAGCGGGAAACATTGTATGACCGAAAGTAGCAGACTACCCGTAGAAGAATGCAATTATAAACACGTTATTGCTAGCCTAATATGAACCACTAGCTTTTGTTCATAGTAGTTTTATTACACTCCATTATAGTTGCCGTTCCTCCAAGCTAACGTTCATATCGTGTTAGCTACCAAGGTAAACAAAGCTAGGTTAGCATATTAGCAGGCAAGCTGTTCATTAGATAGATCCACACTCCTACCACAACTACTACTAACGAATCTAAAACAACTAAGTTTCTCTAATATTTTGTGATTTGCATTTGATTTCGTCCAGCCAGATCCTGCCGGACAATACATGACGGGACTACCACACTGATGCATCCTCCTAAAAAGCCCCGGCTGCTATAGGCAAGATGCCGACAACGGGGAGTAATTGACGATATACCGTGTATATATGTATATTTACGTTCATTTTGTACATTTCTAAAAATAAAGTTTAATGGAAATACTTAGTAGGCCTATCCTTTCTTCCCTGAATTATTTGCTCCTATAACATATCATTCATATATAGCAAACCATGATTTGATTTCTCATCAAACAGTAGTAGTTTATAACGGGTAAAAATAACTTACTCTTTGTTATGACCGGCTCGTAGGCCACAACGGAAAGACAAGGAGACATACACGAGTTTACAAAACCACGGCACATTTATTGTGGTGAATGCAGAGATAGGTGGTGAGGGGAGAGGATCGCTGAGCTGCTTTGGAGAGAGAGAGGGGCTGCCGTTTGACTCCGGGCAGCTGGCTAGCACCTCGGCTCCGGCCAGGTGTCCGTGATCGCGCTGATTAGCCTCTTCAGCTCCACCCCATCGTAAGACAAAGGCCCTGGGGCCGTCACACTCTTCTATAACAACAGTTGTAGGTACAGTTCGGTTAGTTGGCGTATAAAATATACGGCTGTACCGACGCCATGATAAGACTGATGTTCGGCTGAGAGCAGCCGGAAAAAGCACTGTTAGACATGGGCGGAGCCTCTCTGGTGGTTGACTAATCAGAACAGAGTGGCCGAGCTGACCACTAGGCTCACAGGGAGGGGGGGGCAAGAGCTCCAACGAGTCGTTTAGTGGAGAGAGTGAATACTGCTGAATACACATGCTTGACAGAGATGCTGTATGCGAAACCAATGTGAGTTTGGAAAATTGCACAGTATAAATCTATTTTAGTATACCTCAACAATGTAATTATGATCAGTGGAAATGGCCATGACATGGGCCCTTTAAAACGTTTTGAAATAAAGTAAAAAAAAGAAAAACTTGTGCATCAAATGTTTTTACACTGACCTCTAGTGGAAGCCTTTGGTCACAACAGCTGAAACTCTACAGTTAAACCACTAGAGGACAGTAAGAGACTATCCATCACACAGCAGTGACAGTCAGGTGAAGGGACAGACTGAAAATACAAGCAAACACAGGGCAGAAAGATCAAATCAATAATAAAATGGTCAGACATGGAATCCATGGATATAGACAGTAAACAGACAGTCAATAGAGAGAGTCATGCAGACAGATAGGAGGAGCACAAAATACAGTTCCCCTCATCTTTATGTCATCGGGACATGTTCGGACAGCTTTCGCTTATCATGCTACACTGCTGAGTCATGATTTATCACAGGCTGGGTCTGATCACACATCTCCTCTGCTGCTGTTAGGCTCCACTGTCAACAAAGAACACACTGTGCTCAGGTCAGGCTGATATATCAGGCCAAGCTTTTTATTGGAAACTGGATATGAGCCAGTCACTGTCTACTGATACGACTGCTGCTGCTGTCACTGTAATGAGGTTCCGTCTGCTTCTGCTACCAAGAATACCAAGAATAATCATGTTCATGTCTAATGGTAGTCCACACATGATGATTTCGTAAGATCTAAGAAAATACATCAGCAAAAATTATAGAAATTAACAGTGGAAGTAAAATAAATGTACTTAAAGTACCACATTTTTTTTATATTTGTGCTGAACTTTAGACCTCATGGATGGATTATGAAATAAAAGGCCCCTTGGACCAATCCATATCATTCCAATTCTAACATTCTTTAGTCCATTGTTAGAAAGAGACACTCTAACAATGTCATCCTTATCTGTTATGTAACAATGAGTTGATGTTGAGAAACAGCAGGACTGATTTCTGTCTCCAAAAAGATGTCTCTGCTACGGTGGCCGACCCACGCAGACGCGCTACTTGGTCCAAAACACTTAAATTAGGAAAAACGTGCTGCAGTTTGAAAAATGATGTAAATACAAAAATACAAATGTGACAAAACACGTGCAAATAAAGAATAATCTTTACCAACCTAACAACATGTGTGCAGCATTAAGAAAACATTCACTAACTTGACTAAACATGAACACATTTACTAAAAGCGCTGCATAACCGAAATGGGGACACTAAAAAGTGATGCACACAGCTGGGACCAGAGCCCTTGTTGGCCAACTGTCACTCTCACTGAGTCTGTTTCATAATTGTACGTTTTTTGTCAGTATATTTCAAATGACAAGGTTAGCTATGATAGCTAGCTAGCTCACAGCAGAACTGCAATAATATGGGAAGTAATCATGCCATCACATTGTTAAAATAAACCAATAACATTGCCGATGTTTTGTCATGTTAGTGTTTCTTAATATGCATGTTTTTTGGCACATTTCTGTTTCTCCTAATGGAAGTGTTTTGGGCTGTTGTAGCGCGTTTGCACCATAAACTATATTTCAGTTAGACAACACACGTGTTTCTTTATATGTTTATTAGAAGCAGCATATAGTTTTAGTTTGGCGTCTATAGGCTTGGGCCTCATCACTCCACAGATTTACATAGAACATTGAGATTACACACGGCATCTATTGCACGTCTGTCCGTCCTGGGAGAGGGATCCCTCCTCTGTTGCTCTCCCTGAGGTTTCTCCCATGTTCCCCTTTAAACTGTGGGATTTTCTCTGGAAGTTTTTCCTTGTACGATGTGAGGGTCTAAGGACAGAGGTTGTCATATTGTCATACTGATATTCTGTACAAACTGTGAAGTCCACTGAGACAAATGTAACATTTGTGATATTGGGCTATATAAATAAACATTGATTGATTGATTGATGATTGAGTGATGAACTCAGCAGTGGCAGCAGCAGCATTAGCGAGGCAGAGGGAGGCAGATCTTGCAGCTTAAATAGAGCGGCATGTTTAGGAGAATGTGTTTGGTTGGTTGTAAGAGGGATGAGGTGCGTCATGTGTTAATGTATCATTGGTGCTCGAGTTGAATGCCTGAACTATAGCTTGCAGGCTTCGCCCCTAAATGTTGGCACAGATTGGCCACTGTGGTCCTTCTATCAGTTACTTCACAATGAGCTGATGTTGAGGAACAGCAGTACTGCCTTCTGTCTCCAAAAGGCTTACTCTGAGAATATTATTTTTCTATTTTGCAATCAACCAGTTTAAAAATGTTTCTTTGGCCAGATTAGAAATAATTGCAATTTATAGCTGGACTTTATTATTAGGTTTTATAGCAGAAGGTTGTAAACTTTATAACTCATTTTGGATTTTCAGTCCGTTAAAAAAAAAATCCCAAATTGTTATTTTCTCTGTCACCATGAGGAATAACATGTTTCTTATCACAGGACAGTCTTGGACCGCAGAGTGGAATTTTCCAGAGGATGGAGTACTGAGTCTTGGTCGCAAGAGGAAGCTGTATTGGAGAGGATTCTTTGTGGGTTCCTGTGCATAGCATGCACATATAGGGATTATTCTCATAAAACAAAATTCCAGCTTGTAAAGTTTTGGTATGTCTCTGAGTCCTGGCCACTTGCTCTTTCTTGGAAATTATAGTGCTTCGTCACACTCGAGAGAAATACTTTAAATTGTTCAGACAGTCTGGAAGATGTGTTTTGCTGAGTGGGGTAGGATAAATGTTTATTCAAGGCCTGCCTGCACAGATATTCACATCTTTTTGGCTCAAGGTGGACAACACACAAATCTCTCTCACACAGTAAAACTCAATCTAAGTGCATGTTAGTATGTTCACATTCACTCAGGGCGGAAACATTAAGTCCCACTTCTCAATCAATGACACATGTTGTCACATTACAGTGAAATGAAATGTACTTGTGAAACAAAACCAAGGAATTTAAGCAACTAAAGACAGCCAGCATACTCTTACATAAAAGTACTGATATATTACAGTACCAAGCTCTGGGATAAGCTCATGGAAACATATTAGGTTTAAAGGAATCCAATTATTTTCTTCAGCACTTCATAAACAATTTCTCTTTCTGAATGTGCAGTAGTGAAAGTGAGCAGGGCATATAAACCAGAACTCTCTTTTATGAACATGTCAACCCTTTGTCATACTGACACAGCTGATAATGCTCCAGCCCCAATAAAATAAGTGTGATTAAGTGACGTAGACAAGAGTGATATGAAGATATTTCATTTTGTTTCCAACGTAAGCAACAATCTGAGGCAGTCAAAAGAGGTCCAACAAGAACACAGTTTCTGTGCAGGTGCATCAAATAAAAAAAATAAATAAAAAAATTGCACACAGCTTGTATACGTCAAGAGGTCTAAAGCACGCAGATTGAATTTCATGCAAGCTCATATTTTCCAGTGTTTTTTTAGGTTTTGATTTAGCTAAAGTTATGATCTGGCCAGGTTTGCTTCCTGTAAACACACATTGTTGTGGCCAAATCTCACTGACTGCCCTATCCAAACACTGGGTTTAGACAGGAGGCATAAAGAGTGATCCTGTTTATTTTATTAATAACTTATTCCAACATTTTGTAGATTGGGTCTTAAGGGACACAGAGAAGCTAAATTAGATTTACTGAAATGTAATTTAGTCTTGATCTCAAATAACATTTCAAAGGAAGTTCAGAGTTACCTCAGGAATAACTTTGATCAAAAGTTTAAAGGAGGCATGTCAGATAAGGGTACAATAACAGTTCCATTGCAGAGCGTCGAGCAGAGCGTCGAGCAGAGCGTCGAGCAGAGCGTCGAGCAGAGCGTCGATCAGAGCGAGCAGAGCGTCGATCAGAGCGAGCAGAGCGTCGAGCAGAGCGTCGAGCAGAGCGTCGAGCAGAGCGTCGAGCAGAGCGTCGATCAGAGCGAGCAGAGCGTCGATCAGAGCGAGCAGAGCGTCGATCAGAGCGAGCAGAGCGTCGATCAGAGCGAGCAGAGCGTCGAGCAGAGCGTCGAGCAGAGCGTCGAGCAGAGCGTCAAGCAGAGCGTCGATCAGAGCGAGCAGAGCATCGATCAGAGCGTCGAGCAGAGCGTCGAGCAGAGCGTCGATCAGAGCGAGCAGAGCATCGATCAGAGCGTCGAGCAGAGCGTCGATCAGAGCGAGCAGAGCATCGATCAGAGCGTCGAGCAGAGCGTCGATCAGAGCGTCGAGCAGAGCGTCGAGCAGAGCGTCGAGCAGAGCGTCGATCAGAGCGTCGAGCAGAGCGTCGATCAGAGCGTCGAGCAGAGCGTCGAGCAGAGCGTCGAGCAGAGCGTCGAGCAGAGCGTCGATCAGAGCGAGCAGAGCATCGATCAGAGCGTCGAGCAGAGCGTCGAGCAGAGCGTCGAGCAGAGCGTCGATCAGAGCGAGCAGAGCATCGATCAGAGCGTCGATCAGAGCGTCGAGCAGAGCGTCGAGCAGAGCGTCGAGCAGAGCGTCGAGCAGAGCGTCGAGCAGAGCGTCGAGCAGAGCATCGATCAGAGCGTCTCACCTGTGCTTTTACTCATCCGCCTCACAGAGCGGGGAAAGTGAGGGGCAGGGCTGCCTCTCTTCCGCCGGCGTGGAAAGAAGGATTTGCACCGAGGGCATTGCGGAGTGGCCTGAACGTTCTCCGCGTTCGGGCTGGGGCCTGCTTCTGCCTGTATTGTACTGCTGTAGCGGAGGCCTACGTCCACCTGTACTGTGCTGCTGTGGTGAGGAGGATTTTGCCCCGGAGACGTCACGGAGAGAGGGAGCGGCTCCACGTTTTTCGGGCTGGGGCCTGCTTTCCACCTGTCCTGTTTCTGCTGTAGCGGAGGCCTGCTTCCACCTGTCGTGTGCTGCTGTGCTGAGGAGATCTTACCCCAGGGACATCGCGGAGAGACGGAGAGACGGAGCGGCTCCACGTTCTGGCTGGGGCCTGCTTTCCACCTGTCCTGTTTCTGCTGTAGCAGAGGCCGGCCTCCACCTGTCGTGTGCTGAGGAGGATTTTACCCCGGGGACATCGTGGAGAGACCAGAGCGCCTCCACGTTCGGGCTGGGGCCTGCTTTCGCCTTAGGAGGATTTGCCCCAAAAACATCACGGATGTCAATGTTTTATCAGAAACGTGGCTAAAAAAATCTATTTTGGCCTCTGACATCTCCTTAAATGGTTACAATGTATATCGTACCGACCGACCTAATAAAGGGGGTGGCGTTGCCATTTATGTGAAAAATAAGTTTAGTGTAACCAAGTTGGTTTCCAAATCAATCAGTAAGCAACTCAAATGTTTAGCCTTGAATTGGCAAAGGGTCAACAGGTCATGGTGGTGGGCTGTTACAGACCCCCCTCAGCAGTCAAAGACTCCTTGTCTTTGTTGGCAAATCTTTTATCTCAACTTGACTACAAGGAAATAGTGCTATTAGGCGATTTTAACTGGGACTGGTTAACTACAGTATCTGAGGATTTAAAAAACCTTTGTATCTCTTTAAATGTTACTCAGATTGTAGACAGTCCTACTCGCCCAAGTCCCCAAATAATGCCTCCTTAATTGATCTCATTCTAACTAATGTTCCCTATAAATACTCATCTGTGGCAGTATTTGCAAATGATGTGAGTGACCACTGTGCTGTAGCCACAATTAGGGACACTAAGGTCCAAAAGGGTAAACCTCGCATTATAATAAAGAGAGACACAAAACATTTTGTGGTGCAGGGTTTTGTTCATGATCTGTTTGGTTTTGATTGGGGAAAAATCGATCTGTGTGATGATGTTGAAACTGCATGGTCTTATTTATCTTGGTTTTATGGAAATTATTGATAGACATGCACCCCTGCGTAAATTTAGAGTGAAGGGACGAGACAATCCTTGGTTTTCTGCTGAACTGTCCAGTCTCCTACATGAGAGAAACAAGGCCTGGGCAAAGGCTAGGAAATCAGGCTCAGAGGTAGAATGGCTGCATTTTAGGCAGCTAAGGAATAGCTTCACTTCACAAATCAAAAGTGCTAAGTCTAAGTATTATCTGTCAGTTACCACAAAGAACCTGAATAATCCTAGAACATTTTGGAAAGCCATAAAATCGTTATCCACCGGTGAAATCCGAAATGAGCTACCTCCTTCCCTTACCATAGCATCTGGCTCTATATCGGACAGGCCCGCTATTTTAAATAGTTTTAATGAGCATTTTGTGTCCTGTGGCTCTCTGTTTGATTCTGTTACTAACTCTGCTACTGTAAACACCACAGTCTGTGACTCTGAAAAACGTGGTTTGGAAAACCCTTTCAGTTTTTCTGCATTTACTATTGAAGTCGTTCATGAAGCCTTAACCAAGTTAGATCCTAAGAAACCGGCTGGTCCGGACAACGTAGAACCTTTCTTTTTAAAGATAGCTGCAGATTTTATTGCACCACCTCTTACTTCTCTTTTTAACCTCTCCCTCAGCACGAACACAATTCCAAAAATATGGAAGTCAGCTTAAGTCCTTCCTCTACTAAAAGGTGGGGAGGCAACTATGTAGCAGCTCTGTTTATTGATCTTTC
This sequence comes from Trematomus bernacchii, assembly GCF_902827165.1. Taxonomy (NCBI): domain Eukaryota; kingdom Metazoa; phylum Chordata; class Actinopteri; order Perciformes; family Nototheniidae; genus Trematomus; species Trematomus bernacchii. The sequence goes on along the minus strand of NW_022987851.1, from coordinate 3,296,533 downwards.
CAAAGCTTTCAATACCGTCGATCATCAAATCCTGAAGCAGAGGCGGGCCAGTATTGGCATATCCAGCCATGCAGTGGGGTGGTTTGAAAGGTCCCAATGTGTTCATTTTGATGGGCTGTCTTCTGAGTGGTTAAACATTACTAATGGTGTTCCCCAAGGTTCTGTCTTAGGTCCACTTGTATTCTCCATCTATATAAACAGTTTAGGTCAAAATGTGGATGAAGCAACTTTACATTTTTATGCGGATGTTACCGTGATGTACTGTGCAGGTCCCTCCATTAAGGAGGCTGTTGTTAAATTACAGGCTGTTTTTAATATTATCCAGACTCAGCTCGCTGAGCCTAAGCTTCTTTTAAATGTTGATAAAACTAAGGTAATGCTATTTTCAAAAGCCAAAAGGACACCGGAGACCACTTTGGATATTGTTACTATGCAAGGAAAAGTACTCGAAGTGGTTACCTGTTATAAATACCTTGGTATCTGGCTTGATGATTGTCTCTCTTTTAAACTTCAGGTCAATAATCTGCTTAGAAAGCTGAGGGTGAAGCTAGGTTTCTTTTTCAGAAACAAGTCCTGTTTCTCGCTTGAGGACAGGAAAAGGCTCTGTGACCTTTTTACCTGTGCTGGACTATGGTGATTTGATCTATATGAATGCACCTGCCCATTACCTGATCAAGTTAGATGCCGCCTATCACAGTGCGCTGAGATTTGTTACTAACTGTAAAGCACTTACTCATCACTGTACCCTGTATGCCAGGGCAGGTCTGCCTTCACTTACTGTTCGGAGGCTCAGTCATTGGTACATGTTCATCTATAAAGCCATGTTGGGTAAACTACCATCATTATATGCTCTCTGATCTCACAGAGAGTTGCAAGTAGCTATTGCCTACGATCCCAGGATGTGTTTTTATTACATGTGCCAAGTGCTAGGACTGTTTTAGGTACTAAAGCTTTTATGTGTGCAGCTCCTCTAGCATGGAACACTCTGCAAACAATTTGGAAACTGAGCATTTTGGTTCCCCTGCATCATTTTAAAGCTCGGCTGGATGAAACGGTATTTGATACTCTTGGTACCTGTCATTATGAATAGGTTTGTAAATTGTACCCCTGTAAATTATGTTGTATGACGTCCTATTTTGTTTTCTGTTGTATTTATGTTTACATGTGTAACCAAAAGAGATTGTTGATCTCAATGGGATTTCACCTGGATAAATAAAGGCTACAAACAAACAATAAGGTAAGAATGCTTCAAATGCACCTTTGAAAAGCTGAGTAGTGGCTGCAACTGGAAGGTTTTGTACTTTTCTGAAACAGACAATCTGACAATTGAGTGCCCACTTTATGTGTAGATGTTTGAAAGTAGGCACAGTTTGACTCTTAGAAATACATCAGGCAGGCAGTGGGATGTAGAATATAATGGAACTTTGCCTTCTGTCAAAAATTGCCGTTCAAAGCACTTTAACCCGGGTCAGAAATCACATCACATTACGTAGTTCATTTAGAGCAAATTGGAGGACTTTTTTTGAAGGGGCCCAATTGTGTTATATATTTGATTTTTGTCTTTAATGTTCAAAAAGGTATTTATGTTTCTCATACTGCCTGTGCTGCAAAACTTATTTTCACCCTCTGTCTGAAACCAGACCTGAGGAGCTGTCCCACCTGTTAGCTTAACACCAGCTAATAGAAGTGTGAGTGTTACGTAGTGATGTCACTATGTTCCGGAAGCAAACAAAGGACTCTAATGGAGGCGTTTCAGGTAGGGGGGGAGTGTGTGTCAGAGAAACTCCCTCTGCAGGAGGGAACTTTGGGATTTTAGCCTTTGCAGACCATTTACATGCACAGAAACCTATTTAACACTCTACAAGAAAGGGAAAACTCCTTAAAGCATAATAGGGTCCTTTTAATGCTTGTGCACATACATTTGGGTATCTGAATGCCTAACAGCCCACAACGTAGACAATCTAGGAAAGCTAGAGCAGAAAACATGGGATTCAACAAAGCCAATCAGATTTGGCTCACCTTGCAAATTCACATTCGGGCTCATTAGGGGCTTATATATATATATACCCCACCTGAGCATTTTCACTAACGGCTTGAGAAATAATGTTAGAATTGTCCTCCCAAGACAATCAGAGCAGACAGGCACTTTTTGGGAGGGGGACTTACAGGTGCTTATATGAAGCATTTTAGACAGAGGGTTAATACAGGTGTATTCAGAAGGACATAGATCTGCCCATAACCAAGAGATACAGTTAGGAAAATAGCTAGCAGTGGTGTAAAGTAACTAGTACATGTACTAATTTAAGTACTGTACAATTTTGAGTAGATAAACAATGATATAATCTGTTCTGAAAAAGAAAAAATCAGCTGATCCATTGTCTTCATGTTATTGTCTCCACCCTCTACAGTTCTTACATATGCGTCATAATACTTTGCTCATCTCGTGAAAATGCCTGTGCAAACGCAAGATCATCAGATTCTCATACAGCCAATTTGGCCTAATTAAGGGATTAAGGGCAGAAGCAAACATTTACATTCACCACATGACTCTGAGTCTGGATCAGTCTGTAAAGTACCAGCCGGGCCCGCCTCAGAGACAGAAGCTGCCGTCAGTTCACAGACAGGACAATTTGCTGCCGGCCCCAGAGGTCGTCATGTGGCTCGGATAGACGTCAGCAGACGGTGCAGGTTTAGCAGAAAGACACTCGCAGAATTAATATAAGAACTGTAGGAATGTGTTAAAGGGCGAGAGGTTGTGTGTATTGTGTTGGGTATGTGTGTGTGTGTGTGTGTGTGCGTAAGTGAGAAAGAGGACAGGGGCGGGAGGGGAGGCACAGAAAGGGGGAAAGTGCAGTAAGCTTTGTGCTCACACACCATAAATATTGCCTTTCACTGGATGTGTGAATATGTGCCTCTTTCACCCAGCTTCAGTACCCTTGAATCAAATTGCACACCCTTGGCAAAGGCCTTTGAGTTTCTGACACACACAGTGCTGTGGGGTCAGACAGTAGCATGAATAATGGGTGCATTAATCCGCCGGGCCACCCAGTGTCCAAAGTTTTAGTGGACCTTGAAAACAAAGCCAACCCTGATCTGTTAACCAGGCCAATTTCCACTCAGACATTGGAAACCAATTGAAGCAGCACTGAAGGAGCCTTACAGTAGCCTACTAATGAGCTGATCATGAGTTTTTTTTTGTCAGACTGTAGTAGCAGAGAAGTTGTTTTTGTGCTTAAATCTGACCAGATCCCTTGGAAATAATGTTAAATCTTCTTTCAAATGACCCTGTAGAAGAAGCAATTTAGCAATCCAGGCCACAAGAGGTTCTATTGTGGCTTTCAGTATTCTCATTTTCATACTGGTATTTTGGGTTCTAAGTAGAACAAGGATCTTTAAAGTTTTTTCCTAAAATAACATGGAGGATAGCTTAAAATGGCATGTATAAACATGTTTATGGTGCATGCAATACTAAGCTATAAGAATAGCCCACACTTTAAGTTACACTTATCTAACTTTAACTGCTATACTTCTATGCGCTTGTTTGAATATTGCATACTATTTTTTCCCCCCAAATGCCGGATGTTACAGGAGAAATGGAGCATACAACTTCAAGTTTTCATGGATATATTGGTTTTATAATTGGCCTACAACCTCTTATTCATCATTTCCTAAATGTTTTTTATCAACACCAGTATCAATAAACAATTGTAACCTCTACAGCATGTGAAGGTGTTCAAAGGGATGTTATTAATTTTTTTTGCACAAAAAACCCAAGTTGTTGAGTTGTGTCCCTACATCCATTTAATTTGATCACCTGTAATGCTCACGTAGCTCCTTTACATATTTATCCAGATCAGAGAAAAAAACAAGCATGCGTTAGCATTAGCGTTAGTTCCGCTGGTGAAACACAGATTTTTTACGTGAAACTGATTTATTCTGAGTTCTTACCAGTTTAAGTCAGCAGTTTCATTTGTTCAGCAGGGATACCGCTGTAGATATATTTTCTCCATTTAAAAATATCCTGAACCGTGGAGGAATGCTTACCAGGACTTAAGCTAGCAGTAATGGTTGTGAAGAAAACGACTCCAATGAACCCACACTACACCCAACCCAGTCTCACGGCATTTCGTGTTATAGTCACGACATTTAATCTATTGATTCGTGTTCACCAACACGATTTTCCCCTTTTTTTCGTGTCACACAGAACGATTTTAAAAGCAATGTATTTCTATTGGTAGTATGTTTCGTGCCTGCACCACATCTTTTTGTCCGGTCGGGTCTTGGAAGACCGGAAGCTGTGTGGTTCATAAAAACATGTTCTTACTCAATATCAAGCCACAATTATTATTTTTAATTTTAAATCGTATAATGTCTGACTTTCTTTGCCGTCTGCGAGTAAAAGAAATGGGGCTCAGAGCCTCAGAATACTGAAATCTATATTTTTTAAATATTTTTTTCCTTCTAATTTGTTATTCTTTTCTAAATAACACACTGTTATTTACTCAACAATAACACACAATTATCCTTGTTTTTATGTATTTGTTTAATTCTATAATCTCTGGCTTTTTTGCCGTGCGTCAGGAACTGAATTTCAAAATAAAATAACCGGAAACAGATACACACCCACTGAACTGATTACCCAAGATCCTCAGCTATGGTTGATGATCGGTGATTGGATTGTTTAGCCGCAATGCACGTTGGGATATGGTGTTTATGCAATATGAAATCCGAAAAACATTAAAAAAAAATATATATATACTTTATTCCGAGTGTACTTGCTTTTCTCTTTGAAAGTCATCACATAACGGCATTGTAATACACGGTTCGGCTGCATTAAATATTACACATCTGCCGTAGTTCTTTATTTATAGAGCCCTGATTAGGAGACTTCTAGACAAACTGGAAGAACTGCCGCCGAAACTGAATACGTGACGTGGATCATAAATATATCAGCAATTAAACAACATCTTACATTTCTCTTCACACAATACGTCTCCTTGCAGTATCAACAATAATTCGGCTGACTTTTATATTTGATCCAATTGGTAGATAGGTAACGGTGCACAGCTGATATAAAGAGACTTGTCGTTTTTAAAGATATTACTGATTTTCTTTGAATATTAGAATGTAAATACTGAGTTGAAAGAATAGTCAGGGGTTTTGGGTGATGGGAGACACATCTATGGATTCAGAATTTTAATAGCTTACCATTAAATGACGGATATACCTTTCTGTCTGCGATGTTTTACAAATCAGATATTAATGTGTAAAAGTAAAACATGTGAAATAATATAGCAATATCCTGTAAAATTATGTGAAAACATGAATAAAACTACACATCTTCAGATGTTATACATACACAAGTGTCCTACACTAATAATACAAAGTTATTATGGCTGTGTGTACCTTGTGTGCACCGCCTAGTGGTTAAAGCATGTTATTGAATAATTTGTTTAATATGTTATATTTGATGAAAAAAGTAGAAGGTCAATGATAGAAATAAAAAATCAAGAAGATACTGTAGTGATCTCTACAATAAAACAGTTTAGTGCCGGATGTACAAAGATATTAATAGGAGGATGTGCAAAACAGAAAAACGAATTAACCTTTATTTAAACATTAAAGAATACTTTAGGTTAAGGTCTTCTTTTAACTAAGAAAAAAAACTTTGGGGGTATCTACAGATAAATATTAAGCCTGCCAAAGTACTTAACGTGTAATATATTGCTTTCCTGCAATGTTAACTATGTTGAAGCACTTATTTTAACTGATATTATACATATTAATTATACTCTTATGTATGTAGATAGTATAAGAAATGTGCAGAATATGACAGTTTAATGGTGGAGGTATACACACATATTGATAGATGTCTTGTAATGCACTGTTGAGGAACCTGCAACCCAAGTCTTTCATTCATTGCATAACTTCAACATAGTTGTGTATATGATATGTCAATAAACCTTTGAAAATCTTGAAATCTTGAAAGGGATGTGCAAAAAAGCCATTATATACAGTCTTTAATTAACTATTAGTAGAGAATAACGAGTAATGAATATACTTTATAGGGATCTGCAGATAAATGTTTAGTCTTCTCAAGCACCAACTATCAAATATGTCGCCTGATTGTTGGCACTTGACAATCACCTTCCCTGAATCTTACTCAGGTGTAACTAAAGTCTGATTTAAGGGTTGTTTATATTTCACATCATTAATCAGAATCTGCAAAGTAACTAAAATAAATGTAGTGGAGTAAAAATACCAGGTTAACCTCTGAATTGTAGTGGAGTAGAATTACAAAGTAACAATGAGCTGTCATGTGGGTATATATTAATGCTGCCCATTATGGACACAAGCAATTTTCACCCATTTATTAATTATATGTTTTAAATTTGATAACACCAATGTGTTTAATACTGGCAACTTCTAATTGTGGGAAAAACGAAAACGTTCCCAGTAGAGACGTCCCATAGAAAATGTTGCGAAACACAATAGCCAGCATGTGTAGTCTTGGGGGAGGGGGGGGGGGGGTCCTGTTCGAGTCCAGTTTTGGATAGTCCAATCCCAGAGCTAGTAGTAGTCCCAAACGATAGCTGAGGATTATGGGTAGTGTAGTGTCTTCGGCCATCCTAAACTCTGAAAGGTTTTCATATCGCATTAACACCATATCCCAATGTGCATTGCGGCTAAAACATCCAATCACCGAGCTTAAACCATAGCTGAGGATCTTGGGTAATCAGTTCAGTGGGTGTGTATCGCAATGATGCTCGAAATGTCCCATATAGGCCTACGTCTGTTTCCTGTTACTTTATTTTGAAATTCACTTCCTGACGGACGGCAAAAAAGCCAGAGATTATGGAATTAAACAAATAAATAAAAACAAGGATAATTGTGTGTTATTGTTGAGCAAATAACAGTGTTATTTAGAAAAGAATAACAAATAAGAAGGAAAAGAAGATTTAAAAAATATTCTGAGGCTCTGAGCCCCATTCTTTTCCTCACGGACGGCAAAAAAAGTCAGACATTATACGATTTAAAATTAAAAACAATAATCGTGGCTTGATATTGAGCAAGAACATGTTTTTATGAACCACTCAGCTTCCGGTCTTCCAAGACCCGACCAGACAAAAAGACGTGCTACCAATAGAAATACATTGCTTTTAAAATCGTTCTGTGTGACACAAATCAATAGATTAAATGTCGTGACTATAACACGAAATGCCGTGAGACTGGGTTGCCCTAGAACATCTTATGTAGCAGAAAAACGGACTCACTGGTTATTTCTAGGGCTGTCAGTCGATTAAAATATTTAATCGCGATTAATCGCATGATTGTCCATAGTTAATCGCGATTAATCGCAAATTAATCGCACATTTTTTTTTATCTGTTCTAAATGTACCTTAGAGGGATATTTTTCAAGTTTTTAATACTCTTATCAACATATGAGTGGACAAATATGCTTTATATGTTTGTTTATTATCATTTGAACAATGACAAATATTCTCATGAATATTAAACACAACAACCTCTGAACATTACAAATATTCGCCTCAATTCAACCTCTCTCATACAATAATACAAAGTGTGTGTGTGTGTGTGTGTGTGTGTGTGTGTGTGTGTGTGTGTGTGTGTGTGTGTGTGTGTGTGTGCGTGTGTGTGTGTGTGTGTGTGTGTGTGTGTGAGAATGTGGAGACACTGTGATGGATCGTTGGAGCTATGTGCAGCTCAAGGCATATATGCTCGAACGGGAGCTGCCTGGACGCTGCAATCATGTTGCGCGCACTATCCGTGCTGAGTGTGCTGACTTTTCGTACAATGTCCCACTGTCTGGCTACCTGCATAAAGTCAAGTGCTCGGCGCAGTTGTCGGCGAAATGTCGCTCCTCTGTTTTCATTGAAACAGCTCCTTATATCCGTTAGCGCAGCTAGCTAGCACCAGATGCTAACAACAACAACAACACGTAAGGTGTGCCTCGCTCGCACCACACATACACACACCCTCCCGGTCCTCCCGATGGCCAGTCCGGGCCTGCCGGTGAGCGTGGAAGTGTGGTCTGCCACAAGTGGGCGGCAGGAGCGGGGCTGTCAGCATCAGCTTGTAGATGGTATTTTAAACTCGATGCGCTCTGAAACTACGGGGCGGCCGAGGACAAAAAATACACATGCATTAATCGCGTTAAAATAATTAGTGCCGTTAATTTTTTTTTGCGTTAACGCGTTATTAACGCGTTAACTTGACAGCCCTAGTAAGAAGATGTTTCTATGAACCCCACAGCTTCCGGTCCAAGACCCTACCAGACAAAAATAAGTGGTGCTGGCACGAAACACACTACCAATAGAAATACATTGCTTTTAAAATTGTTCTGTGTGACACGAAAAAAAGGGGAAAATCGTGTTGGTGAACACGAATCAATAGATTAAATGTCGTGACTATAACACGAAATGCCGTGAGACTGGGTTGCTACACCAGGGTTGCCAGCACTCACGCATCTGGCGTGTGACACACGCTTTCACTCTCAATCTCACGCTCTCACGCTGCCCAAACTATTCTCACACCAAAAACAAGATGAACCGCGATCGTTTTTGGTTGGTTATTTACAATGTTGAGTTGACAGCTGCTCAAGCTGTCGATCCGCTCCCTCCCCGCCCCCACCACTCTTAACAACGTTAACAGACAGCAGAGCAGTGGGAGCCGGTTGGTCAATCCCCAACCCGTATTGCGCATGCGCAGATCCGCACACCCGTCTTAACGCCAGGCTTTTCATCAGTCGACGGCGAACTCTACAGAAGAAAAGGTGGGTTTGCACAGTGCACTTATCGATATCGGTGAATATGTTTGAAAACATGATTAGAGTAAGATAACCTATTCTATAAAGGCCACATATTTGTTTGTAAAGTTTTGTTAACAGTTTGTGTAGAAAGTATAGCACATTAAAAGATTGTCACTTGACTTTTATGCTAGGTTTGAAGGGCGCGAAAGTTTTCATTCTGTCCCCTAAATAGCTTAAGCTATGTTAACAGCTAGCTAGCCTACGTTAGCTTTCTCACGTCAAGTGCACAGCAGAGAGAAAAGAATAAAAGCAACATATAACAATGGTGCTCGGTTTTATTATGCAAATTCTTAGCTAACTACTATGTATGTTTTCAAGACAGACTTTGTTAACTAAACTATGGTATTCCAGATGGAGAGCTTTTTGACATACTTTAAGAAGACTAAAGAGAGAGAAAGAGATTAGGGACTGGCCAACAACAGTTCAGAGGAAAACAGGGACAGAGGCAGCAGTAGTGGAGTATCCTCAGAGGAGACAATGATGGAAGATGAAGATGAGACACAAGTGCAGAACTTGGCTAGTTCACAATACCATACCCCAAAGGTTTCACAGGTAGCCAAAGCGGCTAGCGAGCTGTTTTTTTTAATTTATTGTAACATTTGCCAGCAAATAACTACAAAATTGTAGATTGCTGTTTTCCACACTTATCCACATTTTGATTCCATTATGCTTGTTATTTGTTATGATTTGTAACATGTTAAGTCAGTGTCTACACATGTGTTCAATTAGCTAATTCAATATCTATATCTCTTCCCCATAGACCGTAGAGAGAGAGTGTGAGTTGCAGTGTGCATAAAAAAAAAGGAAGAACGCAGGGGCAGCCTCCTATGGCTCCAAGTTTAATTCCCAGTGGACCAAGGAATGGCCATTCATCACGCCTGGGACTACACCTTTTCATTGTTGGTGTTCCATATGCAGGCATGAATTAGAATGCAGACACCAGGGCAGAGCTGATGTGATTCGCCATATCAATAGGGAATCACACTTGAAAAAAGTGTGATGTCACCAAATTCTACAAGGCAGCAAGAGGCTTCCTGCTTCGGTCTACAGAATGCACTGAAGAAGCTACCTCTCAATGACCCCCTGCTGCCACATGCTGAGTTTGTGGACTTCAGGCAGAGACAAAACTCCCATGTGGATGATGTGATCTACTTTGTCCAAAGGTAAATTACTGAACCCTTATTTTCACTTTACCATTACTGCATTTAAACAACGTGAGAAGTTAATTAAAGATAAATGGTGATTTTGACAGGCTTTACAAGCAGTTGAGATGGGTGAAAAAATACAGCTTGCTTAGATATTACATTGGGAGATTCTGTTATTGTAAAGGATTATTTATTTCCATCTGGATAGAGAATTGGTTATTGTTTTATGTATGTTTTATTTACATAATTCAATAATCTAATGGCAAAATAAATGTCTGAATATTTTTTTCTATTCTAAATAATGTTGTTGCAATTGTCTTTGCCCAGATACAAACACCTTCTTCCTTTTGAGGACCCAAGGGAACAGAACAGGATTTCGGATGAGTTCCTGGAGTACCAAATGCTGGAGGAAACAGATATCCCTGACATGGTCTGGAAAAGTGCCCTGGTGAGTGTTGGAGAGGAAGAACAATTCCATTGTATGGACATGGTGTGGGCACACTTGACTACGCAGAAGAGCCGAGTAACTGGTAGAGAACAGTTCCCCAGACTTGGGAAGGTGGCCCAGCTTGTCTATTGCCTACCTCACTCTAATGCGGATGCAGAACGAGTCTGCTCAGTAATTGGACTGAACAAAACAGAGTGTCGAATCAGACTTGCACTTGATGGGACGCTGTCATCCATTATGTGCATCAAAGGAAGTCAGATTGAACCATGCTGCTTCAAATACGAACCACCAGTAGAAATGATAAACAAGTCAAAGTCTGCTGCTTATTGTTCTACTAGGCCAACATAGAGTCACAATAAAACAGTGGAAACAAACATGTGTTTGACTTTCATTAGTGAATGAAACTTTGTGCCCTTTATAGTCTATGTCCAATATTGTGTATTTGTATATATTTTATATATATCCTATATATATATGCTAAGGTTCCGCTACGGACACGATAGCAGTCATTTAGTGCGCATACGTGTAATTAAACCCTTCAAAATCTCACTCCAGCCAGGTACCCAAAGTTGGCAACCCTGCACTACACTATGACGCAAACCATCTCAGTCTTTGGTTATTGTTTTGATTAAGACTGTTGAGTCATATATTGTGCTCTTGAGTTTCGATTTCGCTCTGTGTAATATTAAATGTTGAATCCTGGAACACCTGACGCAATATTAAAGGTAATAGTCTTTCGTCAGCAGCTCTGCTTCTGTAGATGAGGTTTTGCTCATTTGAGGCAATGCAGAGCATCTGGCCGGCAGAGAAATCAAATGCGTAGAGAAATGACATATGAAGTGAGGCCTGCAAGATTGAAAAAGAATATGTCCAAACCAAAGTGATGTACAACGTGTGGTCCATTTGTGAAGCCTGGGCACTCTGAGGCCTGATGTTGGAGGAGTTGATTTCCAGATGTGTCTTCAGGCTGTGACTTATGTAAGGTGAGGAGTGTGCACAGTAGGGGCAGGCGTTGGCTGTCTGCTCTCTTGATTGAAGAAGCTCAAATGTTGATTCAGTCTCAATGCACTAAGTATTTCTCTTTTCACTGAAGCAGGCATCATTAACCCCCGCCTTATTCATTCAATACACTGCTCACCGTCTGTTTGCTTTTCTTACTGACCTCATGAATGAAAACATATATTCCCATAATGACTGTATTTCATAACGTTCTGGCAGAAAGAAGCCGGCCTGACAGCTTCAACTCATTTGTCGTGCAGAAGCACAGAAAGGTGGGCCTGTCAATCGGATTTTCTCTCCGCATGAGCTGACACCGAGGATTAAAAGCAAACAAAACGTAACGTTTGCTTGAATCCCTCTTGTATGTGCAGTGTCATCCCTCAGGGCCCAGATATGTGTGTTTGGTTTACTCACCTGTATGGACCTGCAAGTGCTCCACAGGTGCTTCTGTGGTCCAGGGCTGCGGTTGGTACAGTGTGTGTTTTAAGCTGTTTACTTGAATAACATCAGTGTGTGTGTGCGTGGGGCTGCTTGGCTGCTCAGAAATGACATCATTGGCGCACTGATTGAAATGCTCCCAACATGCTTCTCAAAACGAAAGAGCTGACATTCTGTTTTACCAGAAGTTAATTTAATATCGTGAAAACATTTTCAGTAAGCAATAAAATGTCTGAAATGCCTCGGAGTCAATGTTGATAATGTATTTGATTGAAACTTACATTGTTCTATATGAGATCTTCTCGATGTTTACAGGCGGGAGGGAACTTTCTTCCACCTTAAAGGCTCAGCTAGCGATATTCTGACCAAATAATATATGTATATTTACACATACAATGAAAACTTCAACAATGGATGAAAAGTAAGCATTTTATGAAAGGTTAGCACTTTAACTCCTGAAACCTGAAAGAACAGATATTTTGGCCACCAAAAACCTGCAACACTCAGATACTTAACCTGTTGTGTGAAAAAATGGGTTCAACGTGTATTTAGCCTGTTAAGCACCAAGCCCGTTTTTCATGTTTCAGGCTCGAAAATGACATGCCCAAAACAAATGACTACAACTTAACTTCTAAAAGGGTTATATGAATAATTAATTTTATCAAAGCAAGGTTACATCTGTGAGTTGGATGTAGAAGTGTCAGAATCAATATAGATGTTTTTTATTTTAAAGAAAATTCAGATTTTACATAGTAAAAAACTGTAAATTATAGTGTCCGTCCAAAAATTCTTTTTTACTTATAGTGAAAACTACCCTTGGATGATGGGTTAGTAGACTAAAATCTTTAGGAATCCAAAGGACAACATATAATAAGTACCCTGTATCAAGATTGATGCAAAATAAGTGACATTTGACCTTTTTAGAGAGGTTTAGCCAAAACCACTCCACCTCTGAGGTGATTTGGGTGAAAATGTTTTTTTTTCCATATCTCTAGTCCCCCTTGGTCGATTTGGATGGTTGACACCTCTTTCTGACCGTTAGAGCCAATAGAATCGAAGGGGGAGTCCCCCACACACACACGTTGTGAAGAGAAGAGGTGGGGGCTTCGCGCATGTAATTTAGCATCAGAGTGGACCTATCTCTAGCTCTGACATTTGGAAACGAAAAAGCAGTTTTATTGCTTATGGATTATCAGAAATCATTTCATAGAGGGCACAGACACATTGGATTAACCTATGGATTAACTGCAGCATCGTTTTTGTATCGTTTTAATGCCATTGAAGACCAGTTTTGACCAAGGTAAGCCATGTTAGCGTTTCTAGCTACCTAGCTCCACATGTTCTGATGTACGCTTTCGTTTATAGCATCGCAAATGTTTATCACTGAGTGTTGAGGTTTTTTACACAGATTCTGTGTCTCCAGGAGATGCTAATCGATGGGTTGGCTGTGCATCTAGGATAAGTAATAAGGGAGTTATGAGTGAGTTTAGGTGCCGTTTTAGGTTACATTTTTTCGCACGTGGTTAATTCAGAGTGTTAGCATTGTGGGGTTTTTTGGGATTTTTTTTTTTAAAAGATCAGTTAGCTGAGTTTCTTCCCGTTACATGGATATAAAACATTCATAGTTTATTAAATATTAAGATTCCTTAGACGTTGTTTCCTGCAAATGACGCGTTTATCCGCCCGGTACCGGGGGGGCGGTGCGTAACAGGGTAGCCTAAAGCGTAATTATACCGTATATTTGTTACTGTTTTTTAAGATATGATTACACAAAAATGGATAAGGACAGAACATCAATGGTCGCCTGATAGCTCAGTAGCTAGAGCCATGGATGTATAAAAAGAACAGGACACATCGTCAGAGGTGGGGCACCGTTCATATAAGAGTTGCTCAACGACGCATAAAGCCCGAAATTGGAGCGACTGTAGATTCAGAAAGTACCCAGATCATCTGCGGTTTTGCCTATAGAGCATGCGCACTTTTTAGTTTTACTTAGGCCCCTTCCGATCTCCCGCTCTTGGCCGATTCAAATGAATGGAGAGGGAAAATAACTGGATTCAGCTTTAAGCACATTTTACAACTTTTAGACCCTAATTATTGAAATAGCGGCTATGAAAGTGTTCGTGCTAGGTAGTTTATTTAATTCAAAAATATATATACGCTCCCTGATTTACAGATCCTCCTTCCCAATGTAAGTCAATGGGAAGAAAATCGTTTTGGACCAGAATGACGTCACAGAAGTTGTAGTACCACCGTTTGGGCACTACAGACATTCCAAAAATCTGCTTCAATGGCTGGTGCACACAGGGGGCTTGGTTTGAGTAGGCAGCATGTATGCGGAAACCGCTACCCAACCCAGCAGGGGTGCTGCAAGACACTCAGGGGGCCCCAGGCAGAAGAGACCTGCCCCCCCAAAACATCCACCACCACCGCCTAACACCCCTGCTACCCAGTCCACGAGTTTGACTCTGGCTTGCAAAACTATCAGGCAATGTCGCCCACCTTACACATTACTTCTATCAATAATCCCTGGCCCGAAACATTTCTGAAAAAAATAAAATGATGAAGTAAAATATGAATTTCAATTTATAATTCATATTTTTGGGGGATTTTTTCTCTTTATCTTTTGAAATGCTTCAAAAATAATGTTAAAAATCGACATTTGAGTATAAAAAAAAGTCTTCATAATCTTTCACGAGCAAGACTTCTTTAAAAATGCGTGAGTAAGGCACATCAAGGTCAAGATTAAGACCAAGGCACATTGGATCCTAATGAGGATGTAAATCAAAATGACCAGAATCACTATTTTGTTTAAAGGACACCTATCATGCTATATTTAAATGATATATTGTAGGGCCATACCTATATAAGGTATATTTATACGTTTCTGTTTTCAAAATACCAAACAGATCATGCATTTTAGCCATGTGAGCTGCAGCTGACCACGCCGCCCTGCAGGAGAGGGAAGCCGTGCTCTGATCAAGTCAAGAGGGGGAGAAAAAAAGATCTCCGTCCTCCGTGTTTTATTATATTATAATAGGCCTATAGAGTCGTTATTCATTTGTTTTAAAGCTCAATAAATAACAAAGAAGACCTTTGACCGGCACTTTTCTAATTTTGTCCGGAAGATTTCAACTTTAACGGACATCTTCACCGGCTAAAGAAACTGAAACTGAAACTCTGCCGCACGGTCCCCTCGTTCCTTGGAAGAGGCGGAGAAGTGGGTGTTTGTCATCTGCTGGTGGACTAACCGGAGAGAATTACAGTGCTTGCGGGAAGTCTTCTTCGCTGCTTTTGTGGCAGACTACAGCGCCACTTACAGGCCTGGCATATGTACTACAGCGTCTCCAGCGCTTTCGAGCGGCAATGGCCGGCCGTGGCCCAACCCCACATTCCCCTGATAGGTGGAGAGTTGGCCCAATAGCCGTAGCGCCACTTTACTGACGTCAGTAAAGTGTTCAAATCTGGATCAGTTTTTATCAGATCCGTTGCAGCCCCTTGTTTAGAGATTTGGGTATGGAGGAAAATAGAGAGGGTTGTGTTTTCTGCCACTTAGTGAGTTCCCTGGAACACCGGGGACACATATGCATGTATAAAAGACGTACAAAAGTGCATTTTGCATGATAGGTCCCCTTTAATTTGAAAAGAGGCCAAAGAAGACATACAATACTGCAGTGTGTGCAGGCATATTTAGGAACATGCAGACTAATGTTTTGTTGGACAACATGGCACAGAAGAATAATAAATATCAGAGGACACTTGTTGGTATGCTTCGTTGTCGATTTTGCTCTTTTTATTGGATACCAAATGAAAAACTAAAGTATAGAATATCGTCCTCAATAAAAACTGTTGAATCAGCCTAAGCTCCCTGGGCTTTTGAAGAATTCTAGGAAAGATGACTAGTCGGGAAATGGAAGTAGAAAGCAATTGCAGTATGCATTTGTAATGACACATAACTGCAAAATCTAAGTGGACATCAGTGAATTCCAACAATGCAAATGCATCTAATCCAAAAAGCTGTTGGAAAAAAAACTGACATACATTAACTCATCATATATTCCCTCTGTGAAAGTTACATAAAGAAACGTAAACATTATCAAACGGTAAAAAGGCATACCTAAGATGATCTTTTAAGTGGATCAGCTATATAACACACACTATCTGCTCGTCATTTTATTATTATAAAGCTGTTTTGAATCCAAGGCCACTCCTGACGTCAGCACTTTTGGAGAGGAACCTGCACAGATTCCTGAGATGAGGAGGGATCCAGACCCAGACTCATTCCCCCTGCACTTATCAGCAAGGACAACAAGCAGAGCTCTCCTCAGACAGGCCGATTGATAGATCAATTTGAGCTTACTTACAAGTCTTTTTTTACTACAGACTGCCAAATACTGACACAGCAGTGCATTATCTGCAACACAACTATGATAGTTTATTGTTCCACAGCCAAGGCAGACTGACCGTAACTTGCCATGTGTACTTACGGTACTGTACATCTACTAATCCAGGTACAAACAACTTAAATGTCAGACCAGCGTGGAAAGTAAATTATTTGGAAAACTTTCAAAATGACTCATATCGTGTAAAACATTTGCACTGAGCGTACTCATAAGACAGCTGTCTTGGCAAGCGTAGGCAATTCTTCCACAGAAAACTCATCATTTTATCCTTTTCTAACATTTTTGGTTCTTGATATGCCCTGGCTTCAGCTAAAGCATTTCTTACTGTTGTCTGCTTCTTCCACCTTTCTCCCACAAATCATTGGGAGGTGCTGCGTTTACAGCTAGGAAAACCACAGCGCTGTTTGCTCAAACACACAAAATAGCTTACATTAAAATACCTCCCCAGCACTATACAACGGCATCCCTCTTGAACATGTTCCACACTGCTTTTAGGAACATAAACTTTAATTGTGCTCATTACCGACCCTGTAAATCTGCTAGTAAATACTTTTAGAAAGCCCTTTTGACACACCTTCACTATCTGTGAGCTGGGAAACACATGTTGGGCAAGATACATGTTAGGATAGTTTTTGGGTACAATTTTTGTTTGATTTTAAATTACAAATACAAATATGAAATAAGATTTTATAAATTCTAATCAGCTAAAAAAATTAGGATTAAGAAGAAAACTATCAAATAAATCCTATGCTGGAAGTTGCATTTTCAAATAATCAGTTGAAGTGCATTTTAAAATGAAGTTTTTAAGAGGACATATTATGCAAATTTTGTACGGTTAATATTTGTATTTTGTGCCTCTACTATTACATTTTAGATACTTCAATGTTCAAAAAGCTCTTTATTTTTCTCATACTGCCTGTGCTGCAGCACCTCTTTTCACCCTCTGTCTGAAACCAGAGCCCAGTCTGCTCTGATTGGTTAGCTGGCAAGCTCTGTTGTGAATGGTCAACCGCTTAAAGATGTCCCACCCCTTAGCCTATCAAGTACAATGTGTTGGAATGATAGCCAATAGAAGCGCAAGTGTTACTTAGTGATGTCATTATGTTACAGAAGTAAACAAAGGAGTCCAATGGAGGCGTTTCAGTCAGCAGGGGGGAGTGTGTGGGAGACACTCTCTCTGGAGGATACTTTGGGATTTTAGCTTTTGCAGACTAAAACCTATATAACCAGAGATGGGGTCGTTACTAAAAAAAAGTAATATATTACATATTACATATTACTTTAAAAAAAAGTAATATATTACACTACTTCGTTACTCTCTACATAAAGTAACTCGTTACTTTACTCGTTACTTTACTCCCTACAGGCAGATCACGCAGACTGCTAAAGTTTCAAATGTTCTCTTTAGTTCAGTTTCCATTGTCGCATAAGACTGATCCAGATAGCTCTGACTATGGCTGTCCTCTGTCTCCTGCTATCTGTATTTTGCGCAGTATATCTCTGAACGATGCGATGGTGATTCCACTGTGCAAATGGGCAACATTACCTCTACTATGAAGGATGCTACAAGCCTGTCCATCTCTGCTTCGGCGGCAGCGCACTCACAACATCCTCACTCTGGGTTTGGGGGTCCTTAGCTATTAGCTTCACCTTAGCATGTGTTCTTTGCAGGTGTTTGTTGAGGTTTGACGTGGTGTTTACAGCAGTGGATAACAGCTTCTGGCCTGGACACAGTTTGCACCTCACCGTCACATTCCTGTCTATTCTTCGGACGAACTCAAAATAATGGGCATACCTCCACCCCTCGAAAGTTATCGCTGACTCTGCCATGTTTATGCAGCACTGCACGCGGAGATGTGGACGTGCAAGTCGCGCAGATTACGTACATATAAACCTGCGGCGGAAACCCCTCTTGTCTGTCAGTGTGATTATGACTGATTTTATAAAAGTAACGAAGTAACGCGTGTCGGGGCAATGTTAGTAACTGTAGTGTGATTACTGAATTATAAAAGTAACGCGTTACACTACTCCGTTACCGACAAAAGTAATATTATTACAGTAACGCGTTACACCCAACTCTGTATATAACACACTACAGGAAAGAGACAACCCCAAAATAGGACCTCTTTCATTCAGGAAATCAAGTAAAAAGTCTAACATCATCACATTTACTTCTAGTTTTGTTATACTCCGTTATGTGTTTGGTATCAAGGCGACTCCTTATGCATATAGGATATCATGATGAAAAATATCCCATCATGTTCCCAAAACTCATATGCAGGTTCTGGCCTCCACAAATTGGCCACATGTGCTGGCTGACATCAGGACTACTGGAAAATGTCACAGGTGTCACAGGCTTTTTACTGTCACTGCTGTCAGGTCGGCTTTTCCATGACTTCCCAGAAATGCAATGGAAAGACTTAGCCATGAAAGAATGGAAAAAGTGCTCCAGACCCTTTTCTGATGGTTGGTTGGTGGGTTGGAAATCACTGCATCACTTAAAGAAATCCCTCATGTGCTCCAAATATTGGTCCTATTTGTCTGATATAAATTTCAACCTTGTCTCAAAATGAAACGCAGACAACGGCAGCGCACTAATGAGGGAAAAAGTGAAAGCATGCTTTTAATATCTCCAGCACGTTCCTAATTTCACAAATCTGTCATTTTAAGAGTCTCTTTTCAACACATACGTGAGTAGGTTGAATCACTCACAGCTTTTGCAAGTACACACGTCACAGAATGTGAATGAAACGATGATGCTACAGAGTGAAATAACAGGCCATCGCTTAGTCATTTGCTTGTGCTGGATAATCTACCAAAGCATTACCTCTGAGATCTCTGGGAGGATTATTTGGGAAGATGAGAGCATCGGTTGAAATCAGATTCATGTGTCAAGCAGAGATAGTGTCCTTAGCAACTGCGGAAAACAGTGGATCACAAATACGATTTTGAGAGCAGCACAGCCAAGGACTTCATCCCAGTATTGTTACAAGAATAACACATTCTTGGAAATTACGATGAATAGCTCAGTTGTGAGTCATTAATTTCACCCCACTCCCCCCAAGCACTGGAAACCTTTGCTGATCAGAGAAAAATGCTAACAGGTTCCACTCCAGTGAAATGGGCTATTATTATGGATTTTATAGTCTTTCTTTGGAAGCTTGTTGTGATGCCATTTACAGTAACTTGAAATAACGCTTACTCAATCAAATTTGCCTTCTGTTATTCTCCAGAAAATTAAAAAAACTGAGAGAAGACCTTCTCCTGATCAGTAAATGTGCCAGACCCATATCTGTGCAATATAGCATATATATAATTCCTTTTAATTAAATGATATTGAATGGTTCATGGTTAACTTGTGTTTAAATATCAGTTCAAATTATTACACTCACCAAAGTAATTGTTCACATCTGGTAAAATCGTAAGACCATTAAAACTGAGCACCAGTATCTGAGAGTGGGTTGGCCACGTATTTGTTGTAGGGTTAGTGTTTCACTCTTCAACCCCTCCTGTGTACGTGTCAAAGTATCCTTGAACAATACACCACAAAGTGCTGATGTGTGCAGAAAAAAACGACCTAAATTGCTTTAGACAAGAAAAGTGTCTGCCGGATGATTGTACTGAAAGGAAAGGAGAATGGACACACAATCATAAATGTTGGTAAGAATCCTTCACTACACAGGCAAACTGTGTGCATATGTGTATGCTAGGTCAAAGTTGAACCAGGAAGTCAGTCTGAATAATATCATTTATATACCCTATTTTTCGACATTAGATATTGGTGAGAACCATATTGTATAATCACTCTGGATCTCCAATTATTGACCTCTTATTGTCTACTGTATATTTGTAATGGTAGCCAGCAGATGTTGAAAGTAGAATGCGGATGTTTGAGACAATGGGGTGAATTCAGCATCCTTTGCTGGTAATGTCGCATTTAGTATTCCTTTGTCTGGGTCTAGTAGGAAGTTATTAAAGACAACGTTTATGACAAATAGCACAGCAGCAGTAATGATGATGGTTTTTGTGGTCCCTAACAGACAAGTATATAACTGACTGAGAGTCATGACTCTGACATGATGACAAAACAAACACAGGAACAAAACTACTTAGTACAGTAGGCCTACAGTATGTATTTTATAATATCTTGGATTAAAATAAGTCAAGATTGACCATGATTTTAGACAGGACCTAAACAACAGTCTTTTGGATGAAATTACTGTCTTGGTCAACACACTCTCACTCCCTAAACCTTCAGGAGCGACGCTTGGTCAGGGTCCCGTGGCGTGCAGTTGGGACGCGCCGAGGCTCCTTCAGCTTCATAAACGGACGCAAAGAGCTTTCAACTGATTGCAATGTATTCCCATCGGCGGCGGTATTTGATGCTCATGGAAGCACCGCATCCGTTTATGTCGGCGGCTGATTAAAGGCAATGTGAGCGTCCATTCCCATTGGATAACGGAGGATTTTACACCCGGAAGTAACTATTCTCCTTACTGTCGATTGATTTTACAGTGATATCTGCACTACTCATCAACTCAAAAACACCAGATTATCCTTGTTAATTACACAACATTGATTGGTTTAAATTGTGTGCAATGCTTTTGTATTTTTCCCCTTCGATTCGGAGAAACAAATATCTTTTCGGGGTTTAGGATGGCAGAAGACACTACACTACCCAGAATCCTCAGGTATCGTTTAGGACTACACCATGTGCTTTGTTTGACAAACCCCGTGATTAGTTCTCAAGCTCTGTGATTGGTTGACCTCCAACTGCATTCCATATGAAAAAAAAACGTTTCATAAAAGATAAAATCATACTTTATTCAGCAGTGCTTGCTTTACTCTTTGAAAGTCATCACATGAATGCATTGTAATGAATGGTTCGGCTGCATTAAATATTACACATCTGTCGTAGTTCTTTATTTATCTACAAAGATCGGGCCTCAGAATAGACTGGAAACTATTCTTTTACCGTTCTGTTTTAATTTCACAATAAAGTTAGTAGTAATATTTTGTTTTGATATTATTGTTTTGTATTAACTACTAGACCGCTGGGTTAAGACCATCTTTTCTGTGTTGCTGAACTATGATGCGCCGGTGAAGATGGCCGCATTGTCTTTGTGCTCCTCTCCAACTTTGCCCATTTTCGTATTTTGTACATATTTCTTTTACTTTTGCCGTTTTACTTTTAACATGGTTCGCAACATGCTAGCCGACCGCACCTACTCTGCCATACAATATAGCAGAGAGGAACTTTTCCAATTGCGAAACTTCGTGGACAATATTAACCCTCCGACAGACAATGGAGATTCACCATGGCTACCTGTTGCTGTTCTACCTGAGAGACGCAAGAAGAAGACAAAGCGAGGATGCCGGGCCGGGTTGCTGGTCAGACTAAGAAAACGTGAGAATCGGCCCCCTCTTCCGAGTATTCTTCTGGCTAATGTTCAATCCATTGAAAATAAGCTAGATGAACTCAGAAGCCGGATTGCTTTTCAACGGGACATTAAGAACTGTAACGTGTTAATTCTCACTGAGACTTGGCTCAACCCCGCTATCCCGGACTCCGCTATTGTCCCTGACGGATTCTCTATTTTTCGTCAGGACCGGACTGCAAACTCGAGGAAAAGTAAGGGAGGCGGTGTGTGTGTAATGACTAACAACAACTGGTGCTCAGATGTGAAGATTATTTCATCGGACTGTTCCGCACAGCTAGAGCACCTCATGATCTCATGTCGGGCCTTCCATCTGCCGAGGGAATTCACATCTGTTGTGATAACAGCAGTGTATATCCCGCCGCAGCCACTCGCCGACAACAACACGGCACTC
Organism: Trematomus bernacchii; assembly: GCF_902827165.1. Lineage (NCBI taxonomy): Eukaryota > Metazoa > Chordata > Actinopteri > Perciformes > Nototheniidae > Trematomus > Trematomus bernacchii. The sequence continues at coordinate 3,274,438 of NW_022987851.1, read as the reverse complement.
GATCAGCTGTTTGGGTTTATTGATAAAACCGAGACTTCACGGCCAGATGCGGCGTTCATTGTGGCCGGAGATTTCAACACCGCCAACATGAAGAAGGTTTTGCCAAAATATTACCAACACATCAACTTCCCGACGCGCGGGGGAAACATACTGGACCATGTTTATTCCCCTTTCCGGAATGGATATAAGGCTCTCCCTCGCCCTCCCTTCGGCAAATCAGACCATATCTCACTACTGTTGTTGCCTGCTTACAAGCAGAAACTTAAAAGGGACAGACCGATAACAAGGACAGTACAGCGATGGAGCGAGGAGTCAGATTCAGCACTGCAGGATTGCTTTGCATCTACGGATTGGAGTGTGTTTGAGGACAATAACATCAACACACACACGGACACTGTCATCTGCTACATTGGGAAATGCATCGATGACGTGGTACCGAAGGTTTCTGTACGGACATTCCCAAATCAAAAGCCCTGGGTAAACGGTGAGGTGCGCGGCAAACTGAAAGCGCGCACTCTCGCGCACACAGCGGGAGATTTGGAGGAGTACAGGAAGTCTAGGTATGATCTCCGGAGAGCAATAAAAAATGCAAAGAGACAGTACAAAGAGAAGGTGGAATCTGACTTCAAAGGCTGTAACACTAGGAATATGTGGGCGGGACTAAGGACAATGACTGACTACAAAGGAGCAGCGGGGGGTGCTGCGGGAGTGTCTGCGTGCGCATCTCTCCCAGATGAGCTAAACAGTTTTTTTGCACGCTTTGAGAGCAGCCAGGCTGTGGAGGTACAGAGGGACCAGGAGCTACACTGCCCTTTTGTTTTAAATAGGGCAGATGTGTGTAAATCCTTTAAAAGGGTTAACCCACACAAGGCTCCTGGACCTGATGGCATCCCTGGCCGTGTTCTCAGGGTGTGTGCAGTTCAGCTGGCAGAGGTGTTCACAGACATCTTCAACAGGTCCCTGCTGCAGTCTGTAGTCCCCACATGTCTTAAACACTCCACCATCATTCCTGTCCCCAAAAAGACAATCATCACCTGCCCCAACGACTACCGCCCAGTAGCACTCACCTCCATCATAATGAAGTTCTTTGAGCGGTTAGTCAAATTATTCATCACCTCCTCCCTCCCTGAATCTCTGGACCCCCCTGCAGTTTGCCTACAGAGCAAACAGGTCCACAGACGACGCCATAGCCCTCACCCTCCACACTGCCCTCTCACACCTGGACCCGAAGAACAGGAACACATATGTGAGAATGCTGTTCATTGACTACAGTTCAGCATTCAACACCATTGTGCCCTCCAAGCTGGCCATCAAGCTCAGAGACCTCGGGCTCAACAGCGCCCTCTGCGACTGGATCCTGAACTTCCTGACGGGCAGACCCCAGGCAGTGCGGGTGGGAAACATCACATCCTCCACCCTGATTCTTAACACCGGTGCCCCTCAAGGCTGCGTGCTCAGCCCTCTCCTCTACTCCCTGTTCACCCACGACTGCGTGGCCACACACAGCTCCAACACCATCGTGAAGTTTGCTGATGACACGACCGTCATCGGCCAGATCACAGACGATGACGAGACGGCATACAGAGAGGAGGTCGAAAACCTGACATCTTGGTGCCAGGAGAACAACCTCCATCTCAACATCAGCAAAACAAAGGAGCTGATTGTGGATTACAGGAAGCAGCAGGGAGAGGGACACGCCCCCATCGCCATCAATGGGACTACGGTGGAGAGAGTCAAAAGCTTCAGGTTCCTTGGGGTCCACATCACTGAGGACCTGACATGGTCTCTTCACACCACCACCATCACCAAGAAAGCTCGACAGCGGCTCTTCTTCCTCCGCAGGCTGAGGAGGTTCAAAATGGATTCCAGGATACTCTGCAACTTCTACAGGTGCACGATAGAGAGTATCCTCACTGGCAGCATGACGGCCTGGTACGGCAGCTGCACCGACCTCGATCGTAAGGCTTTACAGAGGGTGGTGAAAACTGCACAGCACATCACCAGGACGGAGCTGCCATCCATGGAGGACCTTTACTCCCAGCGGCTCAGGAAGAAATCACTACGGATTATCAAAGACCCCCATCACCCCAGCCACAAACTGTTCTTTCTGTTGCCGTCTGGCAGACGTTACCGCAGCATCCGGGCAAGGACAAGAAGATTCGGAGACAGTTTCTTCCCGCGGGCAGTGAGACTGTTAAACAATTGAACTGTTGAAACAACATCAAACATTCAACTGCTACTCAGTAGTATGTATCTAATACCTAATATATATATATCATTCCAATAACTTGTATATAGACTCATACTGCACTATTCCACATCATAACTTTATTTCATTTTTATAACTATTACTATTTTTGTATTGCTCTTGCTCTTATTGTTATTATGTTATGTTATTATGTTGCATTGTTGGAGAAGCCTGTGACATAAGATTTTCAACTGCATAATTACTCTGTAGCTATGTCAGATTGACAATAAAGAACCTTGAACCTTGAACCTTGAACCTTGCTGTGTTGCTGTGGGTTTTTTCCATCGTTTTTGTGTTACAAATATCAAAACAATAACAAAATATATCAGTCGTAAACTAAACCGGAAACAGCAGTATATTTTATTTTGTTAACACTGTAAACTTGACAGCTTTTTAACCCAAACCACCTACTGGTTAAAGCACGTTATTACACGTTTAGAGTAATTGCAATGCAGGTAGATTGTGTTGCTTTTTAATGACTGTTTAAAATGCCTTTTTCTTAATAGCCGCGTTCACACTGGAGTACTTTTCACCGTACATTTCGCGTTTAGTTCCGTTAGTACCCCTTATGTCGCGTTCACACCAAAAAGAGTACTTAATCTCGGGAACTTTTACCCCCATTTTTAGTGCCTGCTGAGAGATCGTACTTTCCTTGGGGAAAAAAGTGCCCCAGTTCTGATTGGCTGGGCGAATTGCAAACCGCGCCCCGTAAAACTCTGAAATGATTTGTAGAGCCGCCATTTTATTTGCTCGCTACAAAACCCAGCGCACCAACGGAGAGTAGTTTGTTTTGAAAGCAGTTATGGCAAGCATCAATAAATAATCGAAGCGGTGGAGTGATGAAGAGGTGTCGGCGCTTCTGGAAATCTACGCCGAGGACGCGACCGTGCCGTGGTGAAAGAGTCGATGCACGGGGATCAGATGGTGCTGTTCACCAAGGCCCAGGAAACGGAGGACAAGATGCTCACCAGATGGAGCACCAGGATGAAGTGTCAGTGCAGGATGAGCGACAAACCACTTTTCAGAATGGGTTTCTGGAAGTGCTTTCCCAGCTAGTGAAAGCCAACAGGTCTTCCTCCCTATAGTTGCCACTGTTAACAATGTCTGCTGCTGAGCCTATTCCTACACCTGGGACAGTTCATTTTGTATTGTTTTTATTAATACTGACACACAACTTTGCACTAAGGTGTGTATGCTGCTGAGCCTATCCCTACACCTGGGACAGTTTATTTTATATTATTGTTATTACTGTTATTATATAGTCTTGATACAACTGACACTTTATTTTATATTGATAATGTTAATTTACATGTACAACTTCTATTTTATTTACATTAAAAATGTGAACTTCTATTTACTGTTATGTCTTGAGGGTGCAATAAAGAGAACTTACATGGCGATTAAACAGATCCTGTATCTTGCTTATTTCTCCTGACACTTTATCTTTAGTGACCTGTGTAGCATCCTACACATCACATGAAAGTGATTATTCTGATACCATCATGTTTTATCGGTTATAAACTGGCGAAGCTTTATTTGTCATTTATTTATCATCAATGTTGCAACCTTGTGGGGGAATGGCAGGGGCACATACACAAATATGATAATTTATATAATTTTAAATATTATTTTACCTAAAACTAAATGTTTTTATGATTATCCTCTGAGGAGGACATGGGGATTTGCAAACTTTTAATTCCCCCCCCCATTTTACACAACACAAAATGGAGTCCACTATGGGCCAAAACTAACATGTAGGTTTCCATAGTGTTTATGGCAGACGGATGCAGTGGGTCTCAGGAAGATATATAATAAATAATAAAGGTGGGTTTGCTGCTGAGCCTATTTACTGTGCATACAACACACCTGGCACAGTTTATTGCTATTATATTGCCACACTGTACACTATTGTAATGTTGCCTGTCTTGACTGGAAAATAAAAGAGAGAAACAAAAGCAATGTACAAAAGATCAGCTTTATTGTCAAAATGTTTACAATGTACAATTTACACGCTGTTCAGATGCCTCATAAGGGCTGTGCGCGTGTCTTGCCCCCCAGCCTCGGCAATGGCTGGCCCATCAAGCTGGCTCGCCGGTAAGGCAGTCCATTCGTCCCTGTACTCATCATTACTTTCACAAAGGTTATGTAATATGCAGCATGCTGCCACCTGGTTTTTGATCTTGTCCATCTTGCAGTCGTTTCTTTTCATCAAGCACCGCCACCAGCCCTTCAGTCTGCCAAAAGCGTTCTCCACCACCACTCGTGCTCGGCTTGTTTTGTTATTGTACGCAAGTTGCTCAGGCTGCATTAACTCAGTTACAAAGCTGTATAACATGAGCACAAACAGCACAACTTCAGTCGACTCCATCTCCATCATGTCTGAGGTCGGAAGGTAAACAACAGACGCCTAATGTACAGCGAGTGGGTGGGCGTCGCAGTATACGCGGGAAGTTTTTCTTCTCCTTCTTCTCTTGTTTTTGTAGCGGATTGCAAACAACTTTAAGGTGCATACCGCCACCTACTGTACTCGCCGTGAAGTGGTTTGTGGCCTGCCAGTAAACCCAAAGCAGAAGAAGAAGAAGTGACGTCAGCGGCTCATTTGCGTAATCTTCCCTCAGGGAAAAGTACTCCGGTGTGAACGCAATCTGTACTAAGTGCCCCGGGGTAAAAAGCGCCGGGGCACTGAGTGCCGGAACTAAGTACTGCAAAGTACTTGGTGTGAACGCGCCTATTGTCTTTCATTTTTGTAAAGCACTTTTGAATGTGTTATATTTTATGAAAACATGTAAATATTAAGAGTATATACAAAATAGGAGGAAAGTAGAAGGTCAATGATAGAATTATAGAATAGAAAATATCAAGAAGATACTGTAAATGGTATCTAGAATAAAACAGTTTAGTGCCGGATGTACAAAGATATTAATAGGAGGATGTGCAAAACAGACAAACTAATTAGGCTTTATTTAAACATTAAATAATACTTTAGGTTAAGGTCTTCTTTTAAATACATGCAAGCAAAAAGCTTTGGGCGTATCTATATTAAGCCTGACAAAGTACTTAACGTTTAATATATTGCATGGTTTGTTTTGGGACTTGACAATCAACTTTCCTGCAATGTTAACTATGTTGAAGCACTTATTTTAACCGATATTATACATATTTATTAAACTCTTATAAGATGTATGTAGATAGAATAAGAAATGTGCAGAATATGACAGTTTAATGGTGGAAGTACACACATATTGATAGATGTCTTGTTGAGGAACCTATGACCCAAGTTTGTCATCATTGCATAACTACACCGTAGTTGTGTATATGATATTTCAATAAACCTTTGAAAATCTTGAAATCTTGAAAGGGATGTGCAAAATAGCCATTATATACAGTTTTTGATGAACAATTAGAGAATAACGAGTAATGAATATGCTTTATAGGGATCTGCAGATACATTTTTTGTCTTCTCAAGCACCAAAATATCTCGCCTGATTGTTGGCACTTGACAATCACCTTCACTGAATTTGACTCAGGTGTAACTAAAGTCTGATTTAAGGGTTGTTTATATTTCACATCATTAATCCAAATCTGTAAAGTAACTAAAATAAATGTAGTGGAGTAAAAATACCAGGTTAACCTTAAAGAAAGCCCTCAGGATTATAAAAGACCCCCATCACCCCAGCCACAAACTGTTCTGTCTGCTGCCGGCGGTACCGCAGCATCCGGACCAAAACCACCAGACTCAGGGACAGCTTCATCCCACAGGCCAGAAGACTATTAAACACCTGCACTTTGAAACAACATCCATAACATTCATCTGGCTGCTACTTAGAAATGATTTATCTAATATATCATATTCCAATCACTTGTATATAGACTCTTATTGCACTATTTCACTTTTTACTATTTTTCTTTTTGTGTTTACTTGCACTATTATTTCTGTGTATCTGTTTTATTGTGTTGCACTGGTGGAGGAGCCTGTGACCTAAGGGGGGGGGGGGGGGGGAGTCTTGATTTGGTTAGTGTGCCGTCGATGGGTTTCATTCCATTCCGAATCGAAGGGGAAAAATACAAAAGCATTGCACACAATTTAAACCAATCAATGTTGTGTAATTAACAAGGATAATCTGGTGTTTTTGAGTTGATGAGTAGTGCAGATATCACTGTAAAATCAATCGACAGTAAGGAGAATAGTTACTTCCGGGTGTAAAATCCTCCGTTATCCAATGGGAATGGACGCTCACATTGCCTTTAAATGCCGCCGACATGGACCAATGCGGTGCTTCCCTGAGCGTCAAATACTGCCGCCGATGGGCATACATTGCAATCAGTTGAAAGCTCTTTGCGTCCGTTTATGAAGCTGAAGGAGCCTCGGCGCGTCCCAATTGCACGCCACGGGACCCTGACCAAGCGTCGCTCCTGGACGTTTAGGGAGTGAGAGTGTGTTGTCTTGGTTTGACCCAACCATCGACCCAATCTTGAAAACCATCTGGAAAATGATATGAATTAAGTAATTGTAGTTTTTATGACTATATGAAAATAAATGAAGTAAAGTTAAGAATGAGAATGGATAAGCAGAACAGGATTCAAAACTGATATCTTAAAGAGGGCATATTACGCTCCTTTTCAGGTTCATATTTGTATGTAGTGCCTCTACTGTGACATGTCTCCATGCTTTAATGTTCAAAAAGCTCTTTATTTTTCTCATACTGTCTGTGCTGCAAAACCTCTTTTCACCCTCTGTCTGAAACCAGAGCACAGTCTGCTCTGATTGTTTAGCTGGCCTGCTCTGTTGTGATTGGTCAACCAGTTACGTGTCAGAAATGTCCCGCCGCTTAGACTATTAGGTAGAGTTGGAGCACTAGACAATAGAAGGACAAGTGTTACACAGTGATGTCATTATGAGTCCAATTGAGGCGTTTCAAGTGGGGGTGGGGCGGTAGTGGGAGAGAACTCTGAGATATTTGCCTTTGCAGACCATTTACATGCACAAAAAATCTAACACATTACAGGAAAAGGAAAACAGGCCTCTTTAAAATCCAATTGATAACAAACCCTCCATCCTTTGTCCCACTCTTATTTGGCGGTCGCACTCCCTGTTTTTTTTAGAGTGTTTTTTTTTCATGGTATTTAAATACAGCAAACAAAGGAGCTTTTAATTGGATAAGACATAAAAGTCTTTGTTTAAGTAGATTACAGTATGATGAGGACTCATTTTTTCCACAACACAAGACAAGACAAGAAAAGGATTTTTTCAGAGCTGGAAATCTTAGCAAGCCTTGCCAAGCAACCATTGAGTTACTGGAGTTGATCAGTAACCCTCCACAAACTCAACAGAGTCTTCAGGTTACACAGCAGGAATATCTGAGTCATTGCCACTTAAAGAGCACATTCAGGTGTGTTTAGGTGCATTGTTTGTTTGGCAGTGAGGCTGCTGAAACAGGCTCTCTATTCACTGAAAGAAGCCTGATCATGGAGATGAATTTAATTATGTTTCCACATGAGCAGGATACTTGAAATAGTGAAACAGTGAAACTGTTATGCTTCTCTATAGCCTAAAGATTTTCCTCTTTAGCTTATGTTATTTGCTACCTATACTGAAACCTCTTAAGAACCTTGCCCGGTTCTAACAGGATCCAAGCTCTGAAGTCTCCATTTCCTTAATATTTGACTTTTATTTTAGCTCCTTGATTTAATGTAGCATCTGGAGGCACAGCTTCTGGCAAATTAACAAAAATGATCAAGGCCGGCTTATAGTAATTGAATCAGTTATTCAAATGCTAAGTATCTCCAAAACTATGATGTTTTCAGGAAAAAGTTTCCAGAAAGAGAAAAATAAATGTCATTGCCTTTTCTTTTCTTTTGCTTTGCAATGACTTGTCTAAAAACATATTTATGCTCACATGTGTAGACAAATGGCATCTATCTCTTCAAGCAAAAACATGTGATTCATGCTCCCCAAAATGCAATGTTTCATTGCCTTTTATAAACCAAAAAAGATATTAGAGATATCTTGTTATCATAAGATATTAACAACAAATATGTAACGCATGATTCATTGTTATTGTTCCTCAGTCATCTGTAACTGCTTTTGAAGAACTTTAGTAAAAGGTCATTTCCAGTAAGAGATTTGTCACAAACTCTTCACACTCTTCTTTTCCTGTGCTTGCTTTGAGAGTAGCCTAAAATCAGACAAAGATTCCTTTACATTCAAACTTTCGAAGGAAACAATTTGCATTGGATGGATTAGTGGGTCACGAGATAATAAGAAAATAACAAAACATACATCCTGTTAATCAATTCTGTTTTATTGTTTGTGTGTTTTCTTTAAACTTGACTTTTTCTTGGGATATGGTAAATATTTTCAGGTTTTCTAAGTCTTAAAAACTTAAAGCTCCCATGTCATGCTTTTCCGGTTATTACCCGTCCCCTTGTGTGTTATGAAGGTTTTTATGCATGTAAACGGTGTGCAGAGTCAAAACCCTCAAAGTACACCCTGTAGCGAGTAAAACTCTAACACAGAAAATACCTCCCCAAAACGCCTCGTTGGAGATACGTCACTGCCCATTTGAGTCTTCCATTTAGTTCCGGGTACCGCCTGATGTCATGCGGTACCCGGAACGAAATGGACCAATCCCGAAGAGCTATGGCCACACCAGCAGCGGCGTGTTCCTCCTCCAGAGGTTCGAAGAACCGGCATTTCACAGACGAAAGCTTCCAAAACATTGCCCAGTTTGAGGCCGGATATGCACAGCTTGTTTGGACCGTTTGGAGCAGGGGAAGATCTGGGTATACAACCTGTAAGTTTGCATTGTTATTTGTGTATTTATCAAACAAGACTGTTTAAATGTGTAAACTGTGTTGGACTGCTAAGCCATTGACACAGTGCTAACTGTGCTAACTAAGTTGCTAGAGTTTCCATATATCAACTCTAATATCAGCAGATGGCCTTGCATACATGTATCTCATAGCAGGAGAATGTCTGCATTCACACACAAAATACCTATTGACAGTATACTCCGGGTGATTTGCCGGTCAGTCGCGAAACGTAATTACATTATAGCTGGCGTAGCGATCTAACACACGGAGCTAGAGCTAGTTTTGGTCAGAAAAACATTTTTGTGATGCTACGTTGCTAGCGTTTAAATATATCAACTACAATGTCAGCAGATGGCCTTACATGTTTGTCATGGCAGGAGAATGTCTGCAGTCACACACACGGAATACTCATACAGTATACTGTACTGTGATTTACCGTACATTGTGACCGTACATATACTGCATGTAGCTAACGAGGCTAGCTGTATGCTAGCGCAAAACAATGTATTCATGCAAGTTACATTGTATGACCGAACGTAGCAGAATACCCGTATACGATTGCAATTATAAACACGTTATTGCTAGCCTAATATGAACCACTAGCTTTTGTTCATAGTAGTTTTATTACACTGCATTATAGTTGCCTTTCCTCCAAGCTAACGTTCATATCGTGTTAGCTACCAAGGTAAACAAAGCTAGGTTAGCATATTAGCAGGCAAGCTGTTCATTACACAACTACTACTAACGAGTCTAAAACAACTAAGTTTCTCTAATATTTTATGATTTGCATTTGATTTCGTCCAGCCAGATCCTGGCGGACAATCCATGACGGGGAAGGGATTCTACTACTACTGAGGGTGCTAAAAGGCACCGCACCGACTGTGCGCAGGCAAGATGCGAGGAGGAGGAATGGATGATATACCGTGTATATATGTATATTTATGTTCATTTTGTACATTTCTAAAAATAAAGTTTAATGGAAATACTTAGTAGGCCTATCCTTTCTTCCCTGAATTCATATATAGCAAACCATGATTTGATTTCTCATCAAACAGTAGTAGTTTATAACGGGTAAAAATAACTTACTCTTTGTTATGAGAGTAGCTCGTAGGCCACAACGGAAAGACAAGGAGACATACACGAGTTTACAAAACCACGGCACATTTATTGTGGTAAATGCAGAGACAGGTGGTTGAGAGGATCGCAGAGTTAGTCTTCCTGCAGCCGCTTTGGAGAGAGACTGTGTCCGGAGGTGTCCGTGATCGTGCTGATTAGCCTCTTCAGCTCCACCCCATCGTAAGACAAAGGCCCTGGGGCCTTCACACTCTTCTATAACAACAGTTAAAAATATATATGTATATAAAATATACCGCTGTACCGACGCCATGATAAGACTGATGTTACGCTGAGAGCAGCCGGGAAAAGCACTGTTAGACATGGGCGCAGCCTCTCTGGTGGTTGACTAATCAGAACGAGTGGCCGAGCTGACCAATCGGAGCACACTAGGCTCACAGGGAGGGGGGGGCAAGAGCTCCAACGAGTCATTTAGTGGAGAAAGTGAATACTGCTGAATACACATGCTTGACAGAGATGCTGTATGCGAAACCAATGTGAGTTTGGAAAATTGCACAGTATAAATCTATTTTAGTATACCTCAACAATGTAATTATGATCAGTGGAAATGGCCATGACATGGGCCCTTTAAATGAAATACCTGTGTTTGCCATAACTGCCATCAACCTATTTCCGGGCTTACGAAGAAACGTGTTACCAGAAACCAAAGTTCAAAGAAACATACAAATTGGACCTTAAATCAATATTTGATTTACTAATTTGTATTTGTACATTTTATTTATCACCCAATTCCTCTGCAGTCCCTTTTAGCTGTACGAAGGGATTTAGCCTCTCTCAGCTCACTGTTTTGGTTCAGGCTCATAGTGCTCATCAATCTCATTTCATGCAAAAGCAGGCAGCTGTTTTTAAGAATGATTAACTACCTGTACACATTCAGCAACAGACAGCAGAGAGATAAAGCTAGCTATTGGATGCTGAACATAGTGGAGCATTTAGCAGATAAAAAGAGATATATTCCCCTGAGGTGGATTGAGACAAAAAGAAGCTAAAGGGAGAGTGAGGATTAGATCATCGTTCATCATGTGGCCAAAAGCATGACTCCAAACGTTTGCTTACATTCAGGGTCGGCTTCATGGGGGGTCATTCGCGGGCCATGCCCCCCCAGACGAGTCACTGGCAAGCCCTGCCACTTTTTTGTTTTGTTATCATATTATAAGTGAAAACTTTTCCACTAAATGTTTTTTGTGTGAAATAAATCAGAAATAAAGAATACAAATAATAAACACAGCCTGAGGTGTGCTCACTGCTGCTCGTTGATTGGTGAATGTTGCTTGACCAACGACCCCCGACCTTTGTTTTGTTGTCATTACGTGGCTGACTGTTTAGTTGTAAGCCCAATGGCGATCTGTTCATCTGTTATACTAATTATATAAGCCATCGAAAATAATATGATACAGTACAGTACAAGTATTTCTGGGTCTCTGTGTTTCATTCAAGCTCGGCTCTGTGTATGTGTGGCACGAGCACATTTTGTTGTTGTTAGCATCTGGTTAGCTAGCTATGCTAACGGATATAAAGAGCTGTTTCTACAACAAGTGTGGAGGAGAGTCCTCTCCTGTCAGACTGAGAGGCTCAGATAACTACAGCTCAGTGAGGTAAGGTCAGGACTCTGTCGTAGTTAACTTAAGTTATCTCAGTGGGTCTCAAACGGTTTGGTCACCATTTATGTAAACAAGTATTTCTGAGGAACACCTTTATATGATCATTATAGTTATTAAAAAATAAGAGAATAAATGAAAAACAGGTATGAAATACTATGGGACAGTAAAACAAGAATACAGTTTAAAAGGGGAGTGATTTGTAAAATAAAGAAAAAGTAAATCTGTTTACAGTTCTGTTTCATATGGGTGTTGAGAGATGTATCCATAGATCTCTTAATTTTGCTCTCAAAGTGCACCAGATTGATGCATTTAACTTCCAATATTTAAAAATAAATCTTCCCGGGGAGGATGCCCCCGGACCCCCCTAGATGAAGTTAGGTCCACCCCCCACCTAAAACATGTTCACATGGATAGGATACTAAATACCAGAGGTGGGAGTAAGTCCTACATGTGCAAGTCATGAGCAAGTCTCAAGTCTTGACCTACAAGTATCAAGCAAGTCCCAAGTCACTGTGGTGAGAGTCAAGCAAGTCAAGTCAAGTCATTGCTCAGGTCAAGTCAAGTCAAGTCAAGTCATACGAAATTCTGATGAATAAGCCCAGTTTCCGCATTTAAATCAGTTAAAAGACAGTGGTTATGAAAATGGATTCAACCCACACTATGATCTTCATTACATACACAGTTAATCATTTGAAATCTAATTTAGACCGATGACAATCATATTAGATCAATATTAACCCTAGAACTGCAGACAATATAGCTAGGACTCAATCAAAAAGTCTGTTCAAAAAGGCAGAATTCCAGGTAAGAAAATCATATATGGCATTTGCCATTACACATATTTAATTTACATTTCTGTAAACACTAGAACCGCCAACAGCGTCAGCACCTACATAGATATAATTTTCAAATCATTTAATTTGTTCCTCTTCATAATTTCCTTATAAACTAAGTAGGACGATTTAAAACTCACTTAATTGGGTTAATTTAGAAATTGCTTCAGTTTATCATCATAACAGATCAAAAAGTTCAGATTCATTTTACAATAAATCAAGGAATGATGCACTTCTACAAACAAAAAAACATAATTAAAACATTTAAACAAACTACTAAAAGTAGATGAACTACATTATTCAACAGTTTACAGTAACTTCTGATAATAACACAGGGGAAATAAACGATGCATCTCTTTTCCTCTCTCTCTCTCCCTCTCCTGACAGCCCGTCAGTATCAGGGTTAGTACAAATGAATCCCTTGGCGGTTCTAGTGTTAATTTACCGTTTTGTCTTCTCTTTGCAATGCTTAATCGATTTGAAACCAAGTCTAACATAGCTTAAACTTAACGTTAGCTTCCTAGCTAACACAACACATTCACGCACCTTTCTCTGTGGGGTTTTTTGTAGTGACGAATGAAGTTGGATGTTGTGGTGGTCGTGTCACTGATCTTTATGCTGCAGACCCTGCATACTTCTTATTATCGTCATCGACAACATAATCCTTGAATCCAAACTTCACTATTTTTGGAGTAACGCTAGCCGCTGCCATGTTAACTGACACTCCTGCCGTCTAGTGGGTTGCCAGGTTTGCGCGCATGGCGCTATAATCACCCAATCACGTTTTTCGAAAAAACTAAACGTAATATCTCAATACAAAAACAAACGCAAATATTTAATTTTAAACAGTCAAGTCCTTTCAAGTCATCTGTCTCAAGTTTAAGTCAAGTCTCAAGTCATGAATACCAAGTCAAAGTCAAGTCAAGTCTTTTATCAATGTTAGTCAAGCAAGTCTCAAGTCAAAAAATATGCGACTCGAGTCTGACTCGAGTCAAGTCATGTGACTCGAGTCCCCACCTCTACTAAATACATTTGCACACTTTTTATATGGTGGCCTATGTCCATATGTTTCTGTTTGGGTGGTCGTGCCACAACCGTGCATGTACTGTATGCACAAGTCATACTGTAGGTGCGCTAAAAAATAGCACTACACCCCTGCAATGTGTGTGAAAACAAGAGACTTTACAGCATGTTTTGAAATTGAAGTTGCATTGGTGTTTGTGTGTTGGTTGTGGACGGCAGTGTGTGCCCCCCCCCCCCCGTGGTAAATGATTGACCCCCCCATTTGAAAAAAAAAAAAAAAAGTTTTTCATTCATTGCATAACTACACCGTAGTTGTGGATATGATATGTCAATAAACCTTAAGAAATCTCGAAATCTTGAAAGGGATGTGCAAAATAGCCATTATATACAGTTTTTAATTAACCAACCTGTTTAGCCCGAGAGCCCCCGGTAGAGGGGGCTGCGGGTTTTTTTTTTTCACGAAACTGTGTCTCAGGGCTTCTTAATATTTAAAAACCTATTAATGTGTCATACCAGATTAACGGGAAGAAACTCAGCTAATTGACAGTACGAACCATTTTTACCAAAACAAAACACAAGTCTCATAAGAAGCGTCTAAATGACCTAGGCACAGAACTCAAGGTAAAAATACCCTTATTACTTATCGTAACTGCACATACAAGATATCCGATTAAAGCTGAGATTCCACAGATTATATAGGTATTAGTATCATCACTGAGCGATCAGAACTCGTGACAGGGGAAGCAAACACAGACATCACAACACGTAGCATTACGGAGCAAACACGGGAGATCGTCAAAACCTAAGCTGTTATTCTGATCAAAAGTCGTGTTCAATGGCATTAAAACGATAAAAACGCTGCTGGGGGTTAATCCATAGGTTAATCCAATGCGTCTGTCACAAATCTGAGATTTTAAATTAGCTGCTAATGGTAGCCACCAGAGTGTATCGCAGCTTCCGGTTCCTTGGCACTCTGGCTGCGCAGCACTCATTCACCAATGGGTAATGTTTAGATGGATTTTAGGAACTTCCCCTCGATTCTATTGGCTCTAACGGTCAAAAAGAGATGTCAATCATCAAAATCGAACGAGGGGGGCCAGAGATATGGAAAATGCACCCAAATGACCTCTCTAAAAAGGTCACATTTCACTTGTTTTGCATCAATCTTGATACAGGGTACTTATTATATGTTATAGTTTGGATTCCTAAAGCTTTTAGTCTACCATCCCATCATTTAAGGGTGGTTTTCACTATAAGTAATTTTTTTTTTTTGGACGGACACTATAATTTATATTTTTTTACTATGTTCAATCTGAATTTACTTTAAAATAAAAACATCTATATTGATTCTGACACTTCTACATCCAACTCACAGGTGTAACCTTGCTTTGAGAAAAAAGATTATTAATTTACCCCTTTTAGAAGTGAAGATATGGTAATTTGTTCTGGGAATGTCATTTTCCAGCCTGAGACCTGAAAAACAGGCTCAGGGCTTAACAGGTTAAAGAATATCTAATGAATGAGGAACCTGGATGTGCAAAATAGCCATTATATACAGTCTTTAATTAACTATTAGTAGAGAATAACGAGTAATGAATATACTATATAGGGATCTGCAGATACATGTTTAGTCTTCTCAAGCACCCACTATCAAATATCTCGCCTGATTGTTGGCACTTGACAATCACCTTCACTGAATTTTACTCAGGTGTAACTAAAGTCTGATTTAAGGTTTGTTTATATTTCACATCATTAATCCAAATCTGTAAATTGTTAAACTAAAATAAATGTAGTGGAGTAAAAATACCAGGTTAACCTTTGAATTGTAGTGGAGTAGAATTACAAAGTAACAATGAGCTGTCATGTGGGTATATATTAATGCTGCCCATTATGGACACAAGTCATTTTCACCCATTTATTAATGATATGTTTTACATTTGATAACACCAATGTGTTTGCTATCCCCTGCAGGGATGTACACAGTTTAATACTGGCAACTTCTAATTGTGGGAAATACGAAAATGTCTTTTAAACCTACAATTCCCAGTAGAGACGTGCCATAGAACATGTTGCAAAACACAATAGCCTGCATGTGTAGTTCTGGGGGTGGGGGCTGGACTCGTTCAAATCCAGTTTTGGATAGTCTGCCGTGGTTTCATTCCATTTCAAAGTCCTCTTTGACGCTCGGTGTAACCTTGGCGCACTGCCACTCCAACATCCAATCACAGAGCTTGAAGATTAGTCACGGGGTTTGTCAAGCAAAGGGACTGCAGTCCCAAACGATAGCTGAGGATTATGGGTAGTGTAGTGTCTTCGGCCATCCTAAACTCCGAAAAAACTATTTGTTTCTCCGAATCGAAGGGGAAAAACACAAAAGCATTGTACACAATTTAAACCAATCAATGGTGTGTAATTAACAAGGATAATCTGGTGTTTTTAGTTGATGAGTACTGCAGATTACTATGCAAACTTCGAGACCGGAAATACTGTTTTCACCCCAAGCTGTTGCCAGTTATTTGATAGTTATTTCATATCGCATTAACACCATATCCCAGCGTGCATTGCGGCTAAAACATCCAATCACCGAGCTTCAACCATAGCTGAGGATCTTGGGTAATCAGTTCAGTGGGTGTGTAAATAAATCGCCTACGTCTGTTTCCGGTGACTTTATTTTGAAATTCAGTTCCTGACGGACGGCAAAAAAGCCCAAGATTATAGAATTAAACAAATAAATAAAAACAAGGATAATTGTGTGTTATTGTTGAGTAAATAAGAGTGTGTTATTTAGAAAAGAATAACAAATTAGAAGGAAAAGATTTAAAAAATCAATGTAATAACTTAACCAGATGAGTTATTACAGCGCCCGGTATAATTTTACAAAAATGTGTATCATACCGATGCAGGACTTGCACACGCCTGTTATCTAACCCAGTGGTTCTCAAACTTTTTTCAATAATGTACCCCCTTTTGAAAAAAAAAATGCAGCCAAGTACCCCCTGATCAGCACAAAAACAATTTGTTAGGGGAAAAATGCCTATATAAAGAGGTACAGTAAAGTGCTGCACCATCGGTGTCTGATTTATTAAAACAACAACATTGTAACTGACAAATTGTAACACTTAAATGCTACATTTCAAATGTTTACAATCCATCACTAAATTCATGGCAAACCAATTTTAACATCATGCAATAACACTAAGACGACATTAGTTGCATTGAACTGATCTTTTTAATAAGTTGTATTTACAATTTAATGAGAAACATGGGCTTGTGCTTCACTGAGGATCTGCAGTTATTGCAGTTATTACACTTCGCGTTTTGAAATGTGTGTAACTCTGTTAATATAAAACCCACACTGCTCAAACTTCGTTACTTTTCCTAAAATGTGTATATTTATTTCTTTATTTATTTTGGGGCGTGGGGAATGAAGAGAGAACAAGATATGAGCATTTTATGAGCATGGGATTTTTACCCCTCATATAAACATATGCATAATGCTGCGCTATACTTTGCAGCCACAAGCCGTTGCCAAGCAACGCTTATTGTTTATGTCCTTTGATAAGCAGGCAGTCATATAATTAACTATAACTAGCTAGATCTGATAGATTTGGACATAAACGCGAGTGAAGTATAACCGGACACGAGAGAGAGATCAGAGATCAGATCAACTGCTGCTGATGGAGAACACGCAGCTCTTCCTGATCACAGCTCCCCCGCTGTGACGGACCGTTGAGCGGAGCAAAATACACTAAGACCCCCTTTACACGAGAACGAAACGGGTTGTATCCGCATAGTTTCTCTTGCGTATAGCCCTTTCATTTACACGAGGCCGTAACAAAACGATAGAAACGGACCCCACAAACGATAACGGGTCCCAAGGTGGATAGATTTGCAAACGAAACGCTCTGGGGGGTCAAACGGCTCCGTGTAATCGCCTCTATACGATCATTTCCCGATAGATGAAGCCATAGCCCCGCCTCTCCCCACCTCTGCTGCTCACTGCTGTAGCATGGTCAGTAGCTACTGTCAGTAGCTACTGCTAGAGCTACTGCTACTGACCATGCTACAGATGTTAGTGCAAAACAGCTCCTCTACCACAACCATCAGCAACAAGTGGACATGGAGAATTACATGAACTACATATTGCTAAATCCACCGCGGGGCATAAACAGAAGGGCAACCATGGCAACCATGCCCCGGGGTCTTCTTTGCTGCTTTTGGTGTATTTTGTGGCGGAAGTTACAGCGCCAGTTACAGGCCCGGCATATGTACTACAGCGTGTCCAGCGCTTTCGAGCGGTCTCGTGTGGAAGTACAGCGCCACTTACAGTCCCGGCATATGTACTACAGTGTTTCCAGCGGTCTCGTGTGAACAGACACGTTAAATGAAACAAATGCGTGTGAACGGAAGACTTTTTTGAAAACGCATACTGTGCATAAACGCAAACGTTCCTGTGTAAAGGCAGCCTAAGAGTTAGACCTACTGTAACACACTTAGCTAGTTTATCTACTCTGGAACTAGCTAAACTAGTTTTAAATATATTTATTCTTTACTGTTGGGTCACTTATTACAGGTTCAGCGAGCTGCACGAGACTGACGGGCTGTCAGGAGAGGGAGAGGAAAAGAGAGCACCCCGTTTATTTTTCCCATTTTATTATCCAGAATTACTGTAAACTTTTGAATAAAGTAGTTAATCTACTATTAGTAGTTTGTTTAAATGCATTACAATGTTGTATTTTTCATTAACATAAAATAAATCTCACGTACCCCCTGCAGTACTCCAACGTACCCGTAGGGGTCCGCGTACCCCCATTTGAGAACCACTGATCTAACCGACAGGTCCGCACGCACTCTCCGGCCAAAACTCTCTCGTCTTATTCATTTATGCATTTTCTTATTAATTGATGCAGCCAACCCCCCACCCAAATGCATAACCAGCCGCTTAATGCGCAGTGCAGATTCGGTAATGAATAAAAAATAAGCATTCATTCACAAACTAAATCAGGAGACTTTTAAAGTTTTACATTCACATCAAAGTATCAGTAGGCTACGTGTATGAAACACATGACTTCAAAAACAGTTAAGTGCTGAAACATTGCATGCGATAGTCCACCTTCTCTTCCCTTTCCTCTCACACACGGCAAGTGCAGCAGCAGTCATCATCTCTGTAATTAGCTCAGTCTAAAAGTAAAAAAGAAGCGAAAGTTTAGTAAAATTATGTTTTACTAAATACTCTAGATCTCCACCCTCCATAACTGCACTTGTTAATGTTGCTACTTGCCATCAGCGGTGATGACAGTACGAAGTTGATGCGATTTGATTGGAGTGATCAGGGCCGGCCCTAGACTTTTGGGGGCCCTAAGCGAGCTTTGGCTTGGGGGCCCCCCTCACTCTAGCGTTCTCACTACACACAACACGGAACCAACTTTTGTCTTATGATGTTAGCATAAGCACACATATTGTATAAATAAGCATGTAAACACTGTGGACCTAACATCCTCTAGGGGGGTCCTCACCTTCTCTAGGGGGGTCCGGGGGTATGCTCCCCGGGAAGATGTTTTTTAAAATATTGAAGTTAAAAGCATCAATCTGGTGCACTTTGAGAGCAAAATTAAGAGATCTATGGATACATCTCTCAACACCCATATGAAACAGAACTGTAAACAGATTTTTCTTTATGGATATTTTACAAATCACTCCCCTTTTAAACTGTATTCTTGTTTTGTCATATAGTATTTCATAACTGTTTTTCATTTATTCTCTCTGGCTGTCCATCTCATAATGTTCACATAGAAACTAGCTGTCAATAGGAATATCATTCAGAAGAATTATAATTTCATGCAAAAATCTGTCACAAAAAGAGGTTGCACATTTACATTCAGGTGTTGTTATGGCAACGTCAGTGGTCAAACAGCCACATTTACTGCTGCAAATACGTTCAAACATGCTGTCGACACGTAAAGCAGTGGCAACTATGCCACCATTTCAGCTGACTTTTTCTCAGAAATACTGTCACATAACATCCATATATTTCAGTGCTAGGTTGCATTCACTGAACACGGGAAATTACAATCCTGCCGTCCTCTCTAGTGTCATGATGAGGTTCAGGTAAAGCACGGTTAATGTATTATATTATTGACTCAATAATATAATACATGACTTTGAGAGTAGACAATCTAGGCATATTAACAAAATTAATTAAACATACTTATCACGGCGACAGTGTACTGAGATTATTCTTTTTTTTTTTTGCTAGGGGGCACTTAGTGGCTGCGGGGCCCTAAGCGGCCGCTTATGTCGCTTAATGGGTCGGGCCGGCTCTGGGAGTGATTAGTCAAGGCCATGCCAAGGGAAGCCACCCGCCCTCTGGCTTCCCTTGGCATGGCCCTGACTAATCACTAGTGATGTGTCGGTCGCGAACGAGCGAGGAAAATGGACTTAAAATTCATCATAGCTTGGTCAACTTTCGCTCTCTAAAGGCTATCGGCATCGAGTGCAGCCTAATGGCGATTTCTTATCTTAAGTCATTTATTATGTTGTCTATTTGTACTTTTCATTTTTATTGTGTAATTTCATCCTGCGAAAATATTAGCAATTAAAAATCATGAAATGTATTATAAAGAGAAAGAGGTTTTTTTTTTTAACCACAAGTTTAAAATTTCTGTTTGACAAGTTTGGAATAAGAAGGGTATTTTGTTGAAAAAAAAAATGTTTTTGTTACATGTCAACTCATCTATCTCCCATTCTTTATTATGGCTCATGAGTCGGGTCATGACAAACTTGGATCACTTGAAACACAAAAAAAGAGCCAGGAGGCATAGTACACACACAGAGACCCCTAGTGGAGTGCAGGGGGCCGTAGCAATGTTAAATGACACAGGAAAAGCTTAACATTTCTACACATGGCACATGAGATGTCCTTAAAATTGCAATCTATTTACACACCTTCCCATGGGATCGTGTTGACAAGTGCTATTCAACTCTGTTGCCCATAGACCACAGGATTGCTCCCCTCACTCCCACTTATATAGATCCACATTATACTGTAGTCTACCATTTAGTTCAGGAGCATTAGCACTAATGGAATACACTGCTGGGATACAGCATGCTAAGCCACAAAAGGTCTTGTTATAAATGTCAGCTCTTTTCTATAATGTAAGTGATACTCCAGAGCAGGTTGGGGTGGTTATAGTAGAAAAAGCTCCCCTTACACACTGGCTAACAGGTACCATACTGAGAAAACGTGGTTTGAAGTTGAAATAATTGCACTCATGGCACTAGCTTCTCTATTTTCTATACACGCCGTCTGATAGAATCAGTCATACAAAATATATTAGTCACTAGGCATATACTGTATAAGATTGGATTTGACAAATCGTAAAGGAAACGTTTTTTGTGTTGTTTAATCTGTTAAAAGAATATGTTTCACAACAAGTAAATAAAGTAAGGGAAATTGCCAAACATGCATTTGTGGTAGCACTTATTAGCCATGTTAGCTTTCTGTGTATGGAAACATTGGTCAGTTGGTTGGTCGATCCAATGCTTTTGTCTGGAAAATATATAAACAACAATCATGAGGATATACCATTGAATTATGGCTAGACATTCATGGTCTTTAGAGAATGTTTCCTAACCATTGGGGATCCCCTGACTTTCCATCTAGCAATACCAGCAGGTCTATATTTGTTGATCTAGGTGAAATATATTTTTGGATGGATTGTCATGATTCTTTTTTGAATATTTATGACATTCCTGTTTGTACAGAATTGTGTTATTATAATACTGTGGTGATAACTTAACATACTAAGCTAAGATACTTAAGCAATCTTCGTAGGCATGTAAGCATGCTAATGTTAGCCTGTAGCTCATAGCACCGCTAACTACAGCCTCACAAATCCACTGGCTGCTGCAAACTCTTTAATTATTGGGGCATGAAGCATAAACAATGTAACATTTAAAAGGAACTCATAATTGACTCCCTTTATTTGCTGTGCGAACGCTTGTACCTCCTTCTGAAAAAATAATTACAACGCTTTTAGTTGGATTTTAAAGCTTTTACTTTTTACCTGAAGGCCATCGTTGAATCACTACCAGATGTAAAGTCTAGATGCCATCATACAGACTGCTCCTATGAAATAAACAGATAAAGATTTTTTGATGAGTGATAAAATGTTTTAATCTCTTCAACTTCAATTAATCAGCTTGATATTTGGCATCTGGATCATTGAGATTGGTCTACATACTGTAACACATTGTGCTGGCTTTCTTGTGTGTCCTGTTTAAATATCTAGTGACTCGTAGGCAACCTTAATCGAGTTCCAGGATGTCCCCGAAAAGATGGAGAATAGTTTTTTTACTTCAGAAGTGAGTTCAATGTGAGTTAGAGCCAAAAGAGCAGGTATTCTGATATTGGGTTTCACTTCCTCCAGGGTAATCTTCACAACAGAAGTTGAAAAAACAAGGGCTTTATAATCTTACTTATCAAACAACCAACATCTTTTCAGATAGAGGACCCTGATACAAAATCTTATTAAATGGGGAATTAAAGTGTATCCTTTTATGGATCCTTAACACAAAAATGGTTAAATGCAACAGGTGTGGAATACAGGCTCACATACAGAAACACTCCTACACCCAAGCAAAGCTTTTACGAAAGTTTACTCGTGCCTGCAGAATCATTTTGCCCATCCTTATGAGGAGAATATCTGGCGTATACCTAGTGACACTTTTGCAAATGAACACCCAGAGTCGTCAAAACAGAGCGTCACTTTGAGTTGAGAGTTGCTGAGCTGACTATGTGCAGGCTTCTGGAACAATAACTGACAGATAGTGACGTTATGCTGCAGTACGCAGCCGCTCCAAGCTTTGCAGTGCTCTAATGTTGATGCTTTTCACTGTGTGAACCTCCTCTATGTAGAGCGTGAAGTGAATAAGCAGACATACAGAGTACCTGGTGATGAGGCACCATATAAGGCAGCAGTCTGACGGAATGCACTGCAGTGAAATCCTGCTGGGTAGAGAGGAGAGCCCCCAAGTAACCCAAACACATCACACAAACTTTTACTATAACAATTATTCCAGTACTTGGATGAACATGTATTTTTTTAAAGATCTAGAAACTTACTAGAAACCAAAATAGTCCTCCAAGGTCAAATGACTCCTTAATAAATCAACCTTATGTATTTACCCTGGCGTGCTATTAGACAGCCTCATTAAGCATGTCTTACTCTAAGATGCAAAACATCTTCAGAACAAAGACAAGATGCAGCAGTAGTGTGTCCTCTGAACCTGAAATCCCCTCGAACACTGAAGCCATACTGTCAGTGTACTTTAAGAGTCACCAGAATTGTTCCCTTTTTACCCCATTAATGACTTCCCTTATTTGTCTAAAGGAAATGTGGCAGATAGACGGAACGGTTGGGCAACAAAAAATCTGTGCCTATATACTTGACTCGTTATTATTCATGCTTTTATTATTTGTTTATCAGAAGATATCAGATAACACTTCTGAGCAACACGTTGCTTGTCCTAGAAATTAAAACTAGAGCTAAAAAGAAGAGGTCCAAGTTGTATTCAGAAAAAATTGTCTTTTAACTTTTAAAACTGTTAAACATTGTTTAAAGGTTCTCTAATTTATATGATTATGCTAACATGGACTTTGTGTAATTTGAAAGGGGGTCACTCAACCAAACATGCAGTTTTTCTCAGCGTTTTAGCATCTTTCAGCTTTTTGTTTAGGTTTTTTGGCATGCGACTTTATAGCCGTCTGTATACTACCTGTCCAAACATTAGATAGACAAAGGTAACATTCAGCTAGTGAACATATTGTAGCATTTAGCAGCTCAAGATATGTTCCAAAAACAGAAACAAAACAGCTCACAGAAAAGGAATATTGGGCTTACATTAGCTAGGCAGCCATAAACAAAACATTTTGATTGATGTCTGCTAGAGGTCAAATAAGTTCACAGCATGCAAACACATTCACTCTTTGAGTTTTATACGAAGATAATAGGTCAATATTAGTTTAAAAGTAGTCTAGCTGCCACTAAACGGTCTTTTAAAATTATTATATAATTTTGTCTCCACGCACGATTGAAACATTTATCACTTAATTGGCGTTTTTACTCATTTTAAAGAAAGTAAACTGGAAACATTGGCAGCTATTTACAGTTCATACCTTGGCAAGTCTGTACTGTTTACTGATGAGCAGAAACCAAAAAAAGGAAACTTCTTAATGAAATGAAAAAAAGATGAAGACAAAAAGACAAAAAAGGAAATGGAAAAACAAGTAGTATAAAAGCTACATGGTATCCAGAAAAGGCTGTTGTTCAATCACAGGAGACAAAAGTAATCATCTAACGACACAAATGTTCTGCTGGGACTCGTCACTGCAGGGTTAATGCTGAAGACTAATTGCTCCTGTCTGCCATTACTTTTGTCAAAACACTGAAACACATGGAACTATTTTCCTAAAAAAACATTCAAACCCTGAAAGCCACACAAAGACTTGCAGCCTGACCGTATGGGTCAATTACAACAACAGGTCCACGCAGGGCAGCTTCAAAATGATTATTTTAATACAAGCTCTATGTGTTGGACCTGCAGGCAGCTGCCACTGAATCACTCAGCAGGAGCTCTGCTTTGACAGCACTAGCTTCTATTGTACATGTGAGACAGTTCTCCTTTCAAATAAATCAAATGAGTCCAAGGGCAGGAAGCCACAGGATCAGCAAAAAAGGTTGATATTGGTATGTAACCAACTGGATGGGATGGCTTGCTGATTTCGTTGAAAAAGATGCCTATGATGTAAGGAGCTGTTGTATAAAGTTTGAAAATTGCTTTCGCATTGACTGTTGCAAATGCAAATAGCCTTTCCTTGCATGAGGACGTTTTTTGGCATTGGCCTACAGAAAGATTTGTTTTTGATAAACGGAGGAGAAATGGGTAGTTAGGGTAAACATTATTGATAGCTTACAGAGAGATACTGCTGCTTACAAGCGGCAACAAATCCCAGCAAACCTAACACCAAACACTTGGCCCAGTAAGGATGTACTAAATGCTAATATCAGCATGCTACTGTGACGCACACAAAATGTTTGGTCAACTTTAAGGGTATATTTGATCAAATGTAAATGTTTTTTTGAGGGGAATGTTACTTATGTGAGAGGAATACTGTCTCATGAGCCACAGTGGTCAATTACTTGGATTGCCACCAGGAGGCAGTCTGGCAATTTGCTTTTTCTGTGAACTTTCTTTGCAAGGTTACTTGGTGTTTTCTCGTTCTACTGAGCAAAGATGCAATGAAAAAAAACACCTTTCACCTTTGATTTTTTAAATGTTTTTACAGGTTTGGGAAGTTTTTAACTTAAGTACAACATTATATTCACGTTGGGTTAGCATGTTAGCAGTCTAACATTAACTAATTATTGCTTATCACAAAGTAAAACTAAGGATGATGACTGAGAATGCCATGGTCTTAGCAGGTTATAATAAACCAGAGTTTATGACTGAATACAGTTTTAATCTGATGATGGTGGACATTTTAAAAGGGTAACTACTGTATTTTTCAATCTGGACCCTGTTTTTTTATGTTTCTGTGTCTAAAAGACAAATGGTGATAATTGTTTTATTTGACAAATAGGATTCAGGCCAAAAAACTCTTTAAGGGAAAATAAACAAGAAGTTATATAATTCAACCTAAGGGTGTCATGACCATCACTACCGAATGTCATGACAACTGATTCAATGTTTCGAACAATTTTACCCAAAGACACATTATGTCTACTAGATGAGGGCTCATCAGAAACATAATAGGCTATCAAATAGGTCATTAAAATACGTATGCTGGGAATCATTAGTCTGTTTGATATTGTGTGCCAATCAAAATTAGACGCCATGATATGTTACTGTAGAAGTAACAACTTTGACGTTGAAACGCCACAGGACCACTTAAGTCAACAAGATTCATCATTTTTGTCACTGTGAATATCTGTACCCAATTTTAAAGTAATCCTTACAGCAGCTGTCAAGACATTTCACTTGGAGCCAAAAATGACAGCAATCTGGTGTTGCTAGAGGTAAAAGTCAGGGCATCAACAAAATCAGCAAAACGACTTATGGGTGTATAACCATGACATCTTGCAGAGACACACAATGCCATGGCAATACATCCAAAAGTTATTTAATTCTGGACCAAACTGGTGGACCAGCCAGCCAATCAAACACTGGTATCAGTTGGCATGGCTACGAAACCAAACAGTAATTATAAGTCTGTACAAGGACGCATAATCAAGACCTGAAAGTGCGCTTACTTTTCATCTTGGCACACTTGTACCTGTATTGTCAATGACGGTTAAACGTGAGTTGAAGACTTATTAAATAGGGTCGTAATTCCCCTGCCTATTCTGCCACAAATCGCATCACAGAGCTGACACACTGCTTGATTGATGGGTATGCGGGTATAAAAAACATTGGAGTAATGACCTAATTGCAAACACATTGGTAATAAAACTGAGAAATTATTTTAAATGGCATAGGGAAGTGTCTGGAACATCATGATCTGACAGATAACACAGCTGAAGAGCAATACGAGGTGTTCTGCAGGGAAAGCCACTGGGAATAAATTGTTTGGCATTTTAATGTCCTTTTGACGTTTGAGGTACAGACACTTTGGCTGATCTAATGTTAATTTGGGCTAGGGGACAATTTAAAAAATCAAATAGCTCTCCTAACAGTGATCATATGGGCTTACAGTGCTGTTCTGTGCTTTTAACAGCATATTGTACAGACTCTGATGAAGGGAGACAAGCTCAGGGACATGCAGGTGATATTTGTATCCAGATGTTCTAACCAGCAGGCCACATATTTTTAAGACTAAGAATGAGCAAGCATGGGGAGCCTCCAGGGGACTGTACAATCTAACCTTCCTATTTACTATGAACATTAGCAACATGAAGGAACTGATTGTGGACTTACGTAAGACTGAACTTCCTCTGACCGCTGTATCTATCCAGGGTGTGGGCGCCGAGATGGTCCACTCCTATAAATATCTCAGAGTGTACTAGGTAGGTGTGTGTGCTGGACACAGGGGGCCCTCTACTAATAGGGCCAGACCCAACTTTCTTAAATGCTGTTATGTGCTGGGGACTAAGCGTGAGATGCTAACAAGTTCAACAAACCAGTTAGATGATGGGTAGAGGAGTTCAGCTGGACTCCATAGAACAGAAGATGCTGTCCAATAGGTGGACATTCGGAACAACATCTCACCTCAAGGACATGTTCTGCCTTGTCCCGTAAAAATTGCAATCCAATACAATGAAATCAGTTATGAATTACATGTTGATTGAAACATATTTTCTCCTTTATTACGTTTGGTTTTGATATAAGACATTAAGGTTTTAAATGAAAGTCTGTGCAAATCCACAAGTGGAGGAGGTCGGGGTTGATAATTGGGTCAAATTAACCCATGACTTCCTAACCCTAATCTTAAATCTAATTTGCATCTGTGGTTTAATTAACATTACAAACATACTTAACCCTAACCCTAAACCAAGAAGATTTATTTTGTTTCGTTCCCATGCACTTAGTTTACAACTACCATAATCCAGGAGGATATAGGCTCCCCCCAAACATTATTGAAAATGCAGTTTTATGGGAACGTAATTTTGAGGGAGACAGGGTGGCACTCCTTCATTATAATTACACACATTTTGCATACTTTTCTGCAATTTCACTTAAATGGGAAAAGCTTATAAGTTTTATGTTAGTAATTTAGTTTTTACAATTGTGTTTGTGCTAGTCCCTTTGCCTGTCTTCTGCCGTTGTGACGTATTACCCCTTGGATGAAGTGGCGTCAAAATAATTGGATGTTGAAAATGGCAAAGTGTGTGTTTATCAGTCCTTAAAATCATTAAATGCAAGGTGGAGCAGCAGAGCAAGGTGATAGTTGTTGCCTAATTGCTGCAGGCGATCTGGAAAGCCTTCTCACATGTTGAACTCCTCTTCCTTCCTCCATCCACACACTATGAGACATCACGTGATTCAAGGAATTTACACTGGAATGAAAGCTGAATGTTCCATGTCTGGCTAAAATTATTATTTTCCAACACTAGAGAGCGGATTAAAATCTGAGCAGTAGTGGAAAGAATCAAATAGCGAAAGCAAAGTTCTGAGAAGCTCATTAAAATGAATGGAAATTGACATAATGCTGGAGCTGGACGAAGTGATTTCATTATGCTTCTATTAGCAGGTATTTGCTACTGGTGGACCGCCTTGAGCTGGGCTGTGGAAAATTGAGAAATCAGCATGGTCAGTACTTTCAGACGTCTGTCATCGCTGTCCCTGATATTTTGGAAAATAACAAAATAAATGTATTCACTTTTAACATAACTGCGTGACTTCAGCCTCAAGAGCGGCCGGTAACATTACCCCGGTCCTGGGGTCACTCAGTAGGCTACAGAGTTAAAATATCTAACTATTATTTTCTGTGAATACAAAACCCTAATGAATCTGGCATGGATTGGATTTGTGGAATATTCCATTGAGTCCAACCCCTCCATTGATTGGGAATGTATGACATGTGTATTAGTCATGCAGTGTGTTTTATTTTTCCTGGCAGCCACGCGCACCGCAGCATTATCACTCTCCTCACAAACTGCTGTTTGTCTAAAATCCCCCTCCGGCCCGCACTTCCAACAGATAAGCCCGAAATGTAAACAAGTCATAAATGCATCAGCAAACACATTTTTGGCTCTGCAGTAAAGGTTTACAAGGAAAAAAGTAAGAGGCCAGTGTCACGCAATGGGGTTGTAATGGAAGCGATACATGCAGGGTGAATGATGCGTTCCATCACCCAATAATGCAGAACCTGTCCACTATCCACCTGTCTTTTCCCAACAGATAAACTGCGGCTTTGTTTAAGCCTTTATAATGAATGATAAGCCTGCAGCTGTTGAAAACATTCTGAAAACATTATTCTATCAACAATATGGACACATAGAAGACTCTTCTTAATTACTTATAAGAAAAAAATACATTTGTTGTTCTCTGAATGTTGAGCAATTGGCTTCATATTAGAAAACAAAAGTCGTGGTAGATAATTTTCTCTGATGGGTCTACATTCTAGAGGCCCAAATCATCAACAGTTGGCTCTGTAAAATTGAATAAATCAGGTTCATCTTACCCATGGTCAATCCAGAAACATTGTCATCCACCAATTTCTCTCTTCTTTCGAGTAAATAAGAGAGTTGAAACAAAGATTTATACCAGATGATAAATTAAGCTTTAAATATTTGTTTTAATGGTTCGGGACCCTAATCTTTTGCGGCGGACAGTTGAAGCAAAGTCTTTACATTTTCAGATTTTTCTGATCCCTTTGGAGAGGAGTGCCAAAACATTTGACGATGGTTTATCTGAAGAATTAGAACAATTAATTATCTGAAAGGATTTTGTTCAAACCATCCAGGGGATTGACCAAAGACTTGACCGCCATGACTTTTTGAACAGGTATACAAAGAAGTACAAATTTAGAAATGTCAGGTTTTTGTTTTCGCCCAAAGTGAACATTAAAGAAATCTTTGCCTTCTACAGTATCTGCAAATGGAAACTATGCTTAGTGGTATAAGAGAATAAAATATAATTAAAGTGGTTAAGATTTTAATTACACTTGGAAAAGATCATAAGGGCAATACAAAAACAAGATAATAGCAGGACAAGGTATCCTCCTTTCCTGCATGACAGTCAGACATGATACACACCCATCCATCCTGTTCTCCAAACCCTTACTCAATGCCTTGCTATGAAAAAGCAGACTATCCCCTTTGTTGATAAAGCATGGTGCAGGAATGAGGACTAAGTCCCAGAAATGTTACCACTTCCGGTTCCTTCGTCTTAAACATGTTTTTGGTTGATAGCCTGAAAAAAGGTCTGTGGTTAAAACAAGCTTAAGACATGTTTGCCGTTTTGTTCTGCAACATGAAATATGTCAGAAAATACCCCACTCACGAATGTCCGATGATAGGTTCTTTTAAAACAGCGGTTTCTTACAAATGACTAAATAAAAGTACTAAACATCAATACACTGACACAAGTCTTCCTTTAGTTAGCAGTGTTAATGCGCAGCCGCGTGAATATCATTTGTTTATAGTCTAATTCTGGCAATTGCATTTAGGTTTCAAAAATCATAAAAGTGGAGGTGTAAATATGTAGAGATTATCCTTCTGAACAAAATGTGTATTGGCCAAAGAGCTCATTTCTGCAATGTAGGAAAATCCAATGAGGAATTTCCCATCGCCTTTTGTCAAGGGAGCCCTTGCGATGCTAACTTCACAACAATTGGTCATCACTGATACATTCTAAAGATGTGAAGTGCATAATCATTAAACATGGATGCATAGAGATCCAACGTGATAACAGAACAAACAATCCGGCTTTGGAAAAGAATGTTGTGTCATGTGACTTTTTTAAACGTCTAGATAAGGGTTTTAGCTTTTACTTGATATCTTATTTAGTTTTTAACTGCTTTAAACAATGCTTGTTCCGATAGGCCCATGACTTTCCCCCTCTTTCAAAGGTGGCCACTCTTTTCTTTTCAGATGTTGTGTACAATTAATTGTTCATACTCTTAAAACTGAGCCTTAAAATTATACCATTCATATACCCACTTAAAATGCTTTAGTTTCTGTCCTTTTGTTACCTTTTGGTTTATCCCTGTTAACAGATTCTGCATATGAATGTTGAAAACATTCTGGTTTCTGGTGGTTAGTCCAAGTATTGGCCCATCATGTTTTTGCAGACTGGTTTGTGGGAAAATAATCTGTGTGGGGAGCAAAAGAGGTGAAACCCATTTGGTAAAATGCAATTTCTGAGCCACCTTCTAATCAAGCTTCTTGAGAAACAATCCGTTCGTAGACATTGTCTTTGTACTCCAACAAAAGTAAACAAAGAGCAGCGCACGGAAAATCAATTCTTGTTCAATTAATTTAATCTACTTAAAAACGTAATTATGTAACATCTATGTTTTACTTGTTACCACTGATTTTTAAATATTGATCCAATCTATGCAGCCAGTTCTTGCCAGTTATTTATTTTCTAAACAAATACTAAATGTTAGCATATGTCTTCGTCAGGAAAACCTTAGCCACACAGGGAGTGACCCCTTCAATGTTTACGG
Organism: Trematomus bernacchii; assembly: GCF_902827165.1. Lineage (NCBI taxonomy): Eukaryota > Metazoa > Chordata > Actinopteri > Perciformes > Nototheniidae > Trematomus > Trematomus bernacchii. The sequence goes on along the minus strand of NW_022987851.1, from coordinate 3,243,616 downwards.
AAACAATAACTGTGGTATCTTTGGTTATAAAGGAAAGAAAAACACAGTAGTTAGCTCTGGCAGCAGCTCTCATCAAATCAGGCAAAGAAAGAACTCTAATTTCATCAACAAAAATGCAGCTGAAGAAGAAACAGATGAATAGCTCAGAGGCCGGTCACTTTGACCGGCCTCTGAAAATATTTGGTGCTGTCAATGTTTTTATTTTCTTTACAGAAACATCCAACATTATAAGAATGATAATGACTAGCTCCGATGTAGCCTTCAGCGTCGTTAACGTGAATGATAATGACTGACCTGGCAGGAAAACACTCACAGGATCAGTAGAGACCACACAGTTGACAATTTGAGTGTGGAAGTTCATTCTTGGTCTATTTAAACAGCAGCTGTATTAAAATAATCTAACCTGAAAGGTCCTCCAGCTTTTGCATAGCTAAAAATGATAACAGTGTAGTCTGTGTCTGTTGTGGATGGAACTGCTAATGTTTGAACATATTATTTTCTTTGTAGATTAGTATTAATGCAACTAAAGGGGGTTATATCACTATCAATGTAATGATATTTAATTATTTGCACTTAGCTGTTTAATTATGGTAACCTAACAAGTTAGCCGGCTAATAAGTTATTTTGTTTCATTTGGAGATCATTTAGCAATTGTTATGGTTGTTGTGTCAGCAATTCATGTGTCGCACATCAGAAACACTTATTCCAACACAAAGCATGAAAATTGTGTGGTGGTACTTTAAGAATTAAGTGAATTAAAATGGCATTATCTCAGTAAATAGCGAATATATTTGAAATAGATTTTCTTCAATTTAATGCCAAACTTGCTTGCTCAAAATGTAGATATTGACATGGTCCAACAGACGAAACCATCCACACAACCCAAGCAATGTTTCTGAGACTAAGGGTTCAAAACTAACAGGCCAAACATTTTTAGGCTGTTATACGCATGGCCAAGATTGTTGTTTACGTATAGCGCCACCATCTGGACATGGGGGATGACATGAGAGATAACTTACTTTATAGTTGAAATCTTGCCAAAATGTTTTGCCTTCGTTAAAAGTACTACTAACCATGTCTTCAGTATGAGTTTACCCATTCATACATTCAACCGGTGTTCAAAATGATGATGTATGAGTGTTGACCTGAGCTTTTGCAACAACTCTGCAATGTATGAAGCCTAAGTGCACTTCAGACTGCTTATCGCGTATTTGGGGCTTGAAAAGAAAGACAACCCTCTCTGAGCCAGAACATTAGTGTTGGAATCCAAAACTACAAACACTTCAAGATGAGAAATAATGATGAGGAGATATCAGACGTGGCTCCTTTCTCCACTCTGCACTCTGAGTAACTTCATGTTAGGCGGCTGCCAGCAGGGAGTGCAGAACTTTAAAACATTTTAAACTTTGAATGCTCATAAGCATAACAATTTTGTTCAACCAACTTTTTATATAGAAAACATTTCCGTACTGAAGTGAGGATTTGGCCTTGGGGCCGTTGAAAGCTTCAGGATTATTGTGTCAACTGGTTCTGCTAGTTTGTCAAACGTTTGGGACTGTCTGTTGCTTTTGCTTTTGTGTATGAACCCAGGCCCTGTCTTTAGAATGGTCTTTAAAATCGAGTTTATAGGATTTTAATTAAACTTTAAAAACCCAATATGTCATTTTCTGCCACTAGGGGTCTTCAAATCAAAACAGTAACTAAAAACAGAGTTTTGAGGCCTTGAACTACCATTGTGTGGGGGAAACTTCTGTGTAGCAATGCAGGAGGAGTCACCGACTCAAAGGAGACACAGGGAGAGCTGGAGCTTTGATGTCAAACACTGATGGGTTTATTTGGAGCTTCGGCCGGAGAATTCACAAAACAAGTCAAAGAGTCAGAGGTTCTGACTTCACGGTAGAGTTGCCACGTCAATTCTGAAGAAACCTCCTGTAGCTCGAGGTTTTAACTAGTTCAGAGTGTAATAATCAACATTCTTCAATAGATAGACTAAACAGCTGAGGACGCTGAATCACATTTGTTGTCGCTTATGGCTCGGGGTCATCTACACCCCGAGAAGGATGTGTTCCAGGTGTCCCACAACAATAACTATGTCTGACAGAGAGTTGCCCGGTCATAAACTGGCAACATCAACAATATGCTAGGGCAGCCCCTCCTTATGGGAGATAAATGGCGCATTTCCACTACAGCGCGGAGCTCGCTTTAAGCGTGCCGAGCCGTGCGGGGCCCGTTTTTGGTTGCGTTTCCACTTAGCGTAGTACCGGCTAGCGGGTACTATTTCACAGTTTTTCTGGCCCGATAAAATCGAGGTTCTTTCCGGGCCAACAACCAGGCTGAGTCGGGTTGAGTATGCTAAACTAGAGAGAGAATCGCTGGCAAGGGGGCTACTACAACTACAACAAGATGAACATATTTGACCGTGATTTAATCGTAATACACGTTTCAAAATGATGCCGAAGTAACAACATACTGATACCGGTTAGTAAAAACCATGAATTAATGCTTTGACAAGTCTGCAGACAGACGGCAGGCGAAAAACCTTTTAAAATGCTTGTTGTCTAAATGGAGATCGGCTAAGCTAACGCAGCTCCGACCGTCCACACTCACAACAACGGCCTATACAGACATAAATAAACCAGCGACTGTACTCGCCATGACACAGACAGTCTGTGGTTTGTACTTGTTTAACTTTTGTCTAGTTTCTGAACATATATAAGGAGCTGTGAGCTTGAGTGCTAACAGCTAACGGCTGATGTTGTTTTTCTGAGGTTCTCATTGAAGATGACGTCACGGCTCCGCCTACACTGCGTTACTATAGATCAGGGGTACTCAAATACAAATCTTAAAGGTCCAAAAAAAAATGTTTCAATAAGACAAAGGTCCGTTTATTACGGTCATTCAAACTTTTAAACAATTGCAACAAGATTCTTAACACGAGGTTGCAAAAACAAAAATAATCTGTATGCAGCAGTTTTCATTGTTATTGTGTCTGTGCTTGATCCCTCAGAGTCGCAGTGTGAGCTGCACAGCTATGAATAAAGGCAGCTGCACCCTCTTTCATTCAGCATTCCCATTATTGCTTTATAAATGTCTTTCCCCCTTGTGTGTCCACTGAGGTTCGTCAGGCCCAACACATCTTCAACAAACTCTCCCTTTGCCTCATCATAAAAACTCACAAACACCAGCAACTGAGCATTGTCAGTGGTGTCAGTGGACTCATCCACAGCTAAGGAAATGCACTGTGCATTTTGTATTCCATCACAAAGCTGATTAATCAAATCACCAGCCAGTATTTATGTTCTTCTGGTTGCTGTGGAATCTGAGAGGGGGATTTGCTTGATTTGACCTGTTATTTCCTCTTTTTGTTTGCCTTCAAACATGGCCTCCATCACTTCAGTCATGCATTATTTTATACTTCAGTTATTATCCAGTGGAAAGTCCTTACCTACTGGCCTAGTTAAATCAACGTGGTGTAGTGCCGAGAGATAGGAGTCGGAGGCGGTGCATCGAAGGTGCAAATGGGTACTTTAATGAGCGACAGAAATAGACATGCTGTCGGGTCGCAGCCCAGGAAGAGAAGAGAAAGCGAAAGGGAGGAGGACACAGTATATACCCCGGAGGTACAGTAAGCATTTGTGTCCGTGCGGAACAATACCCCCAACCCGTAGTTCCATGAGTGAATTATGTAACCTAGTTAATTAGTGATCACTACACAAGCCCCCCCAGAATTCAACCATGGACACAATCCTCGCGTCCGGGAGGAAGCACCACAGGGGCCGAGGAGGGTGGCGCCGCAGGCGAGGGCCGGGCCACGGAACGGGCCGTCGGAAGGGGGCCGCAGGAGAGGGTAGGGGCCCCAACGAGGGCGAGGGCATCCCCACCGGGGGGTGGGGGGCAGGCCGGAACGGGCCGTCGTCAGGGGGCCGCAGAAAGCAGGGTCGCTGTGTTGCGACGTGGGGACAGGCGTGAATATCCCGGTGGTCCCCAGCAGGGAGGAGCGCTGCCCGGCCGCAGGCGAAGGCACAGCGGCGGCGGGTACGAAGTCCTCGGGAGGAAGGAGGAGGGAGCAGTGGACAGGGGAGAGGCCAGACGGGGCGCCGTCCGAAGCCGCCGTCGAGGCGAACCGTGAGCCGCGGTTAGAGGCGAGGCCAGGCAGGGTCCCGAAGCGCGCCACCCACGGGCCGGTGAAGGCATGGGCGACGTCCGAAACCGCCGAGGCGAGGGAAGAGGCCAGACAGGGTCCCGAAGCGCGCCACCCACGGGCCGATGAAGGCATGGGCGACGTCCGAAACCGTAGAGTCGAGGCGAGACGGGGTCCAGAAGCGCGCCACCCACGGGCCGAAGAAGGCATGGGCGACGTCCGAAGCCGCCGTCGAGGTGGTGAAAAAGCGAGAGGGTCCACACGAGGCCGACCAGACATGGTCGAACCTCCTCTCAGGCACCAGAAAAAAAACTCAAAAGGGTCGTCCTGTCCACGAACAAAAACACGTGGGCGAAATTGTGAGAGGGTCCACACGAGGCCGACCAGACTTGATCGAACCTCCTCTCCGGCACCACAAAAAAAAAAAAAAGGGGCTAACAGTCGGATGTCGTTAGCCGCTAGCTGCTAGTCGCCAGCTGTCCGTTAGCCGTTAGCGAGCGCAGCCGGACATGCAGCCGCATGTCCCGAATAAACCAGGCATCGTCGGAAGGCTTGCTGTCCCCCAGTGCCGAAAAGCCGTGGAAATGGCGAGCGTCGTCCGCGTCCATCCCGGAGGGCGCACCGAGCCACAGTCTGTGTGCACATGGCAGCCACGGACATCTCCAAAAATCTCCGGCATTTCGAGAAAAACAGAGTCTGTTTTTTGCCGTGTTCGGTCCAGTCTCGGATCCTTCGCGAGACTTATGTCAGGGTCACCAATGTAGTGCCGAGAGATAGGAGTCGGAGGCGGTGCATCGAAGGTGCAAATGGGTACTTTAATGAGCGACAGAAATAGACATGCTGTCGGGTCGCAGCCCAGGAAGAGAAGAGAAAGCGAAAGGGAGGAGGACACAGTATATACCCCGGAGGTACAGTAAGCATTTGTGTCCGTGCGGAACAATACCCCCAACCCGTAGTTCCATGAGTGAATTATGTAACCTAGTTAATTAGTGATCACTACAGTGGTTACTTTTTTTTGGCTGGGCAGTGTAGTTTTACACATTGTCTTATTTGACTTTCTCAGGACTTAAAACAGTTTTTTGGGGGCAGACCCCCACAAAGAAAAAAATATATTTACACACGTAAGGTCATCATCTTAACAGTTTTGTATGCTCATCCGTGAGCAGAGCATCAAGTTGACATGTCTATTACAGCTGAATGTGGCGATTACCATTTTGTTCAGCAAAACGCCTCACAAACGTATTAAGATCCACAGCTTTAGTGCGTTTTGATTCAATGCTCTGTCATTGTAGACCGCAAATACCTCATTCCTTCAGTACTTGGGTCCGAATGCTTCTCGTTTTGCGCCGTCCCGTTGAAATGAAATCGCCGCCAATCATATTTCCAGGCTCGCGCCAGGGACGGGGGAGGGGTTACAAGACGTGCATCTTGTGGTGCATTCACTTGCACTCGGACATTAGAGACTTTCTCTCATAAATGTCAGATGAGCCACAACTTTTCTTTCAAAACAAAGCTGCCACCCCGGTAGGTGAAACTAGGCTACTAGCAACAGTACAGATGCAACTGGATGAGCTGTTAACTCTTGCTCTGACTCAGACAGACCCGCCCTACTGTGCCTCTGATTCGCAGACTGTTGGTGGGGGGAAAAAACGCTGACGGGATGCTGAATGTGATTGGACCAAAGCGTTGACAGACACACACAGACAGTGCAACAGTCTGACATGCAGAGCGCTGTATGCAGCGGACATAGCGGAGAATGTTGACTCGTTGCGATGTCTCACAGATAACACAGATAATACAGATAATACATATGAAAAGTATAATTTGCTCAGAGTCCAGAGACAGTTGTGGTTCGGTCCGGATCCGGACCGGAGTCCGGACTTTGAGGATGCCTGCTATAGATAGTAGTAGTTAGTTCCTAAACTGTAATGGAAATGCGCCATAAAGTGAGCCAGTCCTAACAAGGCCTAACGAGGCCTAGCCATACCAAGCGAGGCCGAGCGAGGCCGTGTAGTGGAAATGCGCCAAAAGGCTGCTCAAGGTTGGTCAGCTGCGTCAGAGGGCGAAGGAGGACATGCAGGGCAAATTATTCCCCAACACATTGGATTATAGGAGTTGTTGACTTGACAAAATGGCTCTCAGCTTGTGTTGGTTAAGATTTCTTCATTCATCGTTCATTAGATTTTTACCGGGAGCCGAATTATCCACGGGCTGGACACATTTCCCGGAGGGGGTGCAAGGCAGCTTGCCTCTAAAGTTTGCTCAGCTTGTTTCTATGATATCTTAAAGGTGTCCTATCATGCAAATTGCACTTTTTGATGTCTTTTATACATACATATGTGTCTCCGGTGTGCCAGGGAACTCACATTTATTGGAAAATAAAACCCTCTCTCTTTTCCTCCGTACCCAAATCTCTTAAAAAGGGGGTACAACAGAGCTGATCCAGATTTGCGTCCGATATGACGTTTTATCAGAAATGTGGACCCACAGCACTATCAGAAACGTTGCTATCAGAAACAATGCGCGACGTGTTTTGGACGTAATATGGTCTTTGTTTTCATTAGCAAGCATCGCTAACACTCAGAGCTAAGCTATACTGGAGAGAGTATGTGTAAAAAAGCAGGAAATTAAAAAAGGAACTCACCTTGTGGTAAACCCGCAAGAGAGAAAGCGTTTGAGCTCCATACTGTTTCAGAAATAATCCTTGGAGTGGTTTGGAAGATGATATGGCGTTTAATCACAGCAGCATTTAGCTGTATCTGAGCAGAGCAGACAGCTCGTCACAGAACTCAGTGTGCCTGGTGCTCAAAAGGGGGCGGGGCCAGCAGAGATCAGCCATTCTCTAACAGGGCTGAAACAGAGGGATATGAGGGATGTCTAAAATGCTTGATCTGTTTGGTATTTTGAGCAAAACACATCATAGATATGTTTTTTATACATTTTTATCTATCTGATACCCATAATATATGCCTAAAAATAGCATAATAGGAGATCTTTAAGATCTGTACGTAGGGAGATACATTCTCCACAGAGATTTCCTCCTCTCCAAAACAACAGAGTGGTAAACATTTGGAATTTGGAATAAATGAAGCCGAATTACGTTAATAATCAGTGACTCCGACGCGGTTCGGCTGCTGCTAACTTTTGCTTAGATTGTTTATCTGATAACTTGATGACTGAAATGTATTTTATCTTGTTAAAGGTCCCATGTCATGGCCATTTCTACTGATCATAATTCCATTGTTGAGGTCTACTAGAATAAATTTACATTGTTCAATGTTCCAAAATCACATTGGTTTTCTCATACAGCATCTCTGTAAGGTATGTGTATTCACTCTCTGTCCTACACGCCTTGTTGGAGCTCCTGCCCCCCCCCCCTCCTTATGAGCCCACTGTGCTCTGATTGGTCAGCTCACCCACTCTGTTCTGATTAGTCAACCACTGTTACAGCTGAACATCAGTGTTTATGTGTTACAATGGCATTTGTTAGCAACCAGAAAATGACACCAGTAATGACAAACAGATGAGAATGCTGCGTGGGGTCTGGGTGCCGTGTTGGCGGGACGTTGCGGGGCTCGCTGCTCCGCCCTTTGAGGCTCGAGGAGCGGAGAGTGTGAGGTGTCGTTTCCTGGTTGCTGCGCGGGGTCTGCGAGACACTGCGGAGCTCAGCCTGAGCACACACACACACTCACAGCCTGAGCTCCGCGGCTGAGAAAAGATAAGGCTGAGTGAGTGAGTGTGTGAGTGTGTGTGTGTGTGTGTGTGTGTGTGTGTGTGTGTGTGTGTGTGTGTGTGTGCGGAGCTCCGCCGCTGAGAAAAGATGAGGCTGAGTGTGTGTGTGTGTGCGCGGAGCTCCGCCGCTGAGAAAAGATGAGGCTGAGTGAGTGTGTGTGTGTGTGCGCGGAGCTCCGCCGCTGAGAAAAGATAAGTTTGTGTGTGTGTGTGCGCGTGTGCGGAGCTCCGCGGCTGAGAAAAGATAAGGCTGAGTGTGTGTGTGTGTGTGTGTGTGTGTGTGTGTGTGTGTGTGTGTGTGTGTGTGTGTGTGTGTGTGTGTGTGTGTGTGTGTGTGTGTGTGTGTGTGTGTGTGTGTGTGTGTGTGTAGCTCCGTGGATTGGTCCAATTGGTCCATTTGGACTTAGTGACATCAACCTGCCCCGGAAGAAACAAATGGAAAAATTAAAATCTCCAACGAGGGTGTACTTTGAGGGTTTGTGACTTTGCAGACCGTTTACATGCAGAAAAAGCTACATAACACACAAGGGGACGGGTAATAACCAGAAAAGCATATGATGGGACCTTTAAAATAGAGTTACAAATTCTTAAAATGTAAAGAGTGTATTGCAAAATGTGGCTTGAAACTGGATAAAAAGTATATTTATGATTTTCTGGCAGATATGATATTGCTAACGAATGCTAAAGGAGAACTGGCTATTAAATGCGTCCAAATGAAGCGGCCTTTACCTTTTATTAAAAACACAGATTTCTCTTGGTTTAAACATTAATGGAAACATGTGGGGAGATATAAGCACACGAACAAAAAAAGGTTTGCTCAACACTGTCTTACAAAATATTTATTAACAACTTTTTAGTAGTTGACCGTTGACTGATTATTTATTTTCAATAGTAGAATAACACATTTTAACTAAATATATTACAAAAGTCTAGTCATTTTCAATGCAGAAGTGTAACATATCACACTTAAGTCTGGTATAAAATCTGGCAACAGGGATTATGCCGGTACTACACCGATATGGTATCAGTGAGGGTTAAAAGAGCCCAGTAGATCTGTGTTAAATATATTATAAGTAAATAAATAAAAATAAGTATTAAGCTACTTTACCAAGTAGAGGCTAGTGAAATGTGTAGTTAAAAACACAGCCTTTGCTTTTTGATGATGTAGTGTTTGTAAAGTAACGTAATAACGAAGATAATAAACAATTAAAGAAAGTGCCAAAAAACATCTTCAGACAAGTTTTAAACATAGTTTTTTTTTATTTACATTTTATACTTTTACAAAAACGACTCTTTTTAATAACAGGACTGCAAAGCCAGAACGCTAGCAAAGATTAAGAACACCATAAACTCTAAAATACAGAGTGGTCTTGTCAGATTTGAACAGCCAACTGTGGAATATGATCCAGTTAAAACACTCAACACCACGAACGTTGCTTCTCCCTAAACAATGTGCACGTTGCATTACTATCCGGGATGTTTTTGTACAGTTTAAATACAGTATCAAAGACACAAAATACAACATCTGTCTCAAAGCAGGTTGTAATCAAGTAGCCTAACAGTATAAAGAATATGCAACATAGTATGAGTGTATATACTGTATATTTATTTATATACACACTGCAGACGGTCACAAAGTGAAAAGGCCCCCTGTACTCCCAAACTAAGCTGTTCTATTCACATTTAACAAGATTATCTAAAGATGCCATGAAACAGCAACCATAATACAAAAGTCACCAAAAATATATGCCATTATGAAGAGCTACCATATTTTTTTTTCTTATATTTTCCTATTTTTAAATAAGGACTGGAAAACGTATACAACATCAAGTGTACATTGACAAGGCATGTCCTGTATATAATCGAGATATCTTAAAACATTGCACATGAAAAGGGATCAAAAGAAGAGGGCATGCTGAACAACATATCAAAGCTACGCTGGATGAAGAGTCATCTCGAAATAAGGCCTTGACAGAACTGAAAACATGCTCTCCACTTCACAGAACGATATGAACATGCGACTTTAAAAACAAACAGAAAGGAGCTGTTTGATGTCAAAGCTTTGTTCCAAGTTTCACAGATCAAAAGGGGTCCTCGCCTATTTGATACTCCTTCAGTCACATTTGATTTGAAACAAAATACATTCTTTTTTATCTATATATATATATATATATATCTATATCTATATATATATATATATATATATTTTAAAACGACACCTGTCCATTTATTGCACACCATCGGTTCACGAAAATATTTTGGGCACTTTTGCGTTTCAACACACAGCAGCATTTCATTATAAAAAAGTCGTTTGAATACAGACACTTTGAATACAACAGATGAAAAGCATGACGTACAAATGGAGAATAGAAAACTTTTTTTCTTTTTAAATGTTGATATTGTGCAACTAGAGTTAATAGGTCCATTTACTAAGGCTAGCCTCTTAAATGCACAACATCATACAGTGTTTTAAGGGGCAAAAACAGCAGGACCCCTTTTTGCTAATAGCATGGACCACTTACAATGATTATCTCTCTTTTAATATGTGCAATTACTGATTGCCATGGCAAATCCCCAATGAGATCGAGAACATTTGGTCCTGTAGGAAAGAAACGTGATTTATACCCAGATAAAAAGGGCAAATGGCACAACGTTTTGACTGATAGGGTGGCGCAAGCTCTTATTAAGACAGCTCTCAGCGACTTGAATGATCAGGACAGGGTTATATTGATTCCATCATCACAGCAATAATCATCTTTACATTTTACAATCAACCCTGTGTTAGGAGGTCTTACATCCTGCTGTGATAATTCTCAATGTCGGCTGTTTGTACTACTTTCAGGGGGCGACGGAAAATAAATGACCCAGTCAGTCAGTAGCATTCAACTCGTGGATTATAACCACGGGTATCATTATCTCCTCAAAATACAGGCACAACAATGTCCAAGTAGACAATTACAACCATGTTGGCACGACACAGATAACAGGAGTTTGAAGTTTGACCAAACAAAAATAAAATAAAAAGTTGAAATTAGTAAAGTCAACTGCCAAACTGTGCTATCAGTTTAAGGTGAAGGATACACAATATATTTATCATTTATAATGATATAACTCACAGTATTTGCATTCAATCACTTGCATTGCTTTTAAAGCAATATGATCACATACCAACAACTTGTAATCTGTTCTGACTGTAAACTGGCCATCACAGATAGCATCACTTCCTGCTCCCTGGCTGCACACATAGATTTTATTTTTAGTCAGGGAATTTCTTTAATGTAGTTTTTCCCTTTGTGGCAACCTAGGTACAAAACAATAACAGAATGCTGGTGGTTATTCCAATAAAAACAAGTCACACAATGATTCAAAAGGAAAAGAAAAAAAAACATGTTGTACCTAAGTGAAACATCATAACATGTACTATCATAAAATATCTGCAGTGTACCTGTTGGTATATCGACCAGATATGTGAGATATCAATATTTAGAACAAAAACGGGCTTGAAACTGAAAAAAACAAAACTGCATTTGACAAGCAGGCCTAAGTTCAAATAAGATAAAATGCTACATTACCATAAGCCTTTTGGGGAATAGAACATTGTTATTGTGAAACCTTGTTACTCCAAATGTTAGTCTTCTATTGATTTATTTGGTTAGATTTATATAAAAAAAGAAACTTTTAGCTTTTTTTTTGTTTTTGGAGATGCAAGGTTTGATTAAACAACAGTATTCAATAATAATAATAATAATACAAAAATAACTTATGATAGGTCAGAAATGATATACTGCACACGTGCTAAGGGAATACTCTGTCAATATAATCTTAGATAAAAAAAAAGAAAAGAAAAGTACTGTGTTCTTATAGATAAAAGTAAATGCACACACACACACACCTGACATATCATATTTCACGACACCCAACATTCAAACACAGCATTCAAATAGTAAACTACAGTACAAGCTATTGCAATATACATAATATTGAGCTTAAACAGTTTGCCTATAGCGACGGCACTGAAGGAATAACACAGTCTCTGCCCATACAAACTAGCGTTGTCACTAAAATGAATTACAATGTTTTTTTATTATATTTAGCTCAGTTTGCAAAGACTTGATTTGTCACTGTTGGCAAATTCAAGACCTCTCCTTCTTCCTCTACACGTTGCTTTGTTAAAATGGATCTCTCAGGCACTTTCCAAAAAGGCTTGGATTCAACAGACCTCTAATTGGCTAAGACAGAAACGACTTTAGCTAGTGCTGCATTCACGTCATATGGGAAATAAAACAACCCTCCTACAAAATGACTCTTAAAAAATACTGCTTCGACTCAAAAAATACTTGAGATTTGGTGATGGGCCGATTTTTTTATCCAAAGATATCTCATGTCACCAAAGAGGAAATTGCTGCATTCAAGCTCGGGGGAAATAATTAAAACAAAGAAAATAATCATTTAATTTGCTGGATTTGGTGTAAAACATAAAGTCAAATAAGTGCATCTGTGGAAAAAAACATCATCAAGGCAACTGAAGTCTCCGGAAAACTTCCATCGGGGGGACCTGAAGGCCTCACATGATGAGGTTTCAACATGTCCGAGTTCTCCCTTTGAGCCGCCGTGGCACAGATATTCCCATATGACATGACTGCAGAGTAAGACATGGTGGGCAAGCAGGAGGCTAGAATCACTCGATGGTAATGGAAGCCAGCTCCTTGGCCTGGGCATGCTGCTCTCCTTCAAACACCTCAGGGGAACTGCCTCCTCCACTGCTGTCCATCTTGGTCTCCTCTGTCATGGCGCCCGTCTCGTCGGCGTCCATCTTCAGGGAGGATGGGGCTACCAGGGGGTCCAGGGGCTCGGGTGAAAAGAAGCCGGAGGAACTCTCGCAATTCTGCGTAGAGGAGGAGACCTGGGAGATGACGGGCATCTGCACTGAGGCGGAGGAGGAGGGGGCTGCGATGGAGGAGGTGCTTCCCGGGTACACGGGCTGATGGTCCGACTCCTCTAGCTCATAATGGACTCCCAGAGCCTCCTCTTCCTCCTGGACCTGGCTCAGGTAGTCGGGCACGAGGAAATCACTGCAGACACCAAAAGAACGAGAAGAGTTCAATGGCTTTTCATTTGCTACATTTATAAAAACAATATATTTGTTAAATCTGTACATTTTGACAATTTAAATTATGGTACATTAGCTAGCATTTCACAAAGATATGTGCCTTAAGCTGCATTCACATGATACGCCATTTGCTCTTCCCTCAACGCAAAGTTGGGCACAGAGCCTTCCAGTGAAAAGAGCCAATTATGTTTCATTTCTATGGTAACCTCCCCTGCTAGCTTGCTACAGCTGTCATCTGATTGGTTGCGTGTCGAAGCGTCAGCCATAAACAAGGTCGAATTGGAAATAATTTAAACTTTTGAACCGAGTACGCAACGCTGAGGTTAGTACTTCTACCAAGCCAGGCGGCACCGCTTTCTCCATAGAATCACAACGGCAACGTCAGTGAAAGATCGTTTTACTTTGTATCATCGTTTTACTACTGAAGACCTATCTTTTTACATTGGCTTTTGTCTCTACTTGAAATGTGTGTGATATGTTCTGTTATTATGTTTGTTCCTTTCAGGACTCCACGTGGTCTGTGTTTTGTTTTTATGTTGACCTTATGTTGACCTTATGCCTCCTGTGGTCGTTGTATTCATGTTTCTGTGGTCTTACATTTGAACTTTTGTTCTTACTTGTGAAGCACTTTGTGAATTCTATTTCTGTGAAATGTGCTATAAATAATACATAAACTTATTATTACTATTATTATTATTATTATTATTACTATTATTATTATTATTATTATCATCATCATGTGAGTGCAGCTTTAGGATGAGAACAATGCACAAGACTGATTTAATCATTTTTAGATTTTGAGAAATTAGCTTTCAAACAGCTTAACATTCAGCATTTATGAATAGAAGTTCAAAGTCTTCAAGGACTCATTTCATAATAGGACCCTCTCAAGGGGTTTCAACTAAATTAATACATTTCAGTTAATAAGTCAATAATGACGGAGCAAATAGTCCATGTATTAATAAGTCAAGACCTTTTCTTTTTTTAAATGTGACAATTTGCTGGAATAATATATCGTTGGGATTTGGACTACAGGTCACAAAAACCAAGGAGGAGGAAATGTGGGTTTTAATAAATAAGTGATGGGCATGTGTTAATGTACAAGTTGCACTTCTGCTTTTGTGTCAGTTTAGTGAAGTAGTACTGTTTTAGTTTTTATTTCATTCGGTTTCATTTACTCCTATCTCAGTAAGTGATTTAGTACATTTCCCAGAATGCCTTTCAACAGCCACCCAAAAATGTAGTTTTCTTTACGCAAGGATGTATGCATGAAGGAACGGAAATGTAGAAAGTTAGCTTAAGACAAGAGTCAATGATTCAAACTGAAGAACACAAAGTGTCTTGTGGGTGCAATATATCCTGGTCTGTGGAGGCTACTGCTGTAACCAATACCCATACATTGTATCTGCTGGATTTTTCCCTTTGCAACTCGATTTTAGGGCAAACATTTAAACTAAATTACTGTCATTTTACACAGCTGATTTATGGCGGCTAAGAAACTAATCCTGTAGTCAGATAGGAAACTGGTTTAAAAAAAAAGTTTTTTCCTGCTATCTCAATTGTTGTGTTTTCTGACGCGGAAATGATTTCATCACATCCATTGGAGTTCCTAACATGTACGGCTTCCATCAAGAACAGTAGGAATCAGAGCTCAGTATCCAGTATTAATAGTTAAGGTGGAGTCGAACTGTCCTCACAAAGCGACAGCTGAATCTGACAAACTGCTCTTCAAATCAGAGGAGTTAACATATCTTTTTATGTGCAGACTGAGGATGGGAGTTAGGAGTCTGACTGTAATGCCAGAGAATTTTCCACACTGTTATGATCTCAGCGAGGACCTTCTACAATAAAACTCTTGAGGAGTCAATGGCCGTTTGAGTCCTGCCGACCTGTGAGGGCTTGAGTTGATTAAGAAGTGGAAAAGTCTGGGAAATAAAAACACTCTTCCACTTTATAAAGACACTGTGTTCTGACTTTCATGAGCCAGGCTGAGCTGCTGATAAAAACAAACAACCCACTCTATTTCATTAAAGCCCTGGTAAAAAATAAACATGTGTTTTAGGTTTGTCACACTGCTGAAAATTATGTTATTAAACCACCCAGGCACATTATAATGATACAGAAATTGCCAAGTGTAAAATTAGGTTGCAAAACTGTGAAAAAATAAGCAGTATTTTATACTGACAGCCCTAAAAGAAATGCACAATCGCGGGTCAGGGTTGATTACAAATTAACACAATATTAACGACATTTCCTTATAACCACTTTTTTAGACGGTCCATTGGCCAACTAATACGGTGGCCCACGGCGATTTCTCACAGTATGACAGATGGCCCATACATCACTGCTAGCTAGCAAACGTTAGACTGCTTTAAGTGAGTGTAACTCATGATTGAGCGGTGGAACCACTGATGCTATAAATACTGCTCTTTATATAGTCCTAGGGGAGGGCTATGTTATAAGTGATGACCCCAGGATTTCTGGGCCGCCCAGAGATTCCTAAAACAAAACTGTCCAACTCTACAATTCAGTACAAAAGTCTTCTCACCTGATCTGTATTAAGA
The DNA here is from genome assembly GCF_902827165.1 of Trematomus bernacchii. Lineage (NCBI taxonomy): Eukaryota > Metazoa > Chordata > Actinopteri > Perciformes > Nototheniidae > Trematomus > Trematomus bernacchii. The sequence continues at coordinate 3,228,069 of NW_022987851.1, read as the reverse complement.
AACAAATCTTAGATTTGACTTTAATTTATGACTGAAGAGTATGACTTTAAAATTAGGGATTCAAAATAAACTGAAGTTATGTGAGGTTTTTAAGATCACTGCGCAGTTGGGTTCTTATATTGGCCGTTGATCAATGTATTGCAAAAAGTAATTTTCTTATTATTGTCTACTTGATAATTACTCCTTTACATCGCATTTGTCAGTAAACAGAGCCAAGTGTAACTTCAGGTGTTTGCCATCTCTGTATTAAATCAAAGGAATAGTTCAATATTTTTGGGAAATGGCCTTATTCACTTTCTATTTGAGAGTTAAAAAAGGAGACTGATAGCACTCTCATGTATGTAGCTTAGCGTAAAGCGTACGGACTGGAAATGGGAAAAAGACTTTCTTGGCAGAGGTCACAAAATCCATATTTTTTTACCTTTAAAGCTCACTTCTCAACATTGTTTACCTTGTTTGTTTAATCTGCAAAGACGTTTTCTGGGTTTATAACAGCTTCCTGGCCAGGTTCAATCACTTTTTGTAGTCTCCAAAGGTCACCTGACATGTATTCCCAAACGGCAAATGCTCTAACAGCTCATTGAAATGAAAGTTTGTCTCCAAAATCCAATTGTTGGGATACAAATGTATAATTTTCCCGAAATGTAAATGTATTTCTCAAAATAAGTTACATTTTCAATGAATACCATCAAGTACTTCAGGTACTCTTGATCTGAGCATCAAAATCAAGTGCAATCATGTCGGAAACAATTCTACACAACAAAAGTCATAGAGGGAAAACGATCAAACGGACCTAAGGTATGAGTCTAAACTTGAGTAACTTTTTGATCCAGGTGAGATCTGAGTAAATGATGAGGGTCAGCGCCCCCGGACTCCTCACCTGCTCTGGAAGTAGTTTGCTAGTTCAGATGCCTCATGGTTCAGACTCCTCAGGTGTACAATTAAATTGCCAGAGTTGGTGAACATGGCCCCACACGTTTTGCACTCGTAAATCCGCGGCTTGCGGATTATGTGTCGGGAGACCCTCATGTGGTGCTTATATTCACCGAAGGACGTGAATGTGGCGCTACATATCTGGCACCGGAAACAGCGTTTACCTTCGTGCTTCAGCCGATGCATCTTTAGGGAGTAGGCCCGTGTGAACTTTTTCCCACAGCGGTCACACTGGAAAGGCTTAATGCCTGGGGGGGGGAGAAGAAAACAACAGAGTTCAGCTGTTCTGTGCATACGCGTCACATGTCTTGGTATCTGTGTGTGGGTGAGGTTAAGACGAGGGTGAATGACATGGTACCACAAAGTCCGCCTTAACTGTTTTCCGAATAAAAACCACCCCCAGAGTAACTGGGAAGAATGAGTACTTCAGTGATATTTTATCCCTCCACCGTAGAACTCTTACACTACATCTTGAAAAGTTTGCAGATACATAGATCCTTTTTTTGTTTTGCTATGCTTGTGATGTGGGCTTGGGAGGTTTTTCTTTCACACAATAATTTCAAATCAATAGTCCACAAATCAATGTCTTTTACTTTGATATAGTTAACAAATGTTTAAGTGCTGTTAATGTGAAGGGATGGATTCCAACTGATTTCAGATTCAGGTCTGCGTCTTCTTTATACCATGTGTTATTCACACATCTTTTTTATTTAAATCATGACATGCTTTGTGATTCATTATTGAATTATTATTATTTTCCCCTAAAAATCCCTCATATGAAGACGTTTGAACTCAAAATCAGTACATTATCGAGCACATGGCACAATCATCACATAAACATATCAACAGAAAGCATTACATTATTTTAAATAAATGTTTTTGGAAATAAACCAATCGTTTATTTTCTATTCTTCATCTAGCAATTTAGGATCTGTTGAAAGCTGACAAAGGGTTATTTAGCCATTTAGTTTAGTTTTTTTCGACAAACATTCATTTGCAGTGTCATTGGTACATCAAATAATTACCAAAACATAAAATGATTGCTGGGGTTGCTGTTTTTATAATCAATTTATCGAAATAACATGTGTATTTTCCCGAGAGATTACATGTCAAACAGTGTTGTAAGACAATTACATGTGAAATCGGTGGATGAATACTAAGTTGCCCAAAATCAATACTTTTGAAGTTTTCTTTTACCCCATCTCATACCTGAGTGTATGAGCATATGCTGCTTCAGGTTTTGGATGCGTGTGAATCTGACGCCGCAGGTGGGACATTGGAAGGGCCTGTCGGGGCCGTTGGTGCCTGACCTGGCAGAGGGGCTGATGTAAAGGTGGTACGGATACTGAATACCCTCTAACCTGAAACACAAGGAGAGGAAACATCAAAGTGCTATTCAGTAGGGATGCTCCGATCGGGAATTTTTGCGGCCGATCGCCGGAATCAGTATCGGCCGATACCAATCGCCGATCCGATCGGGTGGGTGCGGGCTATGGGGATCTTTCCTTTAAAGTGGTGTTTAAAACTCAGTTAATGGGGCTCATTTTTATATTGCTTCAGTTTATAATCGTAATGGATCGAAAAGTTCAGATTAATTTTTCAATACATGATGCGCTTCCACAAACAACAACCAACATAAATATTACATTCAAATGAATTACATTATTCAAGTTTTACTTTTCCTCTCTCCCTCTCTCTCTCTCTCCTGACAGCCTGTCAGTATCTCATGCAGCTCACTGATCCAGTAATGAGTGACCCGACAGTGAAGAATAAACATATGTATAACTAGTTTAGCTTGTTCCAGAGGTAGATAAAAGTGTGTTAGGTCTAACTCTTAGTGTGTGTTTTGCTCCGCTCACCGGTCCGTCACAGCGGGTGGAGCTGCAGGATTTCTGCTTCACACACACGTTGCATACCGCCATTTTATTGTCTTTTTCGGACACCTTAAAATACTGCCAGACCGGTGAAGCCATTTTGGCGAGCTTGTTTTGCCGCGCACAGAGAAAAGTGTCATGTATTTTACATCATGCGATCGGCTCTCCTGATCGGCCTTTATAGAGAGCACCGATCGATCGGAGCATCCCTACTATTCAGTAGAACATTTCTACTTTCTTAAGTAGAAGTAGCAGTACAACAGTGTATAACTACTCTGTTACAAGTATAAATCCTGCATTTAAAGTGTTACTTAAAGGGGACATATTATGAAAACTCACTTTTTCAGTATTTGTAAACATACATTTGGGTTTCTAGGATTCCTACCAACCCACCAACTGTAAAACAAATGTTTTGTTGAATGCTTTGATCCAAAAACATGGGTTTCTTCCTATTATAATAATAATTAGAGATGTCCCGATCCGATCACGTGATCGGGGATCGGAGCCGATCACGTGATTTTTAAAAGATCGGAATCGGGAGAAAAAAATCGGGGATCGGGAATTTTTTTTTTTATAAAATCTTTTTTTTAATTTAATGTTACAAAACAAAAATGACCATGTTCACGTCTTAAAGTCATCCTGAGGCCTTAGTTTTGGTTGAAAATTACACAACATCATGTATGTGTTGCTTCTTTTGAGCTTGTTTTCATAGACCTGGTTGCTTATTTCTCTCAAATCTGGCAACAGAGTGGGCGCAGTGTCTAATAGTAGCAGTAAGCTAACAAGAGGCTACGTTCAGCTGGTGCCTCGGGAGTCGGGACAGAGAAAATGTCAGGAGTTTGGAAGTATTATAAAATTGAAAGCGAAGGCAGATGCAATGTTTGCAAGGCGAAGGTTCCGGGTGGTGGAAAGAACAGAGCTACGTTCAACACGACCAATCTAATACGCCACCTGAGAAACAAACACCAACAACAACACGACGAGTACACAGCGGCCACTCAGGTAACGGCACTGAAACAACCGACACTTTCAGAGACTTTTAAAGGAAAGAGAAACTGCCCCAGAACAGTGAAAAGGCCAAAAAAATAACAGCCAAGATAGCTGAATTCATCGCGTTGGATGACCAGCCGTTATCTGTTACCTTTTTTTTCTCTTAATGCATTGCATAAAGATCGGATCGGGAAAAATCGGTATCGGCAGATTGTCAAAATCAAATGATCGGAATCGGATCGGGAGCAAAAAAAGGTGATCGGGACATCCCTAATAATAATAATAATAATAATAATAATAATTAAAGCTGCAAGCAGCGTTGAGCGGGTCTTCGACGCTCCGCAGGCTGTTGTCCGCACGTCGAGGTGTGTGTGTAGGTGTCTCGAGCTGTTGAGGGCCGGACCATTAACTGTCATCTGAAGTCTGGTGCAGTTTGGAACCTTTTCCATTGAGTTAAGACAACATTGTGTTTTTTGGTGAGGGATGCGTTGCCATGGCAACGGCATATGGTGACATCCCATAATTGGCGTAGAGCTGTTGAGGCATGGACCGGTGATATAAAAGTGAAGATTGGGGGACGATCGGACCGTGTCCATTGGATTTACAGCAACACCGTGTTTTATGGCGAAGGATGCGTTGCCATGGAAACGGCATACGGTGAGATCTCAGATTTCACGTAGAGCTGTTGAGTCATGGACCAGTGATATGAAAGTGAAGATTGGGGGACGATGGGACCGTGTCCATTGGATTTACAGCGACACCGTGTTTTATGGCGAGGAATGGGTTGCCATGGAAACGGCATACGGTGAGATCTCAGATTTCGCGTAGAGCTGTTGAGGGCCGGACCATTAACTGTCATCTGAAGTCTGGTGCCGTTTTGAACCTTTTCCATTGAATTAAGACAACATCGTGTTTTACGGCGTGGGATGCGTTGCCATGGAAACGGCATACGGTGAGATCTCAGATTTCACGTAGAGCTGTTGAGTCATGGACCAGTGATATGAAAGTGAAGATTGGGGGACGATGGGACCGTGTCCATTGGATTTACAGCGACACCGTGTTTTATGGCGAGTGATGCGTTGCCATGGAAACGGCATACGGTGAGATCTCAGATTTCACGTAGAGCTGTTGAGTCATGGACCAGTAATATAAAAGTGAAGATTGGGGGACGATGGGACCGTGTCCATTGGATTTACAGCGACACCGTGTTTTATGGCGAGGAATGCGTTGCCATGGAAACGGCATACGGTGAGATCTCAAATTTCAGGTAGAGCTGTTGAAGACCGGACCATTAACTGTCATCTGAAGTGTTGTGCAGTTTGGAACCTTTTCCATTGAATTAAGACAACATCGTGTTTTACGGCGAGGAATGCGTTGTCATGGAAACGGCATACGGTGAGATCTCAGATTTCACGTAGAGCTGTTGAGTCATGGACCAGTGATATAAAAGTGAAGATTGGGGGACGATGGGACCGTGTCCATTGGGGTTACAGCGACACCGTGTTTTATGGCGAAGGATGCGTTGCCATGGAAACGGCATATGATGACATCCCATAATTGGCATAGTGCTGTTGAGGGCCGGACCATTAACTGTCATCTGAAGTCTGGTGCAGTTTGGATCATTTTCCATTGACTTAAGACAACATTGTGAAGTTTGGTGGCGTTGTGAGCATGTCAGTTGGTGTTATGACATCATCGTATTCCATGGCCATGGCGTTTGATGGGCCTAGCATCGAGCGAACGCGAACTTTGGCGCCAAATAACGGCTGCGCCGTGCGAAAGAAAAAAACTTCCGTGATAACTTTTAATTGCCCATGTCTCGAGATGCTACCCGACGAATTTCGAGTCGTACGGATAAAGTCCCTGGGAGAAGATAGATTTTGCGCGGAGGACGAAAAACGCGATAAATGGCGTTTTTTGACGCCTTTTTCGACGCCAAATTCAAAATGGCCGACTTCCTGTACGTTATTTTATACCCCTCCAAGAGGCTTTTTTGTTTGTCTCCGCACCTTAGATAGGCTTAGCGAGTTTCGTTCGGTTACGTGAAAGTTAAAGTAGGGGGAGTTAACGTTAAAAACGGAAGTGGGCGTGGCCTACGCAATTTTTGACGTTAAGTTCCGGGACCAATTACACATCGCAATTTTGCGCACTTCTGACGCGTGTGCAAAATTTGTTGAGTTTTCACATATGTGGCGGGGCTCAAAAGTGCGCTCAATGTATTAAAATAATAATCATAATAATAATAAATAATCGGACCAATATCAATAATGTGCTAGTTTAACAGTGACGTGGGCTACGCCCACGTCACTGTAGGCCGTTGGGCTACCTACTGTCATGATTTAGGCCACTTTTAATGGGCTTTTACCCGTCTTTTCCCCTGTTTTTAGTGGGTTTTGCATGGTTGTCGCTCGCTTCGCGAGCGACTAAATTGATCGTAACGATATTAATTATGCGAGTTGCACTCACGTGGGCTTCGCCCACGTGAGTGGGCTCGCGCGGACTATCTGCCGTCACTATTTCCGAACCTTTTCTGTGCTTTTGTCGGTCGTTTTCCCTGTTTTTGGGTGTTTTTAGCAGGTTTATCGGTCGCTGCGCGACCGATTTCAATAGGGTCTTCGCCGACCTATGGTCTCAGACCCTAATAATAATCGGACCAATATCAATAATGTGCTCGTTTACAGTGACGTGGGCTACGCCCACGTCACTGTAGGCCGTTGGGCTACCTACTGTCATGATTTAGGCCACTTTTAATGGGCTTTTACCCCTATTTTTCCCTGTTTTTAGTGGGTTTTGCATGGTTATCGCTCGCTTCGCGAGCGACTAAATTGATCGTAACGATATTAATTATGCGAGTTGCACTCACGTGGGCAAAGCCCACGTGACTGGGCTCGCCCGGACTATCTGCCGTTACTATTTCCGAACCTTTTCTGTGCTTTTGCCGGTCGTTTTCCCTGTTTTTGGGTGTTTTTAGCAGGTTTATCGGTCGCTGCGCGACCGATTTCAATAGGGTCTTCGCCGACCTATGGTCTCAGACCCTAATAATAATAATAATAATAATAATAATAATAATAATCCTTATATTTATTATAGCGCTTTTTCAATGACTCTCAAAGCGCTCCTTACAAATACACATTACACATACATATCATACATGTAATGGTCATGTACTGTGGACAATACCCACAGGAGCAAATTCAGGTGAAGTGTCTTGCCCAAGAACACAACGGCTTTACAGACGCAGCGGCGGCGGGTTTCGCCCCCTTGATCTGATAATCAATGCACAGCGCACTGCGCCACACCGCCCATCTTCACACCTCGAAGTCATCAAAGCGCTTTACAAGTACACATTGATATCATACATGTACTGTGGACAATACCCACAGGAGCAAATTCGGGTGAAGTGTCTTGCCCAAGGACACAACGGCCTGACGCAGTGGCGGCGGAGGCGGGTTTCGAACTGGAGTTCCCCAACGCCCCCTTGATCTGATGATCAAACGCACAGCCCACTGTGCCACCCCGCCCGATGTAACATAAAGGCCCTGACACACCAAGCCGATTTCGGCCGTCGATAGATGTCTGGCCGTCGATGAGCGTCCTGTCGCCCTACTCAGATTGGTGTGTCCCGCACCGTCGTGTCTTCCGTGCCGTGATTTATTTTGCCAACAGCCAACGGCTGATTCAACATGGTGAATCGGCCGCGGAGGCTGTTGGCAAAATAAATCACTCCGATTGGCTGTTCAGCTTAGCGAATCAGTGCATGACTCAACAGAGTCTCTACACCCAGGGTTTGAGATCTAGCAAAGGTGCCTAATTTCTCACAAGCCAATCAGATCAGACTTGTTTTAATCAGGAGGTGGTCTTAAAGAGACAGGCACCAAAACATAGCGTTTTGGACAAAGGGTGAATACAGCTATATTCAGGAGGACATTATGAGAAAAAAACATTTTCTTTTTCCATCATTAAAGTTTTTAAACATGTCCAAGTAGAAACCCAAAATATAATCATAAACCTTAAAATGAGCATGATATGTCCCCTTTAAAGGTGGGGTAGGTAATTCACTTCAGAAACACTTTTTGTTATATTCCATGGAATGCTTTTAGCATCGATAGCAATGAATACATTAAATGCTTTGACAATAAATACATAAAAACATTTAATCTGTGGAAGCCGTAGTACTGTAAAAAGCCCGACCAATCATCTGATCCGGCCCGGCTAAAATAACTGGATGGCCTACCTGCCTGTCAGCCTTCCATTTCGTGCACAAACTTATCTCGTGCCCTCATTGGTCATGTGCGCGTTCGTGTGTGTTGGAGGAGGGGCTCTGTAAGGAAGTCTGAAGGAAGGGGCAGATTTTTTTCGGCTGCATACTTTCAAATTCTAGCGTACTCGAGCTGGTTTCTCCATTCTTACCTACCCTACCTTTAAGTAAGTGTACAAAAGTATACGAATCTATATATACTTAAAGTAGATAAAGATGCTTATTCAGATTTGTTTCTGACAGTTGATCAATGGGGACTGTCCACGACACTATAAACCAATAAACTAAACTAAACTAAACTGATAGCTGTTAACACATTATTAACCCACACTAATAGAGTGGTGCAGGATTAAGACTTAAAACCCAGACATGAGTTAGCATTTTACCACTTCCTGTCCCCTTGCCACATCAGAGTGGTGTTAATATGTGAGGATTATCCTGCTGAACAAAATGTCTCATAAATGTGTCTTTGCCACAGATTTTATTTTCTGCGTAATCCGAAATCTAATGAAAAAATACCAATGTTTGTTTTCGAGGGAACCCTTTTGATGCTAACTTCTGGGTCGGCCTATACAAATATGTCATCACTGCACCACTCTATTAGTGTTGCTGTGGTGTAAATGCCTAACAAGCCGCCCAGCTGCAATGATAACCAGATGTACAAACAGATTATATCCATAAAATATGGCCAGCTGCAGTATACTAGGCAACTGCGTCCCTAGTGCACCTGTCGGGGGGGGAACAATCAGCCACAATGTTGCGTGTATTGTTGTGGCTTTCGGGAGTGTCAGACCACCATAGTTAAGGTAGTATAATGAGTCAGCTTTGTTTGACGTTCAAAGATTTCCAGTTTGATGCCACGTTAGCTTTCACATTAAATGCATCACCCATGTTTGTGGCTCGAGGCTTTTACAATATGCAGCCAGCATTCTTTATATTAAACTACATCACGTCTTTGACATTTCAACATGCCACTTAAATGTATTATCCAAACAGGTGTGTCTCAGACTTCCAGTTGTGAGTTCTACGTCTATATATGCTTTACTGCTTATGACTTTCCTGGCTGCAAGTTGGAACAAATCACGATACCTTTCATCATCTTCTGCGTGTCCTCCAGGGTTAGAGGTGCCCTGCATCGACGGCAAGCCTTCAGACACTCCCTCATCCATCGACCCTGGAGAGAGGAAGAAAGGAGTGAGTCATATGGCAGCAGCTCTACTGACTACAGGATAAGGTCTAGAGCATGTTGGATGGGGTTAGTTAAGTTTCCAATTAACTGTGCTATTCAACAGTTTAGGAAAAACATGCAAGTCTTTCAAGTTCCTTTTTCATTTATGGTAGGGCAAAAAAGTTTGATCAAACAGCATTTGGGCCACCGGGCAATAAAGCTTTCCCCTGAGATAAATACAAATAAAACACAGTAGTTGATGAGGCATGCTCAGGACAGGGAGATAAAGCAACAGCATTGTTCTTGGTTTGCAGGTAGGAACTTGTGATCCTCTGAATTATTTATAAAAATACAATTAATGTTATTTATTTCTAACATAATCCTTGGATGGTTTGGATGCTTGCTATATAACAGCATACTTGGACAAGCAACATTGTTTACACAGATTTTCATATTTCTAACATATTTCTAACAAACCTGTTGTTCACTATACATTTTAAAGAAGACATATTCTGCACATTTTTATTTATACAGGTTTATATTTGTATCTTGTGCCTTTACTGTGACATGTCTCCATGCTTTAATGTTCAAAAAGCTCTTTGTTTTTCTCATACTGCCTGTGCTGCAGCACCTCTTTTCACCCTCTGTCTGAAACCAGAGCCCAGTCTGCTCTGATTGGTTAGCTGGCTCTGTTGTGATTGGTCAACCGCTTAGAGATGTCCCTTCCCTTAGCATATCACATACAATGTGTTGGAGCACTATTAGATGCATGAGTGTTACTTAGTGATGTCACTTTGTTACGAAAGTAAACAAAAGATTCCAATAGAGGCGTTTCAGACAAGGGGGGGAGAGTGTATGAGAGAAACTCTAGCTTTGGCAGATCATTTACATGGACCAAAACCTATATAAACTAAAGGAAAGGAAACAAATCCAAAAACATCATAGGGCCTCTTTAATATAAAGGCTGTCAATCATGAATGGGTATTTTTCCTGTTGCCCCACAAAATGAGATAATAACACCCCTTTGGAGGGTTGGTATTAAGTTAGTCGGACATGCTAAAAATGACAGCTCATAAATATAGACAAACAGTGCTGAAATTACAAAATGTCTGTTGTGGTTTTGGAGAGGCCTAAACATACACTTCCCTACAAACTCCTAATATATAAAAAGGAGAACAAGACAAATCCAAAGTTTGTTTAATTCTGCTAGGCAAACTAAGACAAATCTGCCGATTAGGGAGGTCAATTTAAAAAATGCTGTGGATATTTCAGGTAAGGAGGACAGCCCTACCTATAGAAGAAGACTGTGGACTGATGAGGAGCTCCTCCTGGACCTGTTCACTCCCTGGCACCGTCTGCTGGTCACTCAGCGAGCTCTGGGAGGCGCTGACCGGCTGCGAAGACGCTTCTTGGACCTCTTCATCACTGAGCCGCTCCACTTTCACCCTCACATCTACATCCTCTGCCGGCATTGGTGACGACACCACCTTGGAGCTTTCACACGTGAGGAAGTCGCTGAGCCGCCGGCCAACCACCACCCCTGACGTCTCCGCGGTGCCCTGATCTAAACAACGAGGGCTCTCTGGGAGCTTTGATTTGTCCGAGTGGAACCTGCGGTCGATACCGAAGGGGAAAGTCCATGGGAAGGCCAGAGAGGACTCCACAGGCTGCGCAGTGCTGTCTGAGAATGACAGGGAAGGGTTGGGGATCTGAGGGGAGGTGTTGACCATCTGCGTAGTGCATTTGAGCGGACTCTCAGGCGATGCCATTGTCACAAAGCTTTTACGTTTCCGTCGCGATTCGCGGCATATAGGAACGTTTCTCTCCATCACGCTGCAGTCGGACGAAACAGGCGACACGCTGCCGTCCAGTGGCGTGAGCGCACAGTTCGATGAGGCGCTCTCCGGTGCCGATTCGTGCGGTTTATCTGCCATAATGTTGTTATTGTTGCTGTTGTTACTCGCCGTCCACAGAATGCTAGACTTCATGAACTCCGAACATGTGCTTGCAACAGCGAACATCTGCATGTAACTCGCAGCTGCCAAGACGTCGATGATATTCTCTGTGCTAATAGAGAGCGTAGACGTGTATGCATATTCCAACAGAGGAGCGAAGCCACTGACGGTCACGTGATGAAGATCCAAAACAAACTTGTCCTCCTCCTCTGGCCGGCCCACCAGTTTTGAGCGGAAGAATTCACTGCAGCAGACGAGGACCACTTTGTGGGCCAGGAAGAGCTTGTCTTGGACCCGAATGGTGACATCACATAAGTGACCTTGGTTGCGTAGAGCATTGAGCTTCTCAAGCATCTCCTGGCTGTGGGAGGTGGAGCTGTGGGTGAAAGTTTTCACCCCCATGTCGGAGTCAGTTTATGACCGTGTACAGGAAATACGTCCTGCAGAGAGATGGGAAAAGAAACAAAAGAACATTTAAAATAAGACAAAACCATATGAGCTGTACCTCAGGAGAACTATTCTTGTAGGAAAACCAAACATTTGGCTGTTTGGACAAAAACTTTTTTTATTAAGCTTTGTGTAGTATTTTACATGATTACTGTTTTTACATAGCAATAGCATATTGTGAATACCTAACTAAACAAATTAAAACTCTTGCGGTTTAAGAACCAAGTGTCAAATGACAGATATCACAGGGGACTCTCACTAAACTCCACCATTAGAAATCAATAAAGACTAAATTAATTGTTAAATCCCACACTACAAAACACCAGCACCATGGTAAAGATGGGATTAATTAAAGCCAACCACATTGTGGAAGGCAGTGGGTATCAGTAGAGAAAAATACTAAGGTTCCCTCTGAGGGAAAGGGGGGGTGAAAGCAGGGTAGGGAGCACGGAGGACAAAATGCCAAGTTATGTAACAACAATCAAAGCAGATGCGCAGCGATGCGAGCCAGACCCATGTGGAGGCCAGTGCACTACAGGATGCTCAGCAGCTGTCTGCGAGACATGTGGATTCTCTGAGGCATGAGATTTTCCATCAAACAAAAGCTCAAGTGAAGGGGCTCTCGCAGGGAGAGCGCACTCCCCTTTACACACACACACAGACCACAGGAAAATACTCTTGGGCTATGTTGGCCCAGTAAAGGCAAAGTGAATTATAGACCAGGGCTGCGGAGGTGCAACAGGACCACGAAACTGGGCTTGGAGAAAAAAACCAACTACATATAAGTACATACTTGATTAGGCTTTGTTAAGTTCATGATCTGTCATGGATCTTATGGAGTCGCATCACCAACTATTGTCTCAATAAAGCTGCTGAATTTATGATAAAACCTGTATCTTATACAGTATCTGGGGCTTGATGACAATTTAATATTTGTAACGATATGTTTGTGTAAAATATTCATACTTAGTTAACTTATGTTAGTTAAGTTAAAATTCAGGCTTTACAATGTAGGCCAATATAAGCATTATTTGTATTAGCTTAGTATGTATGCTAATATTTTCAGGTGACAAGGACGGTATATGTCTATTGTCTGTCCAATTTGATTATATTGGCAAAACCTCAATTATATTAGTAATTAAAGGTCCCATGTCATGGCCATTTCTACTGATCATAATTCCATTGTTGAGGTCTACTAGAATAGATTTATATTGTGCGATTTTCCAAGCTCACATTGGTTTCTCATATGAGTTTGGAAAATAGTATGTATAGTATGTGTATTCACTCTCTGTCCTAAACGGCTTGTTGGAGCTCCTGCCCCGCCCCCCGTCCCTATGAGCCCAGTGGCCGTCTGCGAGACAGCGAGACACAGCGAAACCCAGCTTGAAACCAGCCCGAACACACACACACCCGCAGCCTGGCTGGGAGTTGGTCAGCTGGGTCCATTTGGGTATGGGCACGTCACTGTACCCAGGAAGAAAAAGAGAAATCTCCAACGAGGCGTTCTGGGGCAGCATAGACAGGTCTTTTCGGTGTTAGAGTTTTACTCGCTACAGGGTGTACTTTGAGGGTTTGTGACTTTGCAGACCGTTTACATGCATAAAAACCTTCATAACAAACAAGGGGACGGGTAATAACCGGAAAAGCATGACATGGGACCTTTAATAACTACTTTAATATTAATATTAGTCATTAGCATTCTGAGAGGGTTTGAAAGTCTTGACGGCAAAACACATTGATAACAACATAGGTTAAAAACAGAAAAAATGCTCACATCTGCCATGAAAAATGTCTCCAAGTGAGTGATAGTAGGGCTTAGAAAGAGGTCCAGAAGTGAAAAATGGCAGGTTGATGGTTTCTTTTCAGAGAAATTGTCGAGTGGAAATATTCCGTTTTGTTGTTTTTCTGACCGTCAGAGAGTTTGTTTTGGTTCGAACTAATGCTGCGTTCACACCGGACGCGATGCGCTGTTTGGGGGCGGCGCGATTACATGTAAAGTCAATGTAGAGACGTGGACAGACGCGAATTCGCTCCGACGGCGCGCATGAAGCGGTGGACGCGGCGCGAATCACACGATTGAGGCGATTGAACGGTGCCGCGTTAAACGCGAGAGTTCAATTTTTTCAACTCGAGCGTCAAATTCACGTGACGCGTTCTCGCGGAAGCCAATCAGCGGTGAGGATCTCAGCCTGCCGTCACTGACGTTCAACCACACAACATCAGCCGTTAGCTGTTAGCAGTTAGCACACAGAGCTCACAGCTCCTCATATCTGTTCAGAAACTGGACAAAAGTTAAACAAGTACAAACCAGACTGTCTGTGTCATGGTGAATACAGTCGCTGCTTTATTTATGTCTGTAGGCCGTTGTTATGAGTGTGGAATGAGCATAGACAACGTTAGCTTAGCCTGGTCGATCCGATCTTCATTCAGAAAACAAGCATTTTAAAAGGTGTTTTGCCTGCAGACTTGTCAAAGCCTTAATTCATGGTTGTTACTAACCGGTATCAGTATGTTGTTACTTCGGCATCATTTAGAAACGTGTATTACAATTTAATCACGGTAAAATATGTTCATTTGTTGTAGTTGTAGCTCCCGAGCCAGCGCGTCTTGTCCCGAGCCAGTGCGTCTTGTTTGAATGATGCGAGTAAACACAGCTGGCAGCCGCGGTGAAACTCCAGCGTTTAGAGCGAAGCGATAGGAGCGATTAGAGCGAAGCGAATAGTCGCATCGCGTCCGGTGTGAACGCAGCATTAGAGCATGAACCTGGAGACCCAGCATAGCAACCATGGAACCCTCAGAGTACAATTTACGCATTTATAAAGACTATGAGCTGATAATTGTATTAATGAGCACAGGTGCCAAGTTTGAGAAACATGCCACAAATAAATGTATGTTCCACTTATTGCAAAACAATTTCTTAGATAATGTTAAATATAAAAATGCATGAAGGGTTCACTGACCTTAAAGGTGGGGTAGGTAATTTTGGAGAAACCAGCTCGAGATCGCTAGAATTTGAAAATACACAACCGGAAAAAATCTGCCACTTCCTTACAGAGCCCCTCCTCCAACACACACGAACGCGCACATGACCAATGAGGGCACGAGATAAGTTTGTGCACAGATGGAAGGCTGACAGGCAGGTAGGCCATCCAGTTATTTTAGCCAGGCCGGCTCAAATGATTGGTCGTGCTTTTTACAGTACTACGGCTTCCACAGATGACATTTTTTTATGGATTTTTTGTCAAAGCACTTAAGATATTCATTGCTATCGGGATGTTAAGAGCATTCCATGGAATATAACAAAAAGTGTATCTCGAGCCGGTTTCTCAAACTTACCTACCCCACCTTTAATTGTAATTGACTTTAATTGTAGTATGGTCCGGTGTGAACGCAGCATATGCCTAGTAACTAGTTAAAGACAATTCAAAATGTTAAAAGGAAATGCTGTGGCTGACATATATAACCTTATAGCAACAAATCAATATATTGATTATTTCAATATTGAATTTCTTTAGGAAATTAAGAACCATCTTTTAGCTTCTCAAATAAGGATCTGTTGATTGTTTTGGTTTCACTTGAGTACTCACTTACATTGAACAAGTGTACCTTGTTTTGTTTTCTTATTTAAAAAAACAAAAAAGCTATTTTAAGGCATGACTGGAAATGAATGGCATTAGTTGTAAAAATGTTATATACACGTATATATCAACAAACGACATAATTAAGAGACAGCAACAACAACAGTTAAAAAAAACTACTCTACTACAAATACACAAATAATCATGATAGTGAAATAGCAGAGGAGGCGTATCCTTCAACCTGGTACTTTTACTCTGTTTACATCAAGTACGCAAGCAAGTGACAACAAGCGCTAGGTTGAAACAAACTGCCGAGGGCTGCACACAAACGGCAAAAAGATTGTTTAATGTATTTATGTTAGGCATGGGGCTAAGTGACTAGTGATGCTGTGCAAACACGTTTGCAACAACAATCACAGTTTAGCAAACACTAGCTAAGTGTCAAGCTGTTACGTCAAGTCGGCCAGGAGACGAAAAGTGCATCCGGCTGTAACTATCAAAATAAAAGACAGGTGCCCACGCCAATTATTTTAGCTTCAAAATGATTTACTTAATATAATAAATACTACTGTTTCTTTTCAATTAATTAATAAATCGATACAACCCTTACTATAGACACAACAGTGACGTTTTATAAAGGCGGAATAAATAAGAAGTCCATCAAACAACCTTTTATTTTTAAGGCGAATTAGCTACATTTCCGGTTTGACCGTGAATAACCATCGACGCAGACTCTCCACATTAGCCAACTACTCTTAGCTACGAAGCTATCCTAGCCGATACAGACAGTATTATTATTTACCAACTTGGACATTATTAATGTGTACACAACAAAGTATCCGTATTAAAGTACACACCGCAGGGTTACAGTTATCTGACAGACAGCACGAAGGGGGTTTACCTTCTGGGATGAGGCCCTTGGTATCTGCTGGGCCTCGGGATGCAAAAGCTCAGCTGACAAAAAGCAGCGATGGTGGGAGACAGCGGTGCGCCCTGCCGCTTCGCTCCGGTCACTCACATTCCCTGCGCTTCTCAGGCAGTTGTCAGCCTGCCAACCGCCAAACTTACATCTGAATTAACGCTCACAAGAATTAACATGACAACAGGCTAAAGTTAAAAGTTGTTGAGGTGCTGTTATCATTCCTTTGTGCTCCCCTGTCTTTTCTGCGCTCTATTTGTATCCCCACAATGCAACGCGCATCTCTCACGGTACTGTACAGTAACAGGAAGTCTCACATTCAGCAACATGTACAACATAACTCAGGCACTGCTCAGGCATTTGATAAAAATCACATTTATTCACACTTCTGTGTACCTGGTAGTCTGATCATAACATACTCATATCATACACACTAACATATATTTCATTTTTAATTATATTTTTAAATGTATTGTAAAATATGGATATATTGATGTTTTTTCACTTTTCCATTCACACCTTGAACTTTGTCATACAAGCATTCTCTTCAGTAAGGTGAATTATATTAATTTGTAGGTGTCTATGACACTTTTATTGTGTAGCTATATGCTTCCTGGGGAAAACAAGTGATGATGGTATGATGTTAATTCCTCTTATTGTAATGTTGTAATGCCAGACATTAAGAATATTACTATTATTATGCATTTCTCCATATTGATGAATCTCTGTGAAAACACCAGGGACAGTGATGGATATACATTTCTATTCCTGATAGATTTTGATATGTTATATTTAATATATTTGTTGGAATGTTGTCTGTAACCTTAATCATTTTCAAATACAAAATGATTAAGGTTACAGACAACAGTCCAACAAATATATTAATTTGTAACTCATTTGGTCTTTGGTCTAATATGCTCCGCCAGCTGTGAAAGAATAAGACTGGTATTAAATAGGATATTGTTACACATGAACCTGTTTCTGATTCTGATTGATATATGTTACAGTATGTCACTGTTGATTCATGTTAAATTAAGGTTTCTCCCATTCCTCTGCTGCTGAGTATGCTTTTATGGCTGTCTTTATTTAAGATGCCTGAGCAGAGAAGTGATTCCCATGTCTGAGGATTTTACAGAAGATCTTAAGGTGTTTTAGTTGTAAAACCTGCAATTAAATACCTCGCCCAACTTTTATAAGCTGTTGACCCAACTCAAAGGATTCCAATAATCTGGCTTTCATTGGCGTGTTTAAGTGGCCAACAATGGGTTTAAAGAGTTCTCTGGAAAACATGGAAAACTTGAATATTTGTTTGCATTTAAAGGGTTATTTTGAAGTATGGCTCCTCCCAATATTGGCACATGTTTGTTGATATGTACCCACCAATCTGGAAACCCCTGGAATCTTCAAGTAATCAAGCTTTTTTTGCACAAAAGAGAAAACAAAAAGTATCATAGAGAATGCGCATCAGAAAAAGATAATCATGTATTGACATAAATGTGTTTATTTGACCATTTTCATAGACAACAATCTCAAAGACAGTAGCATCTGCCCAAATTATATGTCCAAGGTAAAAAAAATACAAAAATAAATAGCTTAAAAAGGAAGCTGTAATAATAAAATAGTATGGTCCTTCACTGAAGGGATACAGTATAAGCCTAATGCTCATTCTGTTTTGTTTTATAACATTATGTAAATTAACATCAGAATAAAAAATCTGATATACATACAAGAGTCTGAAAACATCTGTGAGTGTTTGCATATGATGCATTAACAAATAAAAGTCTGGAAACAAATACAATTAAAGATACTTTTCACATACACGATAGATAGTATGCTTACGACTTGGTAATTACAAACATTTGTAGCATGGCAAATTGTCTGTACCACTGTTCCTCTCAACGGAATTGTAATGTACCTTGGAATACAATTAAACTACAGGGCAGAGGGAATTTCTCTGTCATGGGTTTCTCGTTATCAAGGCTAATTCACTTTACACAATGTGTAGTTGGCATTGAACAAATCTGTAGTCCTTAGTAGCACATTTTAAAGTCCAAAATAATCCTGTTTGAGTGTCATTGATTAGTATTCCCACAGTTCAACACACAAAAAAACGCATTTCCCAGAGGCTTAATACTCCAATGTATCAATCGTATGTACCGGCCTCAATACAAGACAAATGGCTCCTTTGAGCTTTGAAGGGCTTTGAGTTCTGTGGAGGACAGTTGGAGATATATTTACACTTTGCTGGTGTTGGACAGCAGGTTTCATGCCATTGTTTTAGCCCCACAATAAATGAAAGCAAACTTAGAAAGACATATTGCAGATTATACCAGACTTCATCCAAAAAAGTTAATTTTTTGTTTCTCTTTCTGGAAAAAGTCACACACAGCACCTTCGTCTAACAACTATACATAGCATCACATGTACATCCTGAGGTAGATTTCCATTGTGTCTCAATAGTGGTGTCTAATGTCAACAAAACATGACAAAACGATATTCAGGCAAATTCCCATGATCTGACTAGATGCTACCAGTTAGTAATATGGACGGATTACAAGCATGGGACCCCCGGGCACAGACATGAAGGCTCTTTTGGTGGTCACTTTGTTTCAACTTGTGTCTCTTTGAGGTGGTTTTGGGTCTCTTTGTGTTTTTTATATGTCTCTTTGTGGCAATGTTGAGTGTCTGTAGTTGTTTTTGTCAGTTAGTGTTTGGTATATGTCTCCTTGTGGTTCTTTTGTGTCTTCTGGTTTATGTTATGTTTTTCTTTGTGCTCATTTTGCTTCTGTTTGTGGTCACTTTGATTTGTGGTATTTTTGTGTCAATATGTGGTAGTTTTTTGTCTCTGTGGTTGTTTGTGTCCCTTGGTATTTGTTTTGTGTTTCTTTCTCGTAATTTTGCATCCCTTTGTGATCTTTTTTGGGTGGTTTTGAGCCTACGGTTGTTTTGTGTTGTCATTGTGTGCCTTTTTGGTTGTTTGTCTGTGCCTGGAGAGCCCATCCAGTAATCCATCCATGGTTGGTAAATGCAGTCGGACCAATGAGGGAAAGTTCAGTATACTCATGTTCTTCATAAGCATTCTTGGTTGAGACAGTCCCCGGAGACTGGATCTGGGATTTTGTTCAGATCGCACTTCTCTGACTCAACAATCTTCCCAGTGTAGTCTATGCACACAACGCTGCGGCGGCGCTCCCCCTGGCCACAAGTTCGTGAGCAGACGGACCAAGGTCCCATTTGCCAAATGGGGCATGGCACATCCCCACAGGGCCTGATGTCTACAGGCTTAAGGTCTCTGTCACAATGGCTGGAAAGGAAGCCTGCGTTGTCTCTGCATTCAACGTTCCTCCGGGACCATCCGGAGCCACAGCTCTTGGAGCACTCAGACCACTCCCCTAGCATCCAGTCAGGTACGCCAAACGGATGGATCATATGCAAAGACGGTGCAAAGGCCTTCCTCTCCTTTGATTTGTTGAAGCTCACATCTCTAGGGATGAAAAAGGTATATTTGACCTTGGGAGGGTTGTCGTCCCCTGCAGTGGCTAGGAGTTGGATGGTGATGGCCTCCTTCAGCTTCCTGAAGCTCTGTATCCTCTCCAGCGTGGTGGAGGAGCCGCTGTACTTCAGCACAGCGCCCAGCACAGGAATGTCCTGCTCCATCGTGGATACAGAGAAGTTACCGTTGAGGATGTAACCGACACCCTCTCTCTTTACAGCCAGGTAATTCCCATCATGTTTGATTCCTCTGTGGCTCCGCTGTTTGATGTCAATGTTCGTAGCGCCAACAGGAATTGTGACAATGTCGCTGTATCCATAGCTGGTGGAGAAAAGACAGAACTGGATTTAGATCATTTACCCTCTTTTTTATCCTCCCTTAAATGAATAGTTCATTATTTGGGTCTGATAGCTATCTTCCCTGGACCCGAGCTCTTTGAAATGCTCAAAAATACGGCAACACCTATAAATCTAACTACTTTATGGAATTCCTTTTAGATTTTAGCTAATATGCTAACAAACAGAGCTAGGCTAGCTGACCCCCATTTTTCAGTTTTGCGCTATGATAGCTAACCAACTGCTGGCTGTAGACTTTCATTTACCCAGAATGACCCTGATCAAAAGCCACAAACTGAAACCTGTTGGTCAAACAATAAAGTAATTCTGTATACTGCGTGTTGCTGTAGCCTAACCTTTTGAGACTTTTTCCCCCCGCTCCATGCACCTTGGAAGTAGTTAAAGTAGTGCCAGAGATCCCTACTAAGCTATTAAAGTGGTAGGAATGTTGTCTAATACTCAGGTCGTCAAAGCATTCAGGCTAAATAAATGTTAATACATGCTTATTAGCAATCCTAGGTAAGAAAGTGATTAGTATTGGTCCTCTGATGTATCTCTCAGAAATACAGAAAGTGTTTTTGATTTCATTATCAGGTAACTGTTGTATTGCTATGTTTGTTTTGTATCCTAGCTTACATCTATAAATATATAAATAGAGAAACTATTTGTTTTATTGGCCACTGGTTGTTGGCAGTGTAGGAATTTGATTGTTCTTCCTGGAAACCCTAGAGAATATAAAGGGAAAAATAATTTCCAAATTACATAAAGTAGATCATGTTTTTGAATCGGTTTGTTTGTTTTTCTGTCTGTCTCTGCAGGGTTATGGAAAACTGCTGGCCTGCTTTCATAAATCATGGTGGAGGAGTGTATCATTTGCCAGGGAATAAATAAATAATTAAGTTTGGAGCAGATTCGGATCATTGTGTGCAAACAAGCAATATTTTTCTATCATTCTAACAGCCATTCTTTTTTTCCATGTGTTTGTCCCTTTAAAATAACTGCTTTCATTGCTGCAAAACCTTTCCATCAAGATAAGCAAGAGGAAGCAGCGTTTTCGATGCTCCAATCTTTCATCAGATTAGAGAATGTCAAAACAGTCAAATATAGCACTGATTTGACATCTGAATTATTTTAGTAGCTAGCTTCTTGTTCTGCTAGTGCGTTGCCCTCGTTTTTTCACTACAAAATGATAGGCAAAACCTTCTAAAAGCCTTTTTCACTCAAAAATGAAATCAATCTACACTGCATTTATTATGACTTTCATGTTCATATACCAAGGATTTTCAGAGCACTTACGTTGCTTTGTTGTAGGAGCCTGTGATCTTTCGACAAGTGAGCCCACTCCCTCCACACACTCCACACTTATCCAATCTCTTGTTGGATCCAATCACTTGGTCGCAGCCGGCCTTCACACACTGGCCTTGGACACACACCGATGTGGTGTCAGGGCCACAGGTCGTCCCATCAATGACCTGCAGGAACGCAGCAAATAGTGGTTGTTAATTTTTTTAACAAAAGTCAAGCGTTTTGTATCAAAGTGTTCTAAATAGAAGTAAAAATGCATGTGTTTCGGAAGTAGTGAGAATAGGACGACAAAAATGAGACTTGGGATATACTGCACAGGTTGTTCTGATGTAGTTTTGATGTTGTTAGGCCACCCCTTGTTTACTTTAATTCATCAAAAAATAGGATGATGAATTGATAGGAGTGGAGTATTCCTTTAACAAAGGTCTGTTGAAAAGCTTTTAACAATGACAGGTCCACAAAAAGAGAGAATGTGGACTTTGGGTTATTGGTCAAACTCCTTTTCGTAGGTCAAGAAAATCTTGACTGAAAGAATAATTGTGTTCAAATAAGTCTTTGAATGGGGTTTTCGCTTGAGCTTCCACACAAATACTGTAATGCATGTTATATTAACTCAGGAAAGGCCAGGTTTCCATGTGTCATGTGAAATAATTTGTCAGTGTAAAACAGATAATAACATTAATAACAATGGATTAATGAATTTATAGTTTCATGTGATATCATATTATATCTGCATATATTTCTTTACTTTAGCAGAAATTAGTTGGCCACAGCATTTTGAAAACAATACAGTCGATCGGGACTGCGCGTCTCAGCCTTACTTTAGAGCTTTATTCAGTACACTTCTAGAGAAGCTTTACGGAGACCTTTGACAGCAATGGATTCCTCAGATTTGACAGTGTATTATTACATTGCTTAGTTGAATACTCAATTCTGATGGGTGAAATTTGGACATTCCAGGGGTTTGTTTAATATTCAGACCTCCACTAAGGAGGACGCTCTGACTAATGTGCAGTCATATCAATCCGCAGAAAGTATGGTCAATTTTACGTCAGTTGTGAACACTAAACATTAGTTTTCCTCCATCAGTGAATACCATGGAATACATTTTATTAATATTATATTTGTGGAGAGCACGAAATGGAAAGAGTTTAGAGACCATCAACCTGTTGGTGTTCTTTTATTTATTTTCACTATAGCTTAAAAATGAGTTTGCTCCTGCTCTGATACTCACGATTATGTACTTTAAGGATGGTTGTGTTCTCAATCAATTACAATACAAGCTTTTATGTCGGACTGAGTTCTAAGATATATATTTCACCATCAAATGTGAATATGTGAAAAGTATAATGGTTGCGTTTGAGCTGTGAGTGCATCTGCTGTACCTTGGGTTCGAACACCTTAAATTCACTGCTGCCCCTGGCCCTGCAGAACAGCTTGCATCTGTCTCTGGGAGAAACGCCGGCGTACTTTGGGATCCACTGTTTCATATTCCTATTGTAGTCCAGGTAGTTAGGGCTGTTGTACATATCACACTGCTCCTCTCTGAAACTCTTTCCTAAGGTAAAGGAGTAAAGATTAGTGTACAATACACTGAGGTCTACTATGGAAATGAAATCATTCAGATTCATAAAAAAACCTAATGTGCATTTAAGACAATTATACAAGATCATTTCAGTAAAAATAAGAATCACAAGAAGAAATATAAAGCATATCATTTAAAAGGTAAATGTCACTATTAAAATGCAAAAAAATACTAAAAGTGTCAAAAGAAATGAATCAGGAAACTATTTATAATGATTTGATCCATGAGACGACATCTCTACAGAAAGGGCATGAATTGATTCTACACAAGAATGCATGATCTTTATCATTTCATTAGTATTGCATGTTTCCATGGTTTTATTGTATTTGTCTACCTTGTCAAAAAGGTCTGGTTAAACCATTAAATATTTGTCAAGACATCTTTTTGTACCTCCTTCAAGAAGGTTACAGTATGTTTTCAGCTTTGTTTGTTTCTCTCTCTGTCAGCAAGATTACAGAAAAAAACTAGTGGAGGAAAATTCATGAAACCTGTTGGGAGGATATAGCCTGTTAAATGATACAGTGGGTCTGATTCACAGAGGCGGATACACACATTATTTTTCACTTTCATTAACATTGCAAAATAGGTCTGCACACTACATTTGCCCTTGTAGTTATTATATTGAATATATGATATGTATATGTAAAACCCATCTATTTAGATTGTAACTTGCCAACAAAAAAAAGGGGGAAAAAAGCACCTAAAAAAGTTACTTTAGGCCTTGAAACTAATTCACCAGCATTTCAAACGGTATGACTTCCTTGAAGTGAATATATCTGCACGTTCCTTGTTGTTTGGAGTTTGAATCTTTATGGTTTTTACACTTTGTAAGTCACTTGTAAGTCGCTTTGGATAAAATGTAATGTAATGGAGTGTATAAAATCATTCAGCATGCTTGAAGCTTTGTTTTTAAAACCTGCCTATTGCTTATTCTCACCTTCGTCTTCGTCACAGGGCTGCGTGTTGCAAGACTGGTACTGAACCCTCTGTCCCTCACAGTACTTTCCTCCGTTCTGCGGGATAGGTTCAGTGCACTCCCTGTAGGAGAACTCCACCCCCCCTCCACACGTCCTGGAGCACTGCTGCCACGGTCCCCACAAACTCCAGCCGCCGTCCACAGCCACCTGCGGTACAACATAGCGAGGGAAGAGGAGGGAAAAGAGCAGTCAGAGTAGGTGGTTAGAGCTCAGTGCCAAAGGCAATCTCAGCTGTGTAGCCTTAACCACAGTCTGGGCTTCTGGGTTTGAGGCCGCACAGTGTGCTGGCGTGCCGCGACTCCAGGCTAAATCTGTGTTGAAGTTCGGCACGCGCATGCTGTCCGCCTCTGCCCGCATTCCTGCCACATGTGTCACTCACCACTAGTGGAACCTGCCATGCTGCAGCTTTGGAAGGCATCATTGAAAGTGTGTGTGCATATGTGTATGTGTTTGAAGAGTTAGTGTCCTTTTCCAGAAGTTTATGAGTTTGGACCAGCTAACATCCCAACTGCCAGCACGTCTAGGTTGATAAACAGATGTATGATCATAACACAAGGAGCAGATATCAAGGTGAGCAAGGTCAAATGAAACACTGAGACTTATACATGTTCTTTTAGGAAATATAAACAGACATTATGAAGCAACTTGGTTTAAACTTACTGAATTCCAAGTAAGTATATTCATAAACAGTCACTTGTGCTTTTCATTTCAGTCACTTGTGCTTTTCATTTATGTAAAACTACTTAAAACTGCTACTTCTGTAAGACACTGTGTCTTTGAATTGCGACAGTCAGGCTAACTAGGATGTTTCTTTCCCCTAAAACAACCGATTTCCAATATAAATGTTGTTTTGCGTTGGTGAATAACAATCCTTTTATGGTTGGTTTGGTGCTTTACATTGCATTAAGTTTTTGATGTAAAATGTTTCCTTAGCACAAAAAGGACATCTTCTTATCATTCACTACATAATGTAGGTTGCAAGTTCATTTAGACTATTTCCAGGATTTCTGTTGCAGAACAGAGGGTCAAACCTATAACATTTGTCAAAAATAATTCTGTATCAAAAACCCAATGTGAAAACTTAAAACATTGAAAACCTGTTTTTGTTGTCTAAAAAGATGGTCGAAAAATAAGCCAACAGGTTTTTGCAACAAATTTGGTAACTTTTTTGTAAAATACAGTGCACTTCAAAGGAAGTTACTCATCTAAAAAAAATAGGACAAGATTTTGGTATTAGAAGCGTTCTGGTTTCCCTTAGAATTCCAAGTAGTAGGCCTATTGACCAATCACGGTTAAGCAGATTGAATACAGGTTTACAGTCGTCTCAAGAGGAATTAGTTTTGGATTAGCTTAGCTAATCGGTTGTAGACTTTGCCCCTTGACAACTCAAACTTTATTCTAGCATCTTAAATTGATTATCTGACCTTAATCAATGACTGACACATGGAAGAGGCAGTCTTGGCTTGAATATCCTTTAAACAGACACCAGAACCTCCAAAATATTGGCTGTAGTTCCCTGAGTCATATCATTATCAGACTAAAAATAGCAGATGGTTTTAAAGTTGGTACGTGACTAAAACACCGATGTGTACATTGCATTGAATGGCTGTCACTGTATCTACAATTTAAGTCTCGAGGAAAATGATGAGGGCTAAAAGTTGGGATAACAGCACAAGAAGGAAGAAATTCAGAAGTCAGCAAACTTCTAAGTTTGCGAACATTAGCTAACATTAGCCACCATAAGTCATACCAGACCAACTAAAGCTGTAGCACCGAACCCCAGAGTGTGTTGAATTAAGCAAGGGAGAGTTTTATCGTTAATGACTTCAAAATGTGGAAGAACTCAGAAGCAGACTTACCAAAGGCTGCATCACGTCCTGAGTGGGCATGCACTCTCCGTGGAGGCAGGACCCGTTAAGGCTGCAGGGGGTCCCGTCCGCCCAGGGCAAGCTGCCATTCTTGGTGGAGCACTGCTGCGTCCCGTCCTCCTGACACCACAGCTGGCTACAAATATCACTGTCTGAGGAGTTGGGGCATTGGACAAACTCCTCTCCAAACATGTGCTGGCACTGCTGGTCCAGGCTGTACTTGAAGCCCGGCAGCTCGCTCGGTAACGGCATGGTACTCCCTGTTACATCCAGCAGGCAGTCCCCTATGGTCACAACACAAAGAAAAGAAACACTGCATGAGATTATAGTGTGGTTTATGGGGATTAAGGACTTTGGGTGGCATGACAACATTGGGAAATTATTCAGGGCAAAAATGGATAACGTCACTTTTATAGGCATCCTAGGGTTTTGAATCTTGACATTTGGTAGCTATTTCAAATCAGAATGCTTTCATTGTCCTCACATGATTCTCTGTTACATTCAATAAACTTTTGTTTCTTGAGTGTTCAATGACGTCCGCAGTTTGGAATGAACACTCTTAACACGTGTTTTATTCAAACTGATAAAGAACATATTTTGCTGACACCAGCTGTTGCTTTTGGCCGAGGAGGTGAAGAACAGGAAGAAGTCTGTTGCATGACTCATAGGGAAAGAAGGTTCACTGATAGGTCTAGCAAGGATACAAACAAATGTAACATACACAACCAGGGATGGAGAGAGGGAAGCTACATTAAGAAACCGAAAGGGAGTTAGGAGAAGGGGATGTGGAAATCGAGGGCACGATAAACTATCCCTACAACCCATAATTTGAGGGGAGCGACATGTTTACACAAGAAAGCCATAGTTATAGCAGAAGAGGAATAACATTATGTTTTATTCGTCTCTGAATCAGCCCTATTAAGACAGTCAGTATTGTGAAAGAGACGTCCATATTGGCTGCTTAGCTTCTGATCTAATGAGTGTGTAATTTCTAGTATGCTGGGGAAAGAAAACTCAAATATTTCTTACCATGTCCATTGTCAAAGAACTCTGTGATGTAGAGAGCGCTGCAGGGAGACCAAGGCGCGGTCTTGTTGAGGCTGACAAACAGAGGAGCCATCAGGTGATGACCTCCCAGATCTCCAAACAGCCTCTCACAGGTCTTGGAGTCATCATGAGGCATACTCAACACATGACCTGCAATGGTAATAATGGGAGACACAGTTTCACAGATGCACAGAAAAGTGGTTCTGAATGACTGGAAAATACTTTAAGGCCACATACCTACCCTTAAATAATAAATGTAAACTTACCAAGCTCGTGAGCAGCTGTGAAGGCAGCTTGCAGGCCGTTATCCTCGATAACTGAGCAGCTTCTCTTGGGATCGCACATCGTCCCAACATCGGCCACACCCAACGTGTCGCAGCTCTTCTGTCCGCAGATGTCCTTCAACACAAATAACACAGAACAAACATTGAAACTGGAGCAAGAAAGGTCATATAGAAGAAACAAGATGTATATACATACTGTTCTTATTCATTGTTCATACTTATACCTATAAATATACATGCTTCCGATACAACAAACAGAAAAACATACAGTATGGCTTACTATTATGAAGAATGAAGAAATACAAATATTGCTGTCATTCTGCATAAAAATGACCATATGGGCTTCTGTTTGTTGCAGGGAGAGAGTGACTTTCTGGGCGTTGGGCCTTTGGAACGATGGGCATTGTTTTCAGAAAACAAGGGGATTTTGGAAAAATGGGACTATTAGGACATTTTCCGGATAATTGTGGTTTCGTAATATTGGGCCTTTGGAACAATGGGCAGTCGGCAGAAAGCCAAGATATGTTAGGCAACCTTTAACAAATTCAGCCTAAGAGGATAGGTGTGTTTTATTTCTTTTTAAAACGGATTCAGCACTGCAGCGGCTTGCACTTCACTCGTATTGCTCTACAGTAAGTAACTCAGTAAGATGTCATAGACTACTCCACTGTTTGAGGTTACGTTGCAAAAACAGATTTGTATGCTTGACATTTCTTAAAACTATGAACATGTTTCTTTACCCACTCTGTATTATGTCTTTTCAAGGTTACTGTGTAAAACAAATGTGTTTGCCAGAACGCGACTAGGGCTTTTGCTATATATTGGCTATGTACACCTAGCACAGCAGAGGTTAGGATTAGGGTTGGACAATAATCTCCAGTGGCATACAGTATGTCAATTACAAACAGTATGTACTGTGAATGGTATCTGCCTGTGTACCATGAGTAACATACCATTTCTAAGTACCATAAGCCAGTAGAACCACAGCGGCATTGCAAAAATGAACAGTGACAAACATATCACTTAATGTAGAATAGACTTATGCCAATAGAACAAACATATCATGAGAGATGATGAGACACTTCTGTATTGGAACCAATTCAACAATGTACTTCATATCAGTGTAGGCCAGGGCATTTTCATGGTCAACCAGTGTAGCATTCACAAATATTGGCTCTAACCACTGTTCTAACCCTGAATAAGGACTATCTCCCTTAAAAGGAGTGCCCATTTGCTTAGAAACAGCTGGCAAAGTGAACTATCAAAGAGTAAAGACATCATTCTGTCAAATGTTAAATATATTAAGAGTATGGGCAGGCAGCCCTTTCATTGTTATTTTAAGTATTCGAATGGCGGACCCTCATTGCTTATTTGTGTCCAGTTGTTTTTCTGTCACTCTTTAAGAAACAAATCAAAAACATGTTGCTCAGTGTTTCCGTCATAAAAAAGCAAATAAATAAACTCAGCATGCAGCTACAGTATGACCTTAACTGTGGTTTATCAAAAATCCTTCCTTGCTCCATAAGACGCCTGGCTGTGTAGGACGAAGACGGACACGTCCATGGCCATTGCCTCAGCCCAAAAAAAAACCACAAGGCACAACCCTCTGTGATTCAAAACACATCTGGACTTGGAGCTGCGTTTTGAACGCTGCTCAGTGTCTGTTCGTATACCTTGTTCCACAATAGCATCGGTCACTCACATGTGCAGACACAAAGTAAGATGTAGGGTCAAAGCACAAGCATTTGCATTTGTATAGCTTTAGCAGACATATGTACATTTGCCGAATGCAGCATAAGACCACAAAAATGCACAAGAATAACTGTTTCCACTGAATGCAACAGAGTGTACAGTTTCACAACAGCCAGTATTAGCAGCAGCATTCTTATTGTGGGATATATGGCACACTGTTTCAACCCAGACAAGCAGATCATTTTTAAAGAGCCTTAATCATGTCATGGCTGATTTGTGGCGGCACTAAAGTTAGCTCATCCACAAGGAGCCTTCCGTCCTCCACATTTCAAAGCATATCTCCGCTGAAATGGAAAAACCAACACAAACAGGGTTCATGTGAATGATGGCAACAAATCCAGCACAAGACTGCAGAAGTCCATATGTTCTATTCATCATTTGCTCAATCCCGGGTCAGATCTAATGTCTTTCAACCTGTCATCGAATCAAGCTGCATCCAGGGCTATAGAAATGTACTTGGCTGATGTGTTGTGTGCTAACACCTTGTCAACATGCACTTACCGGGTGGAAAAAAGCAGCCAAATACAGTCATAACAAGCCAATCACAAGTCCAACCCTTAGGACTGCTGAACTTATTTCCTGTTGAAGCATCCATAAAGCACACTGTTTACTCTCTGCTGACATTTCCCCAGCTTGGAAAAGTGTACAACTATTCCATCTTGACGATCCCTTTTCAGCATCCTTAGTTCACCCAAAGAGCCAGAAAGGCTTTCCTTAACCACACCTTGTTTCCCTTTTTGGGTAGCTTAAAGAAAATATGTTTATAATTGTCCCAAAGCAGAGAATCTGGCACAACTTGCCCTAAAATGCACCTGCGTTACTGTAAAATACTTTGGCTTCAAGTCATTGTTGTGTGGTTTAGTTTGCTGTTCAGAAACCACACTATGTACCACAGCTGGCCTGGGACTGAATCCAGCAGGGATTTATTTGTGACTCATCCTTGCTTCCTTGGGCTATTTCCTTCTGAATGGAGAACAAAATATTCCAGACTATCATGGGTGAGTGCTTTATCCATCTTATAGTACACTGTAAAGCACTCACAACATTGTTTGTGTTGTTTCATACCTAACAGTCCGGCTTATGCTCTGAAGAAAGAGTCCACAATCATATCAGATATTTTTTACTCATACCGATTAGTTTTAAAGCTGTATTTATCAAGCGTGGTTGATATCTTTTTGGCCTTGTAAAGTTGTTATGGCTCTGTTTTCATCCCATCGAAAGAATGTGATTCCAATACTCACTTTTATTTTGTTTTTGTCTCTGCCAACTCTCGAGGGAAATATCTGCTCTTTATTTGCTAAATGTTACACAATATTTACCACTAACTTTGTCTGCCTGCTGTTTATTGCTGAGCAGGTACAGTCTATCAATTTTGTTTTTTTAAACTGCGTCCTTTTAATGTTTGCTATGGATGTAGTGATTTGGAAGGGTTAACAAGGAAGTCCAGGACGTACACTGAAAACTGAAATGCTGACTTGAATCAAATGTATTATGTCAACAAATCAGGTCAGTTAAAAGCAATAGAATTCAAGTTTAACCTAATTTATATTTTTGATTTAACTAAATAGTATGGCTTTCAACTAACATAATACATTTAATTAAAGTCAACGTTTTTTAGTGTAGTACAAAGACTGATCAAGTCTGTGTCCTGTGTGAACCCAAATGCAACAATGTAATTAATGTGACAAATTCATCTGCTGAAGAAGATGGTGGAAGCTTTGACGTTAAGTAGACCTTTAGTCAAGATTTTTTTTTGTCAAACTACTACCTCTCATAGGTGAATAATCAACTCTCAAACTCACCACAATGTCTCTCCTCAAGTGATTGTGACACTATTTGCAGATGATGGTATGTTTTATCCAGAGACATTACCAACCATTCTACTGCTTTGAGAAGAAGCTAAAGCAGCGTTGTCATTGTCCCTCACCTCTCTGGTGAAGAGCATGGCAGTGTCATAGTGCTCTGGATGCCTCTGGCTCGGCGGGTTGAAGAGCTGCTGCCAGGAGCAGAAGTTCCTCAGAGCAACCCCCCCGTTGCTGGAGACCTCCGGGCCGACCTCCTCTTCCTCCACCACCAACATCTTAACCACCACTATGTTGACCGAGTTCTTTATGCTGGGGTGCTTGTAAAGCTGGGCAGCCATTGACATCAGGGTTAGAATGTAGTGCTGCGAGAGGGGAGAGACAGGACACAACATTTAAAGAGTTTAACTTCCATGAACATGAACTTCATTGCTCAAGGCTTTTAAACAGTGTTCACATCCATGTTTAATTAAAGAACCAAACGGATGAAGGTCAAGCACTGCTTCTATCAATTTTGCATAATATTATGTCTGTATCTCTGCTTGAACAGACTAAAGCCCAAACAATTTAAAGTTTTCTGTCGTAAGATGATGATATTTGGGCAACAAAACGTTATAATATATCATTAGTCATTATTTGTTTCCAAATAGACTTATAATCTGAGTGTTTGGTCAGAGCACTTCCCACAGAGCATGGCTCAGTTCATAATAATACAAATGCTTGTCTTTCATTAGTGGGCCGTATGCTCAATCACCATTGTGTTAACACATTTGGCAGTAGATAGTGACGTGTTCGACTAATATCCTGAGGATAATTGCTTTGACAAACATTTTGTGTTTCTTAAGAGACTTGAAATTGGTAATCAAAGAATTGTCTGGCACAAGTGAACAGCACCTCTTATCATAAATGACCCTAACTCTAACCCTAATGCAAGGGAGACATTTTCACGTCTAATTTTTAACTTTAAGACAAAACAATAAATGCAAATAAACAATCTCCATGTATATGATTAGTTTTTTCACTATGACTCTCATGATATGTATGTGTATATATACCGTACGGTATACTGCTCCTACTCTGACACATGCATTTATCCTGCTAACTTCACAAGTAGCCTATTGCATTTAAGCTTTAAAATTGCCAGACATTTTTAGACACACTCGAGTCATGTCACTTAGCCTTGCAACAGTTTGAGGAAAACAGATGCAAGATTTAGGCCAACTTGTCTTTTTCTGTAAAGAATTCAGTAACGTAACTTTTTGGCTGTATTATCTGTAAGCTCTGCCTCCACATTTGTTGTGCACTTCACTAGGATTGGGTCTTGGGCCTTCCTGACAGGCTGGGTTTTCCACAGAGCTGTCAGAGTTGTTTTAGTGGAGAGCTGGTAAATCACAATGTGGGAGACTGTGCCATGATGTATCGCAACGTCTTCCATCAGCCTAGCTGCACTCACTCTTCTCTTCCTAGGGTATGATGACGTTTCCGCATGAAAGGTTTTTCCACATGTGCTACACGAGCCACATGATGTTGATTTTTGCCTGGGAACTCTAATCACTAAAACACCCCTGCTCAAACAAAAACAAAAGGTAATGACATTTGAGCGAGTCTGTTTTGTAATTTGCTAATTGAAATTCAACTTGTCCGTCTAACCTTTGTCCACCTGAACCTGTTTTCTAGCTAGATACTTTAGATACTCACTTAGATAACTTATTTTGGGATGAGGCAGAGGGTCTGGCAGCTGAGGAGTTTGCTAAGTACAAACAGACTCCAGACTGTGGCAGGATCACAGATTGTTCTACTTTTGTTCAAATAAATCTAGAGTTAAGCTCTGGATTGAAAGAGGACTGATATTATGGATGGAGGATAATTTCAGGATTGTTTTTGTATTCTATCACTATCCATCATATTTATTTGTTCAATTTAAATATTGGATGATTTGGATAAATTAAACAAAGTCATGAAAAGGAGTTAATCCAAATTCTATTAGATATTGTAAGCCTTGTGAATATTCACTTCATGACGCTGAGGCTCTGCTGCCAAATCGTGACCAAGTTCTCAGGAATGTGCTTCAGCATTGTTTGCATTTTTTTAGCCTGACCTCTTTCTCAGCCTGTTGAAATCAGGGAGCCCATCGATTTCCTCCCAAGCCCCCTCAATGCCAACATGTGTTTCATAAAGAGGCACATCAAATCCGATTCCTGCACTGTATATGTTGGCTTTGAATACTTGCAAGGAGGATGATGGAACGTTTGTTTATGTGACAGATCTAACGATTGTTTGGGTTCCTATCAACAATGTGTGCAGGGAAAAAAGTTGATCGTGTCTGACCTTTATTTCATCTCCGAAGAATTGGGTCATAGTTGAGTCTGCCACAACCAGGGTCTCTATGAACCGTGGTGCGGAAACAAAGCGTCTCCGGCGAGGTTCCCTCCTTTCCCCGTTGTGCTCCGCCGCCGCTGCCGCCGCGTGATCAAACAGGAGGGGAACACCGTGGCTGTTTGTGAATGTCCTCCTCTTGATGACATGCAGATGCTCGGCAGCGTCTGGCCCCAGGCCGCCGCGGAGTTTGGGCTCAATTAAATACTCTTTCCCCTCCGTTATAAAGGAGCCAAAGATGCCGGCGCACAAACTGACAGCCACCACCGAGCTCTCATCGTGGTCTACATTCCCCGAGTAAAAACAGCTCCTAAGATGTCCTTCACTCTCCTCTGTCTGGTTCATGTATTTGTGGAGATCTGCGACAGGCTGGGCACCTGAAGCGCTGCGTAAAGCGCCAACATCTCTGGCTTTGATGCGCTGTATGGTGAACGAAGGCGCGATAAAGCTGGTATCTGGAATAAGATTAAGTGTCAAATCCTTGCCAAATGCACTGAGGATAAACCTCGGCTGCTCCTCACTCCTTTTCCAAAAGCGACCACTGATTCTTCCATTTATCCGGACAGGTACAATATCCTCTGATTCAAAAGGAGTTGAAAGTGCAGCGTTCATTACGCCCAGGAGTAAAAACATCAAACACACAGTGGAACACATCTTCTGCAATGGAAATTACACTGACGAGTGGTAAAAAATAAAGACTTTATTATAATTAATGTCCTTGATCTCTGGTAAGTGGCGCGTCTTCTCCAATCCAGGTTGGGAATCTTTTCAAAATAAAATAGATTGTCCAGCGCTGTAAAGCCAATCTTGGTCAAACTATTTAATTTCAGTCTGTCTGAGTTGTCGTTTCTAATTCACCAAGCAAGCTAAGTCTTGTTGTGCCACTCACCAGCACCGCTGCAGTCTGGACACATCGGGGGTATTTATACTTTCTGCTCTTCCCTGGACATGAGGGGGTTTATTTTTGATATCCTCGGTTGCTGGAAATTCTCCTCCCACTCGCACTTCATGAGATACTCGCGGATAAAACGGATCCAATGAGAATAGGCCGACACTCCCCCCTTCTGAAATAGCTTGACAACCATGCTCCTATTATTAACCCAGCGTGCTATATGGCAGCGGCAGGACATCTATACTACGCATAGCTGGAAGTCCGCTGCTTGGGTTATTTCGGAGCCTTGTGTGAGTGGCAGGCCCCGACAGAGCCCGGAGCCCCCCAAGGCCGGTCTGCTTTATCCCTGCACAAAGGAGCACCGCTGGACAGAGAAAGGCACTGAGTTTGCATGGAACTGACCGCCACCTTGAACCCTGGGAAATGTTTAAACACATTGGTAAAGCTAAAGGAAGGATATATGATGTTATTATTCTTTGATTAACCATAACCCCCCAAAAAAGTACATATGTTTGAAATATAATAATAATAATAATAATAATAATAATAATAATAATAATAATAATAATAATAATAATAATAATAATAATATAAACCTTATTATAAAAATACAGTTACAAAGAATATTATTATTTAGTTATGTTTTCATATACCATAACCCATAGAAAAAGTTAAATGATAATAATAATCATAGTAATTATAATAAAAATAAAAATAATGATGTGTTATATAGCACTTTTCAAAACACAGTTGTTTTACAATTTAAAAAAACGAACACAATTTAATCACGAGGACAATTAAAGGAACTAAAAGCCAACCAAAACCAAAAGAAAAACATAGAGTTATACAAACATACAAAAAAAATCATAGACAAGCTATTCTTAAAAGTATATAGGTGCAAGAACACGGAGCAATTTCTGAAACAAATCGATTTTTTTTTTAAGTGAAATTATATTTGATTTATTACTGCAGATTTTCCTTTTTTTTCTTCATGATGCTAAATAAGGTTTTTCTAAAGGGCTACTGCTGTATTACGATAATACAAATGTGTTCTTCCTGGAACCATGTACATCACTTAATTGATACTGTGTGTAAGGAGAGTGCCATCTCTTTAAACAATAACAATGGTTCTGGAGGTGCATTTTCACACATTAACCCCCAGGTGGAGCCAGAGTACAACACACCTGTTCAGGCGCTCAGAGGAACTGAAGCTGCAGTGAACATTAGGTGCTGCAGACAGGTGTCGCTCTTTGCCTGCACTCCACTTTGCATGTGCCTTTAAACTTTGTTCTTACGCATAAGGATATGCAGAACAAAATGTATGTGTGTCTGTGCATGCGAGTGGATACTCCTTTTATGTTTTTATTTTTTATTTGACCAATTCAAATATTTACGTCTAAAAATACATTTTCTGGAAAGAAAAAAAACAAGTGGAAAGTACATTTTATGATTTATTTTTAGATTGTGTAAAGTTCTGATGCAGGTGGATTAGTTTGAAATGCACGTTTAAAAAACTTAAACTCTTGTATTTTGGGTTTTGTTCCTTGTGTGTTTGCTCACTGTCTGTCTTCCTCACGAGTCTGGCAATGGGAGGGGAATGATGCTCTATTGCTCCTGTCACACATGCCGTACAGCAACAATAATATTTGGAGAGTTACAAGTGGCTGCGGTCTGCAGCTCAAACCGAGACGCATGACCAATGAGCTCTCTCTCTCTCTTGCGCACGAACCCAGATTTCTTTTGACAGACATCATCGGTGTTATACTGTATGTGCGAGTTTAAAGATCAGCCGTGCAGACAAGTTGGTGGCCAGAGTGGAAACGGTGCAAGATGGGAGAGAAGCTGGAAGTCAGTGCAGACGCAAGCTGCGCTCCGTGCCATTACGCATAACTTTTGCTGCACCGAAGCTGAAATAGAGTGGACTTTCTTGAGCAAGATGGCTATACTCATCAGTTCATTGATTATATTAACACAGTTCCTGCTTTATTTGAACCCAGCATATTGCATGGAGGTAGATTTTTGCATCCCTGTGCGTGTGGATCACCAAAGGCACGAGAAGCATCTGCACCGGCGCGCGGAGGAGATTGAGGAAAGACAGATCGTTTTCAGACTAAGTGCATTCAAACAGGAATTGTACCTCCAACTCACGCCGGACTCTAGTTTCCTTGCACCGGGCAGCTTGCCACTTGAGAGCAGCTCCTCAGCATCCAACGAAACCTCTGACCTACGGGAATGCTTCTACTCCGGGAATGTCAACGCGGAACCGGACTCATTCGCCGCGCTCAGCCTGTGTAAAGGTCTCCATGGGGGGTTTTCTTATAACGGTATGGAGTATTTCATCAGCCTGACTGGCAGTGAAGACGCTGCGTCTGGATTTGGAAACTCTTTCGACAGGACGCACATCATCCGCCGCCGGAGACGCGCTGCGCACTCGGGTACTAACTTCACCAGCAGGTGTGGAGTTACACCTGACTCCAACTTCAACATTTCCCTGGAGAAATACAAGCACTTGGGCCAACTGGAGTTTGATGGCTTAACCAAAACTGTGTTGAAAACCTTGGGGAGGTCCAAGAGATTTGCCTCCATCCCAAGGTTTGTGGAGGTGCTGGTGGTGGCGGATGAATCTATGGCAACATTTCACGGGGATGACCTAAAGCATTACCTCCTGACCCTGATGTCAGTGGCAGCCAGGCTTTACAAGCACCCCAGCATCCTCAACTCCATAAACATAGTGGTGGTGGGATTCATGGTGATAAGTGAAGCTGACAAGGGACCAAAGGTTTCCAGTAATGCAGCCCTGACTCTGCGCAACTTTTGTTCCTGGCAGAAGAAATTGAATAAACACAATGACAAGCAGCCAGAGTACTGGGACACTGCCATACTGTTCACCAAACAGGTAAGCAGGGGAGGAGGGAGCTTAGTCAAACACAGATGTGATGCATCAGCAGGGAAATAAATAATTATAAATGATACACTCATAGGTGGATTATAAAACAATGGGCCCCAGGTCACAAATATTTAAGGGCCCCTGTCTCTTCTACAAATGAGAAAAAAAAACAGACTGTAGATTCAAGATTCAAAGGCTTTATTGTCATGCACAGTAGCTAGAGTGTAGTTACGGCAATGAAAATCTTACCACCCTCCAACAATGCAACATAAATATATATAAGACATGAAACAATAAAGCAAATACAAAAAACAATACAAATAGTGCAAGAGAATGTTGCAAGACTAATATGCAAGTAATAGGAGACAAAATGACTACTCTTCCAGTCATATTCTGCAGATGAACCAAACTCTAACACTCAGGGACACAACACAGGCATGTTTGCAGTCATTTGATTGACTTGCAAGACTTTCATACAGGTCTGTGCCCTGTAGGGTTATGCATCCTTTATGTGATGATGAAGCCCTGCTAGTCCTCTTTCTGTATTTCAATGAGTCACTGTAAAAGAGCAACAGAGCCAGTTGTTTCCATACAAAGTATTCACCTCTGTCTGCAGCTGCAGAATAAGAACTGGGTCATTATCTGCATATAGGAACCTTCAATATGAATCATAAGAATCCAAACTCCTTCTTTATTCATTCAAGCTGGTGGTAACTGACACTATCTACGACATTCAGTGTGGTCACAGCTGTCAGATAATCCCATGTGGCCACTAGAGCTGTAACCATTGTTCAGTACATCCTACACCAACTTCACTGATGCCTGTTTCATGGTGCCTGCTTTCCATTAGGGTCCAGTTTGGCCATCTGATACACGGCCTCTCTCCTTCACTGCACAGCAACATACAAAAACATTTCAAGGTCAAAACGACTTAAAAAATCACAGTCTACTCGGGAAAGATCCCTTTATTTACACTAAGGGTAATTATATGTAGGAAAGTCCGGCGGTGTTGTCCTTGTTGGGCACAATGAGTGCAGCTGCAGAGATGGAAAAAATCTTGTAATAGGTTATGGAGAGCTGGTGGTGTGGAATACACATGGCTGGCAGAGGGGGCTTCTGGCATCGCTGGGCCTCATCGAAACACTGGGTTAACAAGTTTATCGTCCACTTTGGACCGATAGTGAGTAATTTCAATACTAACAAAAAATATATTAAAGGTCCCATGTCATGGCCATTTCTACTGATCATATTTCCATTGTTGAGGTCTACTAGAATAGATTTAAAATGTGCAATTTTCCAAAATCACATTGGTTTCTCATACAGCATCTCTGTATAGTATGTGTATTCACTCTCTGTCCTAAACGGCTTGTTGGAGCTCCTGCCCCCCCCCCCCCCCCCCCCCTCCCTCCCTGTGAGCCCAGTGTGCTCTGATTGGTCGGGACGTTGCGAGGCTCGTTGCTGCGAGGAGCGGACAGGTTTCCGGGTCGGCGATACAGCGAGAACAAGCGAAACTCATCCTGAACACACACACACACTCACAGCCGAAGTAAAAACAATAAGTGTGGCTTAATATTGAGTTAGAAAAAGGTTTATAACGCTGTGAGAATGGGTCTGCGGAGAGCATTTCTCCGCGATCCCAACTTGTCTATTACCAGCGTTCAGGGAGCTCTATGCAAGTCAATGGGGACTCCCTGTTAGTTAGCCAAGGGATCCTGGTGTGTGAGGTGCTCTGTGGATTGGTCCATTTGGGCCAATCCGGTCATGTGTTGTTGATTTGGGTATTCACACGTCACAGAACCCAGGAAGAAAAAAAGAGAAATCTCCAACGAGGCGTTCTGGGGCAGCATAGACAGGTCTTTTCTGTGTTAGAGTTTTACTCGCTACAGGGAGTACTTTGAGGGTTTGTGACTTTGCAGACCGTTTACATGCAGAAAAACCTTCATAACACACAAGGGGACGGGTAATAACCGGAAAAGCATGACATGGGACCTTTAAAGAGTCTCTATTATGCTTTTTGGTGTTTCCCCTTTCCTATAGTGTGTTATGTAGGTTTTTGTGCATGTAAATGGTCTGCAAAGGCTAAAATCCCAAAGTTCCCTTTAGAGGGAGTTTCTCTCTCACACACTGCCCTGCTTGAATCACCTCCATTGTACTCCTTTGTTTACTTCTGTCACATGATGACATCATGGTGTGACACTCGCGCCTCTATTGGCTAGCGCTCCAACAGATTGAACTTGATAGGCTAAGGGGCGGGACATCTCCAATACATCTCTAAACAGTAGACTAATCACAACAGAGCCGGCCAGCTAACCAATCAGGTTTCAGACAGAGGTGCTGCAGCACAGGCAGTATGAGAACAAAAATAACTTTTCTAACATTAAAGACAGTAAAAACACAAAATACAAATATTAACCTGAAACAAATTAGCACAATATGTCCTTTAACATCATTGTAGTGCCAAAATAAAAGTTGGCGGATCAACAACATCCTCTGGTGATCATGAATGTCTGTATACATTTTCCGAGATACAGTATGTTTCAAAGCTGTTTAATTATTTCCTTCCAGCCCTATAAGTTATGGTCTTACTACCTGACAATGTTATATATTCAAAAAGAATCCAATGATCAGAACGGAATGGGGGACAGTTGTGTTGTTGACTTACCCAGCTAAGTACAGCCAAGTACAAATGGAGGTACAGTAAATAGATAAGTCGTGATACTGAGAGAATTGCAGATAAACACATAATGACCGTGTTGATATGGTTATTTTACTTCCCCTGGGCTGTGTACCGCAGGTGGGACCTATCTCGTGCTCCCAAACTCTCTTTACCTAAACACTAAGAGGAAATATGCAGTGGGCAATCTCCCCTGACCTTTTGCTTCAATATATTTGAAGAACAGAGCAACAATAAACAAACCACAGTCCCATGTGCTTTGTATTAGTGCTCTTCATGGTCTGTTCAATCTGTAGCTCAAGGCACAGCCTCACCAAGAAGAACACTGTCCTAGTCCAACTTTTTTATGAGAATGAAATGAAAGGCGTGTCCCAATGAACATTTATGTTTCTGTGTCACCAGGATCTCTGCGGGGCCACAACCTGTGATACATTGGGGATGGCTGATGTTGGGACCATGTGTGACCCGAAGAGAAGCTGCTCTGTCATCGAAGATGATGGCTTGCCCTCCGCCTTCACAACCGCCCATGAACTTGGTAAGAATTGTGTGGTTTGGGAAATGTGTTGAACATCTAACGATGACTAACTCTCACATTATGCATTTTGGATTCATGCTAATGCACACTTGGCCTCAGAGACAGATGCTCAAGGCAAGAGCTGCATACAACCTTAGCTTAAGTTGTCAGAGGAATTCAAGTTTGACAGACTTTTATGCGCACAATCAGTTTGCAAACTGGCTTGGCCGGAGGGCTTTGCTACTTTCATGAAGATCTGTGTGATGTTGGTTCTTCATCCTGGTGCAGCACGAACCTACCAGCTATTAAATTGCATGTTCTTGTTGAAAATCCGTCCCTGACTAGATGGGCAAAATCAAAACCAGCAGGTCTCTGGGCGAGGTTGAGATTTTTTCATGTTTGGTATTACAGTTGCACGACATAACTTTGCTCACTGGCAGCTGCAAATGGTACAGTTCAGGCATCATCAATTATTTCACACGATAAAATGATACTGACAAATGTACTATTAGCTTCAACATTCCAGCTGGGCTTTTTTTGTGAGAGAAAGTGTTAGCAAGGAAAAGGGGTTGAACTAGGCAACATAACACATGTACAGTTTTCTCTGAGTCCTAACTGTCTCTTTAAGAGACTATATACACAACCCAGTCTCAAGGCATTTCGTGTAATAGTCACGAAATACATTTATTGTTGTGTTCACCAACACGATTTCCCCCTTTTTTTCGTGTCACACAGAACGATTTTAAAAGCAATGTATTTCTATTGGTAGTATGTTTCGTGCCTGCAACACGTCTTTTTGTCCGGTCGGGTCTTGGAAGACCAGAAGCTGTGTGGTTCATAAAAACATGTTCTTACTCAATATCAAGCCACGATTATTGTTTTTATTTTAAATTGTATAATGTCTGACTTTTTTTGCCGTCCGCGAGGAAAAGAAATGGGGCTCAGAGCCTCAGAATACTGAAATCTGTATTTTTTAAATCTTTTTTTCCTTCTAATTTGTTATTATTTTCTAAATAACACACTGTTATTTACTCAACAATAACACACAATTATCCTTGTTTTTATTTATTTGTTTAATTCTATAATATCGGGCTTTTTTGCCATCCGTCAGGAACTGAATTTCAAAATAAAGTCACTGGAAACAGACGTAGGCGATACCGGAAATACTGTTTTCATCCCAAGCTGTTGCCTGGCAACGCAATTCTGTTGAGAGTTATTTCATATCGCATTAACACCATATCCCAACGTTCATTGTGGCTAAAACATCCAATCACCGAGCTTCAACCATAGCTGAGGATCTCGGGTAATCAGTTCAGTGGGTGTGTATCGCCTACGTCTGTTTCCGGTGACTTTATTTTGAAATTCAGTTCGGCAAAAAAGCCAGATATTATAGAATTAAACAAAGAAATAAAAACAAGGATAATTGTGTGTTATTGTTGAGTAAATAACAGTGTGTTATTTAGAAAAGAATAACAAATTAGAAGGAATAAAATATTTTAAAAATACAGATATCAGTATTCTGAGGCTCTGAGCCCCATTTCTTTTCCTCACAGACGGCAAAAAAAGTCAGACATTATACGATTTAAAATAAAAAACAATAATCGTGGCTTGATATTGAGTAAGAACATGTTTTTATGAACCACACAGCTTCTGGTCTTCCAAGACCCGACCGGACAAAAAAACGTGTTGCAGGCACGAAACATACTACCAATAGAAATACATTGCTTTTAAAATCGTTCTGTGTGACACGAAAAAAAGGGGAAAATCGTGTTGGTGAACACGAATCAATAGATTAAATGTTGTGACTATAACACGAAATACCGTGAGACTGGGTTGTAAGTACAGGAGTCAGTGCATGGTTAGCCTAGCTTGGCATTAAGGACGAGCACCGAGGAAAGACAGAAGATCTGCTCAGATAAAAAATGTATTTGAAAAACACCTCCAAAGCTCACTTATTCACACATCTTTTTTGCTCAACCTCAAAAAACAGCTACATGTTGTAGCTAAAGTCAGAGACTATACCAAAATGAGCGCTAAGCTAGGCTAACCACATACTAGCTCCAACAGATTGATGTCAATTCTCTCTTTTCACTTTAAGGGAGCAATCCAAGTAGAGTACTTTTTAAATTATGAATTATTATTTTAAATGACAAATTACAGTCTATTATATCCTTGCCAAATAGCTAGGTAAGACCAACATATTGATTGGCATTACATCAGTCATCATAGTAAGTGATCATGCTCTTGTTTCCCAGATTTCTGACTTTAAACTGGAGGTGGAAGTTGGATTTATTACTCCCTGCGTGTGTTGTCTGTGTGGGAAATTTGGACAAATTGGGACAAATCCACAGGGATGCATTTTTTCTCTTTTCATCTGGAATTTAGGCTGATTTAATGGATGTGGTTTTATTCCCCCCCAAAAAAAACAAATTGCAGATTTAAGTTACATGCCTGTCAAAGGTGAAAATAAATGGAGGTGAAGTTGAACACTGCCAATCATGCTTTCCAATGAAATCTAATGTGTAGTACTTAACTTTATGCACTGTCGTTTGACACACTAACACTGTCTAGTTAAGGCTGATCCTATTAATAATACATGTGACTTTTTTCACATTTTAAATATCAGTGTTTTGGGCTGTAAAATAAGTAAGACTCTTGCCTGAAACCAGATGCACAAGTAACTCTTGAGCCCCCAATAGAGGCATTGGTTTACACTGCCCTTATGTATGTTAATCACACAATTTCCTCCCAACATGGTCCTGTCTCATGATTGAATACCCCGAAACACAGTTTATGTATTTTTTTTTCATTTTTGGAAAGTAATACATGTTCGTATTTAGGGAGTGAAATGATTTCCTTGGG
The DNA here is from genome assembly GCF_902827165.1 of Trematomus bernacchii. Lineage (NCBI taxonomy): Eukaryota > Metazoa > Chordata > Actinopteri > Perciformes > Nototheniidae > Trematomus > Trematomus bernacchii. The sequence goes on along the minus strand of NW_022987851.1, from coordinate 3,185,294 downwards.
AACTAAATTCCCCTGTCAGGCCTGGTCTAGAACATGGACGAACGCCATGCTGTATATTCCCATGCATAACTGCATTCCTCTGTGCGATGACATCAGCTTCAAATCAGTCCAAGTTGAGCTTGCTTAGCCATATAAACATGTGTGTTGTGATGTCTGGTAAAAAGTTTCTCTTTGGGTAAATCCCCTCAGAAGTATCTTCCCAGTGACTTTTCCTTAAGGCTAACTGTGTTTCAAATCATGGGACAACTAACAGTAGAGGTTCCTGACTCTAACAAAGAGGTAATCTTCTGTCTCTCTTCTCTTATCCCTCAGGCCACGTCTTCAACATGCCCCACGACAATGTGAAGGTATGTGAGGAGGTATTTGGGAAACTAAAGGACAACCACATGATGTCTCCCACACTGATTCAGATCGACAGGAGCAGGCCCTGGTCTGTGTGCAGCGCAGCCATCATTACTGAGTTCCTGGACAGAGGTCATGGTTAGTAAACACTTCCTGTATATGTCTCTGGACTCAGATGGACCACTAATTCTGTCCAGGCTTCATGTGCTCAGCTGGTTCTAATATAATTGTACCCGCAAAAACAGACCTTGGCTTTGGTTTCTCATGGTTACATTTTTAATTTCAGTTTTTACTTGTAAGTGATCAAGTGATCATATAAAACTATTTTATGTTTAACCCTGATACTTTTGTTAATATACAGTATATTTCTGGTTGTATTAGATGTTTCTTGGACGAGGCGAAGGTTTATATTTGAGTTACTTTTTTATCCTTATCCTTCAAAAATGGGGTCTTGGAATAGAAAAGTCAAACTACTCAGCCTAGGGTCAACCTACTGTACTTCAACACTTTTAAACACAATAAATAACACACATAAATCCAATATCAAGAGAATAAAACTGCATAAGCTTAGTATTACAAAGTCTTACTTTGTATCTATGTTGATAAGGGAGTCCATCAAATAACTTACCTAAAGACGACATTTAATGCTAATTTTCAAGAGGGAACTTTAAGATTTTAGTCTTTGCAAACCATTTACATGCACACAAATCTACTATATAACCAGGGGTGCACATAACTGGTACGCAGGTACGCATGCGCGGCAAACATCTGAAATGCGTACCGTCACTTGTCTCACTAAGCGCATTTGCGTTTTGAGAAGCATTTCCAGAAGGCGCTTCGATCACTGGACGATAGAGTCAATCGCCGTGCGCACAGACGGGGCTGCTGTTAACGTCGGTGTGTACAACGGAATTGTGCCACAACTTCTGGCGCGAGTTCCACGCGAGTGCTCCACTAGCGCCCACCTCCACCCCTCCCGTCGACGTTCAATACCACACCCCCAGCCACACCCCTCCCGTCGACGTTCAATACCACACCCCCAGCCACACCCCCCCAGCCACACCCCCCCAGCCGACGTTCGCGAAACAGAGGGGCTGAACACATAACCTTGCGTACCAAACATCGTCTCCTGGTACTCATTTGAGTAACTCACTAAGAAAGTTATGTGCACCCCTGTATATAACACACTACAGGAAAGGGAAAACCTCAAAAGCATAAAAAGGCCCATGTAATTAAAAAAGCAGATTTCTTGAAGTTGTTCTTATATACATATAAACAACAATTTGTCAAATCACTATGTGAAATAGTATTGGCATACATAGGATCATAATTCTCTAAACTTGACTATTTTGTTTTAACAACAAACTCGAAGTGATGCAGCACCCAGTCCTGAAGTGCAAACTGACGTATGTTATATGCTGATCAGAGCCTATACATTTATATAAAGCTTTTTAAGAGAAAAACGAAAGATCCTAGAACATATCAGATTCCCATTTGACTCAGAAGACTGCATCCACAAGAAATGCAGAAATGTAAAATGTAAAAGAAGTGCAATATAAATCACTTAAGAACATCTAAGAAAGTATTTTCCTTGCGTTGTTATTTCGTATTATGATGACAGTATCCACTTCCAGTATCCAAATAAAAATGTAACATTCATAAGTGAATGAATATATCATTCCGGTTTCTTTCTCCGCAGTAGCCCTTATGTGCCAAGTCTTTTTCTGTCCGTGTGTAAACTCCCGTAAGTGACTGTGAGTGGATTCTGTGTAATAGCCACCACATTATTACTTCCCCTCAACCAGCCTACTTATTGTAACAAGCAAATGTGCATTTACTAAATTAAACACTACATTGCTAACAGTCCTTTTTTACATGATTAATTTGCTTTATCTAAATATAATATGGAGCCTGTGCTGTCTCAAAGACGGCTAAGAGTCTGCTTTTGAAAGACTGAAGACAAATATATTGTAGCAACTATTTTCATTATCATTATTTTAATGTTATCTAGTTTAATAGTCATATTATTATTATTTGTTTTCTTTGGTATTTCCTTACATTAACTTAGATCAACCAAACAATCCAAACAATTAATTGTAGGTAATTGTTACTTCCCTAACAAAGAGAGTATAACTGCAAGACATTTTGGTTAGCTAAGAATTTAGCAAAAACAAATGCTGTTAAAGAAAGGATTTAGGTTTTTAATTTTGTCCTTTAAGCTATAGTTATTGATTTATTGGCCATATGGGTGCTGTGTAACAAGCTGTAAACAAAGTATGAGCATATAACCACATTATCTATGAGTTGCCTATACACAAGAAAAAGTTCAATATTCACTCTTGACTACCCAATGTTTTTGGTCTCCATGAACTCCTGAAGGAAGTAGCAAGGACTTTCCCATCAGCTGGTCAATAACTGTGTCGGTGTGTTGTTTGGTGCCGGACAGGTAGAATTAAATGGGTTTATTGCACTGAAAACAGCTGCCTGCTGCTCTTGGAAACATTGTTGTTTGAGTTCTGAGACTGAAAGACAGGAATAGAGGGGGGGGAAAGCGTTTTAAGATGCACAAACGTTCCGGAGAGTTGGTGACAATTCTTTCTGGGTTCCAAAAGCAACACCTCTCATATTACCCCCAAGTACCCATTTCCCTTATAGTAAATATTACCATATCAATAAGTGCAACTTGTGAGTAATTGCGACTGATTTTTTGCAATGTTGTTGGTCTTTCTGCAGGAGAATGTCTGCTGGACCAGCCTCAGAGGCAGCTGTCTCTTACCGACAACCTGCCTGGGTCCAGCTACAGCCTGCATCGTCAATGTGAGCTTGCCTTCGGCTCCGGCTCCAAGCCCTGCCCATACATGCAACCCTGCTCCAAGCTGTGGTGCACCGGAAGGGCCCGCGGCCAGCTGGTCTGCCAAACCCGACACTTCCCCTGGGCGGACGGCACCAGCTGTGGTAACGGTAAAATATGCTTCAGAGGAACCTGCACTGATAAGAACACCACCATGCACATCAAGGTAAGAGAATGCAGAAACAGCACTGTCAAACTTCCTTTTTTTCAGTACAGATTGATGTACCATTGTGTCTGTTTTTCCTTTGTCTCAGGTGGATGGTCGGTGGGGGAAGTGGGGACTATTTGGGGACTGTTCTCGAAGTTGTGGTGGAGGAGTTCAGCTGGCCAAGAGAGCGTGTGACAACCCCATTCCTGAGAATGGAGGCAAATACTGCTATGGCCTTCGCATCAAATATCGCTCATGTAACCTCAACCCTTGCCCTGAAACAGGTACGCTACTCGCTGTTCCAGTATGTTCACAAACAAAGACACACAATAATGGCTGTTATTGACCATTTACTAAAGATGTCCCAAAAACTGTCCAGTTACTTTACAGTTACAGTTACTTTAGCTTATGTAACTACCAGAGGTTGCGCTAGACTTTTTCGCTGCCCGTCATTTTGACGGACATTTTTCCGTCAAAATCCACTATTACCCGTCGGCCTTTACACAACTCTGACGAGGGGGGGGGAAGAGCACGCTTGTGAGCTGTCAACGAGAGGACGCACGCTCGTGAACTGTTAGCGCCGTGTTATGCATGCCCACTGCACCTCGCAGGAGCGCGCACAGCGTAAAGCAAAAACTCCCAGACATTTCAATGATTTGTACGGCAAAGTTTGGTTTGGAAACGGTATCATTTCCTTTTTGGCGGGCATGCATAACACGGGAGCCTCGCTGCGGGGAAACTTTGCTGCTGTTCCGAGTTTGTTTAGCTTTTTCTGAATGCTGAAACAGTTGAAGCAACCCAAAGCAACTGAGCAAAATTGGAAGGAATGGATCGAACAGTGTTTTAATTTGGTGTAGCTAATTAGCTTCCCAATATGGTAGAAACATAACCAAGCATTCATTTAAGCCCAATAGTAAGATGTAGGAGTTACAGTGAAGAAAAGCCTCATTTCATTACTGGCACATCCACTGTGTAGCCTCCCCACCATGTTGGAGAGTAGCATATTAGCAGCTGTTTCCTGCTCTTTACTGGTTTGGGAAAATCAACATTCCAAAAAACCCCAGCTAAAGTTATTTGACATATAAGACATTGGATAGTTTTCATCCTGAAATACTATTCTCTTGTGAGGTTAAAAGTTAAACATACTCTTTTAAAATGTATTCAAGTATGTACGCTAAGGAGACAGCAAGTGTGTATTTAAGCTCCCTTGAAGTTAATGTTAGCTTAATTAGCCTGCTAGCTACAGCTAGATACAAACTGTCAGGAAAGTAGAAGTTTCTGTTGTCTATCACTGTCTAAAAGAATCATGGACCCATAGTTTTGAAAATTACTTGGAAGTTGAAGCCGGAAATCTGCCACCATAATCATAAGTGAAATGCATGTGCTGTGCGCGCATCATTTATATGAGTAGCAACTATGCCGCTCTTGGTGAATGTTCAATTTCAAAACTCCAGTCACAGTCTGTAAGGTCAACCATTTTGGAGTAGATCTCTATTTAACCTGACGTTGTTTCTATCTCTAGGTAAGAGTTTCCGTGAGGAGCAGTGTGAGGCATTCAATGGAATAAACCTGAACACCAACAGACTGGGTCCGTCTGCGGTTTGGGTCCCTAAATATTCAGGCATCTCTCCTAAGGACAAATGCAAACTTATTTGCCGCGCCAACGGTACTGGGTACTTCTATGTCCTTGCTCCAAAGGTATGTAACTTACAAACACCTGTTTAAATGAACTGTTCACTTTTCTAATCATTAAACAAATGAAATGTATTACAAAAACATGAACAACCAGGATTACAATAACATGACAACCAATCATGTGACAACCCAGTGGGTATGCTGTGTTAATAAAGTAGAGAAACAAATTCTAGCCAAATTAAATATTGACTACTTTGACAGAATGCTGATCGGAGAATGATAATTGCAAGATTCAAGCTGTTGTAGCCACTAGATGGTACATATATCTGTCTAAAAGCTTGGACGTGACTGTAGTAAATTGTTTCAATATTCTGATCTAAATGGGAATCAACTACTTTACTTGCTGATGCAATCTGTACTCCTTGTATTTGAAATATATAGCTGCCCACTGTTCACAATGGTTTGGCGTGTAATTTCCCTGTATCTTTTGGCCCTTATTTGGAATGAAAGAAGTGACTGCTAGTTCTTTCCACAGCAAAGCAATGACAGGTCATTTGTTGGTGGCAGTAGAGAGAGCGGCTGCTGCTGCTGGATGGATGGTGTGGTGGGAAAGGAAACATGCAGGGACAGTATCACTTCACAGCTGGGGCTTGTCAGCTACTATTTACTCAGCCAAAAGGAAACAAGCTTGTAGCAGTAATACAAGCCAACATCTCTTTTCCACTTAAGAATACTGTGCACTTCCTCTGGTTCTACATCTGACCTTTATCAAGCTTTTCAGTTCATTATGTTTGTTTACTCAGAACATTTAACAATGTAAATATGGAAGACCACATGTGGCAACAAACTCTTGCCTTTCATTTTATTATGCATCTTAAGATTGTCATAATACAATGTCTTCATCCTTGCAGGTTGTGGATGGGACCCCCTGCTCTCCTGACACCTCAGCTGTATGTGTTCAAGGAAAATGCATCAAGGCAGGCTGCGATAGCAAGCTGGACTCCAACAGGAAGTTTGACAAGTGTGGGGTGTGTGGTGGCGACAACCAGGGCTGCAAGAAGGTCTCAGGAATGTTCACCAAACCTATGTAAGTCGCACATCAGCAGATACTGTATTACCTCTAAGTGTTGAAGTGACGGGACAGGTTGAGGTCAACATTGATGTCAACTTTAGATTTTGGGGCATATAGAATAGCTGGAAATAGGTCTTTGCTAAATCGGATCTACAGAAAGGAGGTGATAACTGAGATATTTTAGCCTGCCTAAGCCTTTTAGTTCATTCAAAATTTCCTCTACGTATTTTACACATTTACAAATACAAAACATTGTGGTTGAACAAGTTACCTTGAACATTTGAATACCTCAAAGGAAAAGGTGGCTGTCATGTTCCTTTTTGACTCTTGGTAAAAGGGCAAGTATATTTTTTTTAAGTGGAGACTATCATATAGAAAATGTTTCAGCTTATATGTTGTTTCCAACAACCACCTGCAATTCAGCCGTGAATGTTTTTCGATTGCGTTAAGCTGCCTTTCACATGATACGCAATTTGCTCTCTGCTCACAGCGGGTGCAGTGCTTTGCAGAGAAAACAGCTAGTTAAGTTTTGATTCTATCGTTACCTCCCCTGCTAGCTTGCGCCGCTTCATAAAGCTGACAGCTCATTGGTTGAAAGTCAAAAGGTCAGCCGTATACAAGGTCAAAGTTTAAATCATTTGAGCTTTAGTGGAGTGCTTTTCAACAATTTAGAGCAATGTGCAACGCAGAGGGAAGCGCAGAAGGCATTGCTCTTTCCATAGGAGAGAACGACAACATCAGCGCAGAGCCGTTTCACCGCTGGTCATGTGAAGGCAACTTAACTAGACTAAGTGATACAGTTTAAGCACAAAGGTATTAACATATTTAACAATTTTGTTGGAGTAATACTGGTGCAGTGGTCGCGTTAACCGAATTTCTTCCGTCTGTGACGGATTTCTTTTAACAATGACGGAAAAATCTGAAAGCAGTCCGTCATTTTGACAGATTAGAACAAACTCAGAACAGCGGCAAAGTTTCCCCGCAGCGAGGCTCCGGTGTTATGCATGCCCGCCAAAAAGGAAATTATATTGTTTCCAAACCTAACTTTGCCGTACAAATCATTGAAATGTCTGTGAGTATTTGCTTTACGCTGTGTGCGCTCCCGCGAGGTGCAGTGGGCATGCATAATAACACGGCATAACACCGGCGATAACAGTTCACTTGACCATAGTATCATGGTTAATGGTAATTATACAAATTTAAAAGAAAAACACAATCAGATAGCAATGTATGCTAACACACTGTTTTCTACTCTGTCTCTATCTTCTGATGTTTAAGAATACATGAAAAACTGTTACATTTACATCTATTTCAGACATGGCTACAACTTTGTGCTGATGCTGCCCATTGGAGCTTCAAACATTGACATCCGTCAGCGTGGCTACAGAGGAATGGTCAGCGACGAAAACTACTTAGCGGTGAAGAATCGGCACGGCAAGTACCTGCTGAACGGCAACTACGTGGTCTCAGCCGTTGAACGAGACTTGCTGGTGAAGGGCAGCTTACTGCGCTACAGCGGCACCTCCACCTCTGTAGAGATCCTTCAGGCCACCAGACCCCTGCAGGAGCCTCTGACTGTGGAGATTCTCTCTGTAGGGAAGATGACTCCTCCCAGGGTGCGCTACTCCTTCTACATCTCCAAGGAGAGCAAGGAGGAGAAGACTCTGCGGAAAGAGGACAAAAGCCACAAAGCGCATAATAGTGTCTTGGCAGACAGTAATCGGGTAGAGGCTAAGAAGCTGATGATGGGAAAGAGGCCCGTCAGTCATTGGGTAACAGGAAGTTGGGATTCGTGCACAGTGACTTGTGGGAATGGGCTGCAGAAGAGGCTTGTGGAGTGTCAGAGCATAGAGGGGCGTCCAGCAGTGGACTGTGACAGTGCTGACAGACCTGTAGCATTGAGATCATGTGGGGATCCATGTCCTATGTGGGATGTAGGGGTCTGGTCTCACTGCTCCAAATCCTGTGGAAGGGGCTTTAAAAGGCGGCCGGTGCGCTGTATGACTGAGAACGGTTTGAATCTGCCAAGAGACCACTGCTCTGGAAGGAGGAAGCCTCAGGAACTGGACCTCTGCAATCTGAAGCCATGTTAAAGCAGAACAGGCACAGCCCAAGGACCTATTTGCTTCAGTAAGTGTCACAAAAGTGACAATTTTACATGAACCTGAGACCAAATGAGCATTTTAATGACCCTATTACTGGGTTGGGTGGAAGTACTCTCAGATGCAGCCTGACAGTGTTTCAAGTGGTGTCTGTTAGAGCAAAGAAACACAATGGAGAAAGACAGGATCTCCATTCATTGTTTGAAAAGACAGACATCTGCCTAGAGAACAGAAAAGAAGGAAAGTCTTCTTTTGAACTGTCAAACCATCCACATCAGGTTTGACCTGTGGTTAGTCTACCTCGACTAGGAACAATGACACAATGCCTGAGCATATACTGACAGAAACAAATGAGAAAGATATAGAGACAGTGATCACACACATCTGCCCATAAACATACTTTCTTGGTAAAGCTACCTGCATGGGATGAAATTGAAAAAAGGGCAAAAAAAAGTCCAGGACAAACAGATACAGTGAGATATAACTTCAGCACTCACACTGTGCATTTATCAAAAGCAGATATCTCACCTGGGAGTTTTCTAATTTCACTGAAAAACTAATGAAAATGTGAAACACGGTACTGTATGATTCACGCAACATTAAAGAACTGTATTCCATGCAGTTATTTCTTGATTCAGTACTATTGACTGTTTGACTGTCCGATGTGAATAATCAAAGTCAGTAGCCAATCACTGCCTGTTTGAGTCAGACCATAGCTTTACAAACCTTACAAAATGAAAACAGTCAACAATATACCCTACGTACTTGATACAATCTTTATAGTTTTAATCAATATCAAAGCATTCCTGGACTGTACTTGTTACCAAAAAACTTAGAATATTTTTTTAAAGACGAAGATTTGTCAAGATGTTAGCTATTCTTATTATTGAATGTACGCTGTTAGAGTGGTGCAATGTGTCTGTGACAATTTGTGCAAAACCAAACTGACTAGAGCATAGCTGTTTTTATTCTATTTGGCCAAAGAGTTGTAACGTAACAATCAAATAAGGCAGCATATTAAACAGCATGTAAACTTACCTGTAAATGATACTGTTAATGGACCAGACCAATGCTAGTGTGCTCTTTACTCTTCAATAGCATTGAAAACCCACTGTCTGCCCATTACATAAAGGATACAGCGCAATATTATTTAACATTCGATATGTTATAGACCAAACCATAGTGGTTTGCAGTTTGCCCCTTCTAAAAAATAGGTTGTTGTCAGTTTTGAAGATAGTAAAGATCAATATAGATTATTAAAACTTCTGCAGAATTGATCACTTCTCTACTGAATATCTATATATTCAGAAGGTATATTCCTTACAATAATACTAATACTAATATAGAATAAGGGTTAATTCGTAAATTACATTTTGACTAAAAACGCAAGGTTACCCTCCTCAAAGCTCTATTTTATTTTTTCATTTTAGAAGACCTTATATTTTGCAAAAAGTTCAATATATGTTGTGATGGATACGTGTTGGCTTTTGGCATTTCTTCGACCTCTATAGGCTTCAGCCCTTCGGGTACATACAGTAGCTGCTTTATCACCTTCAGCCCTTAATGAACAGACATATTGCATCATGCCAGACTATCAATATAAAGCCCTTTTTTCAGAAAAAGGTTGATAATACATATCTATGGTAAAGTTAAATGGACCACCCACCCTTATATTCAATGAAAGTAAAGTTGGGCGTCACACCCTAATGCTGCGTTCACACCGGACGCGATGCGAATATTCGCTCTAATCGCTCCTATCGCATCGCTCTAAACGCTCGAGTTTCACCGCGGCTGCCAGCTGTGTTTACTCGCATCATTCAAACAAGACGCGCTGGCTCGGGAGCTACAACTACAACAAAATGAACATATTTTACCGTGATTAAATTGTAATACACGTTTCTAAATGATGCCGAAGTAACAACATACTGATACCGGTTAGTAAAACCATGAATTAATGCTTTGACAAGTCTGCAGACAAGACGGCAGGCGAAAAATCTTTTAAAATGCTTGTTTTATGAATGAAGATCGGGTCGACCAGGCTAAGCTAACGTTGTATATGCTCATTCCACACTCATAACAACGGCCTACAGACATAAATAAACCAGAGACTGTATTCGCCATGGCACAGACAGTCTGTGGTTTGTACTTGTTTAACTTTTGTCCAGTTTCTGAACAGATATGAGGAGCTGTGAGCTCTGTGTGCTAACTGCTAACAGCTAACGGCTGATGTTGTGTGGTTGAACGTCAGTGACGGCAGGCTGAGATCCTCACCGCTGATTGGCTTCCGCGAGAACGCGTCACGTGAATTTGACGCTCGAGTTGAAAAAATTGAACTCTCGCGTTTAACGCGGCACCGTTCAATCGCCTCAATCGCGTGATTCGCGCCGCGTCCACCGCTTCATGCGCACCGTCGGAGCGAATTCGCGTCTGTCCGCGTCTCTGCATTGACTTTACATGTAATCGCGCCGCCCCCAAACATCGCATCGCGTCCGGTGTGAACGCAGCATAAGACTTAAAGTGCAAGGGCATCTGTCTGGACTTTTACATGTTTACAAAGTTTAATAATGAAACTGAATTGTATCATCTGTAAGAATGGAAAATTCAGCACTTCCTGTTTCAAAATCCTTAAAATATAACATCCCAGAAAAATAGATAACATTGTTTTTTAAGATGGTACTTTAAACTGATGGACACACGACATCCTTCAACAGAAATTCAATTTCATTCCTAAATTCCAGTGTTATTTGTTTTAAAGAACCAATTATACCGTCTGAAAGGTGCCATTGTACAGTTGCTGTGTTTTTTTCATGTACAGATAATGCTATCAGTTGTCTTTTGTATTGTATACTATGTATACATTCATCTAGCTGTATAAAATAAAGTATATATATAAGAATACAAGCATATGCTGAGTCATGATTGATGTTTTCTGATTAGTCAGGTTTTCAAATATTGCACATATAATCATGCAAATAGTACATCTGTCATCCCAGATGCTCAAAGTCAGAAATATTTCCGTTAGGAGCTTTAATCTTTGAATAGGAGGCAGAAATGTCAAAGATACTTTTGAATGCAAAGTCAATGAGAAAGTCTCTGCTTCACTGATCACCCATCATCGCCATGGTAACTTTGGAAGCTGCAGAACACACATGATAGTCGCTAAACACAGTATTGTTCTGATACTTAGTAATACTAACCTACTGTAAATCAGACATATTTGAATGATGGACTGTATGGATATCTGTTGTGTCTTGAACGTCTTCCTTTGCATCAGCAGTTTCTGTTATAGCGGATTTCTGCTGTGCCACGCAGTCTTCTATCACATGAGATGAGTCAGTCTTAATATCTCAGCTCTTCTCCAACTGAAGCATGACCCCAGATAAAGTTTTTTTCATTCATCCACTTTGGTATTCGGTTGATTCAAGCTCTGTTATCCCAGCTGGACTGTAATAACACACCCAGCCTGGCCATTGCCTGCCCAGTGAGCCCGATGCTCTGTTGGACAGATGGCTCTCAGACGTGCACACCGTCAGTCACCCCAAGGATTTGACCCATATTGAGGTCCAACTAATAAAATCAACATATTTGGATAAAAGATATAGTTGGTTTAAAAGGGGTGAGTAAAATGATCTAGCATTAATTTTCTTGGATTTAAAAGGTCAGGTAAAACCCCTAAGCCTTTATGGGGTTGTATTATATACAGGGTTCCTGCAGGTTTCGCCAACTCAAATTTAAGACTTTTTAAGACCTTTTTAAGACCACTTCGAATAGAATTTAAGACCTATTTCACGGCAAGAAAGTATGAAGGAAAATTGCTATGAAAGAAGAAATACGTCCCATAATTACTTACAAATCAAATGTATTCATGTTCAACATAAGAACAATGACTGAACATAACAGCATAACAGTACAGAACTGTGTTAGCCAAAAAGTGTGTATGTGTCTCTGTGTGTGCGTGTTAGGGCTGTGCAATTAATCGTATTTTAATCGCAATTACGATTTTGGCCTGCCACAATTACAAAAACAACATAATCGAAAAAAACTATTATTTAGCTTTGCACGGTTGTGACAGTGCACTACAACATATTTGATCTAATTAATTTTAGTCTAATTTATTTTTATTTATCATATTTATATATGTTTAGTAGCTTGTGGAAGTGCGCTCCAAAATATTTGTTGATCTTGTTTATTGGTATTTATTATTTTGATATTATTTATTTAAATATATCATTTATTTAATTTATTTTTGTATTGGTTTTTCAGTTGAATTATACGTTCAGGGTAATCAACAGTTAAAAAGACACTGTTCAAATTATTATTTGTTTTAAAGTTCAATAAATGGATGTTTTCAAAGTCAATGAATAATCTTATTTAATAATCGTGATATCAATTATTGACCAAAATAATCGTGATTATGATTTTTGCCATAATCGAGCAGCCCTAGTGTGTGTGTGAGAGAGAGAGAGAGAGAGAGAGAGAGAGAGAGAAACAAGAGCTATATTCAGAGCTCTGCTGCCTTGGCTACAATCTTTCATCGTTGCTGTTGTATGATTGGTGTTGAGCTACGGTATTTAGCGTCTACAGCACCTCCGCTTTTAGGGTTGACGTAGACCCAAACGTCGCCCGGAGGTCCAACGGTGTTGTTGCGGGAGCTGCTGCACTAGCTAACGCTGCACTAGCTAACGCTACATTAGCAAAACAAACGCTAATTTCTTTTGCAAAAGGTGCAGCGGGCTTCAAACCCGTTCCCCTCCACTGGTTTCAACCAAGCACTAAATTCGATGTTTTCCAACGAAATACGGTTGAACTTACACTTCCCCATATTTATTTGTAAGTAGATTCGAAGAGACATGAGTTTCTGACTGCCGCTAGCTGAAGCTTGGTTGCTAGGTTACTAGCTGGGTGTTCTCCGTTAAGGGGCCGGGGGAAACAAAGTTAGTGATTATTGATTCCATGTTGATTTATTTCAATACAAATTGTTGGGGGGAACTGAAAGGCTCTTACCGTACTGGTTACTTTGCAGCCCGGACATTTCCCCCAAAACACATTTTAGACGCGATCGCAACACAGAAGTACCTTTCAAATCCCATCATTTTTAAGACCTTCTAAATCATATTTAAGACCTTTCTTATTTTTTTGGTCATATTTAAGACCTTTTTAAGGCCTTAAATTCAGATTATCAAATTTAAGACTTTTTAAGACTTTTTAAGACCCCGCGGGAACCCTGTATATAGCATGCTGATGGTGCCTTACTAATGGTGACAACAATTGTTTTAATCCAGTATTGAGCAAGAGCTTTGTAGCCACTTAACTTGCTGCCATTTGATCCTTCGGGCAATTCTGCAACGTCATTTCTCTAAAAGTGGACTCCTAGTAAACTCCTTTCCATACTGTTGTCAGAAGCAATAGCAATCTTAGCCTATCAGTGGCAAAAACTATCTCTTAAAGTATACGTTCATTGACTGCAATGAAATAGCTTCGGGCTATTACTCACAGTCTCTTCAGCTGTTGCTGTCAACACCACACTCACGTAATACTGAACCATTTTGAATAACTGTTGTACACATTAGTTACATGGATACAAGAAAATGGAAATTAATTGAAAGTTCTCTCCTTCACTCAATTTATCAACATTAGCCATTCCTCATTGGACACACCTGCCAAGGGATATTACTTTATCTTCTCAGACTTGACAGACTTGACAGAGCTCCTCCAGAGCCACAGAAAGGCCCAACTGTGTTTACAGGGAGAGCCCCTTAAACTTTATTATCGCTAAAGAGGGATGTGATTTGGAGTGAAATATTGAACTTGTATTGTGCATTTGTCTTACACTGCACTGCTATCACAAGATTCAAATTGAAGAAGAAGCCAGCTATTTGCTAAAAACACAATGTCCTAGTCATTCAAAGGCCTTTCCCTAAAGCTGAACTGGGGTTTTCATCCAAATCTCCACACTTGAAATTACATTTCAGTTTGAGTTTGTCTGAATTTTCATTCACATTAAAGGTGGGGTAGGTAATTTTGGAGAAACCAGCTCGAGTGCGCTAGAATTTGAAAATACACAACCGGGAAAAATCTGCCACTTCCTTACAGAGCCCCTCCTCCAACACACACGAACGCGCACATAACCAATGAGGGCACGAGATAAGTTTGTGCACAGATGGAAGGCTGACAGGCAGGTAGGCCATCCAGTTATTTTAGCCGGGCCGGCTAAAATGATTGGTCATGCTTTTTACAGTATTACGGCTTCCACAGATGACATTTTGTTATGGATTTTTTGTCAAAGCACTTAAGCTATTCATTGCTATCGGGATGTTAAGAGCATTCCATGGAATATAACAAAAAGTGTATCTCGAGCCGGTTTCTCAAACTTACCTACCCCCACCTTTAAGTTAGTTTTTTTTCAAACTCGTTCGATTCCAATATCTAAAAGTGTTTAGGAAAAATGGGTGCAGAAGATGTTATGGAGTTTTATACAATTTAGAGTGTTTTGGCTGGATCAGATATTGAGCTGGATTTGTTTTTTGACAGAACACATGCCCTAAGAAGTGCAGCTGCATTAGCCAAGTGAGAGCATTGTTGGAAGAAGTACTTAGATACTTTACTTAAAGGGGACCTATCATGCAAAATGCACTTTGTGATGTCTTTTATACAGACATATGTGTCCCCGGTGCATCGGGGAACTCACGCAGCGTCAGAAAATAAAACCCTCTCTCTTTTCCTCCGTACCCAAATCTTTTAAAAACCGGTGTACAACGAGCGGATACAGATTTGCTGCCGATCTGACGTCAAATCGGCAGCAGACCCACAGAAAGTTGCTATCAGAAACAATGCCTGACGTGTTTTGGACGTAAACTCGTCTTTATTTACATTAGCAAGCCTCGCTAACACTCAGAGCTAACCTGTACTGTGTAGAGCACATGTGTTTAAAAAGCAGGAAATAAAAAAAGGAACTCACCTTGTGATAAACCTGCAAGAGAAAAAGCATTTGAGCTCCATACTATTTCAGAAATAATCCTTGACATGGTTTAAACAGGATGGCGTTTTATCACAGCAGAATTTAACTTTATCTTGGGTAGAATTCTGATCAGGCATTAGCTCCGCCTCCTCTTCTTTCTTTTTTTCAAGCTAAGGACCCAAGATCCGCGTTTCTCTAACAAGGCTTCAAAAGAGGGGTTTGAGCAGTATGAGGGATGGCTACAATGGGTGAACTGTTCGGTATTTTGAAAAAAAAACTTCACAGACATGTTTTGTATAGGTATGGCCCTACAATATATGTTTCAAATATAGCATGATAGGTCCACTTTAAGTAAAATACAAATATGTGTGTCTTAAAATACTCCATAACAAGTACAAGTCCTGATGTTCCTTAGGTAAAAGTACAAACATATTAGCATCAAAATATATTGAAAGTACAAAAGGTAGTTTTCATTCTGCACAACAACCCATTTCAGAATAATATAAAGTATTTTTTGATCAGCTTTTATGTAATTAAATAATCAAAAGTAAAAGTACTCCTTATGCAGAATGGATCTTTTCAAAGAATTATATTATTATGGTTATTACATGATCCTGTTAGTATCACTAACTTGTAAGTGCATTTTAGTATTTTAGCTTGTCAACCAAGTTTGGATAATTGAAATACTGTGTATTTGTAGAACAGTACTGCATTATCAACCCAGTATCACGGCAAGACGTGAACATGTGACGATTTACCATGCTGGGAGACGTGAAGATGTCACAATTTTGTCCCTTCAAACGTGACATGTATACGGTATTGTTAACATGGCCCAACCAGTGGAGATATACCCGGAAATGCCAAGCAAATGCTACCCCGACGGTCGGTTGTTATTGTCAATATTAATATAATAATGATTTATTTTGTAATAGTCACACTCGATTTTGCCAATTTTCTTGTTGCAACAAAGGCTACATTAATGTATTAAATCGATGTTAATCCATGTGTGTGGATGTGGAATTAACGGACGTGACGTTGTGCGATTGCGTTGCCAGGCAACAGCTTCGGTTCATGTTAATTTACAAACTCTTCAACAAGAACCGTAGTTATATTTAAAAACATTTTAGAAGGCCTCACGAAATACTTTAATGTACATTTAAATTTAAATGTGAAGGAATGTGTGTATAACAAAATACATCCGTCATAAAAAATACCGGAAACAGACGTAGGCAAGGTCCTCAGCTCTGTGATTTGATGGTTTAGCCGCAATGCACATTGGGAAATGGTGTTTATGCGATGTGAAATCCGAAAACATTTTTTAAAAATAAAATAATACTTTATTCCGAGTGTGCTTGGAAGTCTTTTTGAAAGTCATCACATAACGGCATTGTAATACACGGTTCGGCTGCATTAAATATTACATATCTGCCGTAGTTCTCTATGTATAGAGCCCTGATGAGAAGACTTCTAGACAAACAGGAAGAACTGCCACCAAAACTGAAAACGTGACGTGGATCATAAATATATCAGCAATTAAACAACATCTTACATTTCTTTTCACACAATACGTCTCCTTGCAGTATCAATATTAATTCGGCTGACTTTTATATTTGATCCAATTGGTAGATAGGCTGTATTTACACCATAACGGTGCACAGCTGATAGAAAGGCACATCTAGTGGTTAAAGCACGTTATTGAATTTTATTATTTTATTATTTTTCACAAAAATGAAACCATCAATAGCAAAAACAGAATTAACTGTCATTAGTAAACCACTCAAATAAAAAGATCATACGTGGTTTTGTTTTACATATATTTTAAGGATAATAATAGCAATGTAACACTGTCTATGACACTTATAACACTGATTTGAAAAACATACAGAAAAAACGAATTCACTGCCCTTAATAAAGTATTTAAATATACATTTCAGGTGTGCTGTTTTGTTTAGATCATTAACATCTGGAGCTCTTTTAATGTCCTTTTTGATTATTGTTACACCAGGTCTTGTCAAAACCTTTATTTAGTGGGAATGCTGATACAGCATTCCAACTATATGTTATTCTACGGACAAAATTATTATTATTCCGCCGGAATATTGCACCTCTTCTCCTCCTGCATTCAACATTGCAGAAACTCCGTTCAAACATCAAAACGTTCAGCTCGGTCGGGAATCGATGGCTATTACTTTTATCATTCATAACTTTCATAATTCCAGAGATACATCCCATAATTCATCACATTTTTAACCATTGAAGTCAATGGAGAAAATCTTCAGACTTGAACAATCGTCATGCGACTTCAACTGCTAACTGTTCATTCATACTTTCACTCAGAAACCTCATTCCAACTTTAAAATGTTACACATATTTCTGACATTATTCGTGTAACACAACTTCTAAATCTGATTCTTACTTTTAGAGATATTAAACATTGTTCAGACCTTGGTAAAGAGGCTTTCTTCAGATTTTAACATTAACTAGAGTGCGTGATGTCACAGCTAGAGGGTAGGAAATCTTGAAATTTGCCTTCATATTCTTTTTTAAAACTGCCATAATTCCCAAACCCTACATTCCTGAGACATAATTTTTCATGACAAACGTAGGAAAACATCTCGTAGCTTGAAAAATGATAAAATGATAAAAATAATATTTAATGCAGCCGAACCGTGTATTACAATGCCGTTATGTGATGACTTTCAAAGAGAAAAGCAAGCACACTCTGAATAAAGTATTGTTTTATTTTTAAAAAATGTTTTCGGATTTCACATCGCATAAACACCATATCCCAACGTGCATTGCGGCTAAACCATCGAATCACAGAGCTGAGGACCTTGCCTACGTCTGTTTCCGGTATTTTTAATGACGGATGTATTTTGTTATACACACATTTCTTCACATTTAAATTTAAATTTACATTAAAGTATTTCGTGACGCCTTCTAAAATGTTTTTAAATATAACTACGGTTCTAGTTGAAGAGTTTGTAAATTAACATGAACCGAAGCTGTTGCCTGGCAACGCAATCGCACAACGTCACGTCCGTTAATTCCACATCCACACACATGGATTAACATCGATTTAATACATTAATGTAGCCTTTGTTTCTGCTAAAAGAGGTGTCGACCAGCTGGAGCAACAAGGAAATCGGCGGAATCGAGTGTGACTATTACAAAATAAATCATTATTATATTAATATTGACAATAACAACCGACCGTCGGGGTAGCATTTGCTTGGCATTTCCGGGTATTTCTCCACTGGTTGGGCCATGTTAACAATACCGTGTAACTGTCACGTTTGAAGGGACGAAATTGTGACATCTTCACGTCTCCCAGCATGGTAAATCGTCACATGTTCACGTCTTGCCGTGATACCGGGTTGGCATTATGGCATTATAGCATGTCAGCATAGCGCGTTTTTACTCTGCATTCAAGTTGTACTGGGAAGTGGGATTATCCGAGTTCCCAGTCAGATATTTCAACTCGAACACCCCCTGAGGTCAGACTTCCAACTTGAAAACTCAGAGATACCTCGCCATACCCGAGATCATCATTCAAAATGGAGCCAACGCATATGAATATTAAGAGAAAACGTATAATATATAATTTTGCTCTTCTGTATTAATCGTGTCACATTGGATCAACTGTACATATGGTACTGCTCATCTGCTATCTGTTGATATGTTGCTAGGATGGTTGTATTCAGAAAATACAAAATAAAGGGTAGTTGTCAACCGGTATTGCTAACAATGACTAACCCGATGTGTCTGTAACAGCTGTATGGCAAACTACTGATGGCGTCCATCTTTTCCCGACTCTTGCTACTGGAAGGCAGTCAACTCGGATGTTACGTCACTCACAGTTCCAACCTCCGACTTCCAATGTAAATGGGTTGCAGCATACTATACAAAGTTACTAGTAACTGTGAGTGTTAAATAAATGTAGTGGAGCAAAAAGTATGATATATGCCTCTGAAATGTAGTGGATTAGAAGAAAAATAAGTAGCATCAAATGGAAATACTCAAGTTAAGTACAAAATGACTTGAGTAAAAGTACTAAGGTACTTTCCCATCACTGAGCGAGAGGATATAATCACCTGGGACCTCAGGCATCAGAAGCTTGTGAGCAATGCATCCTGGTATGTACTCTTGTTTTTTCAACCCAGTTTGCAGGAATTGGTCTGACTCATGAATTATAGTCAATTTTTTTACCTTGACCTCATGTCCATTACTGGATAAAACTACAACATGTGAAGGGTGTGGCAGGGTGGAATAGGTTCATGGAACCATGATTAACACAAGGGTGAAGTAAGACTTTGATCTGAAATATTAAGGTATGAGGGATGACTTCTTGACACATATGAAAAATATGATTTTAATGTGTTTGGAATTTAGAACAACCTTCTTAAGTCAGCAATACTATTTTGTTCCATTGGTTATACACAGCTTCTCCACCCATTTCATCTTCTCACCCATCTTTAAAAATAGAAAGTAAAGAAGCATAGACCTGTTTCATCGCTGTTTGAATCTTTAGACACTTTAATTGACCTGGACTGTCCCTGTCGCTTCCTGAATGGATCAAGCTCTATTGAAAGTGAGATTTGGTCCAATGTATTAACAAAATCACCCTCTTGGAGTTCATCTTAAAGAGTTTTTCTTCACAGTGGGCCGTGGCTGTAGGGAGGTGTGAAGGGAACTCTTGTCCGGAAATCACATTATCTGCTTTGCACAACAACACAGCAGTTGACAAGGCCTCTGCCAAGAGCTGAGTGGATTTTGATTTACTCTCCCCCCTCCTCTTCTGCACCCTGAGGACTGTCAACCTATTCAGACACCACTCACTTGGCTAATGAGTATAAAGGGTTAATTTTTCCCAGTCCATGGGAACCGCTGAGGCTTTAAGTTGGCCTTTCTTTACATTGACTGAACTGCAAAGTCAAAATGACCAGCGTTGCGGAATTAAATGCATTTGGAGGGCTGTAAACAACTGGCTATGAAGTTCATTTGCTAAGCCAAGGGGTCGGGAAATACATCAAGGTCACCACTTGTTAAACAAAGGGTCTTTGTGGGGAAAATACACAGCATTTAGGCAATATCTAAAATAATTCCTTGCAATCGATTTATTTATGCATTATGTTGCTTTTAAATAAGGCAATAACTATCACAGGAAAAGATTGATTTGTTGACCTGATGACAAACGCTTCTCTCCATCTTGTTCACTCTCTCCCAAGGATATGCTGTTACATGTGTAAAATTACCAATCTCCAAATGCATCTTTGGATTGATAAATTGATCTAAACCAGGGGTTTCCAAAGTGTGGGAAGGTGAGCCTCCCCTCAGAGAACATAAGAACAGCCGCGCCCCCCCTCCCAATTATTATTGCTATTAGTATTATTATTGTTGTTGTTGCTATAATGCAGGGGTATTCAATTGCATTTCCGCAATGCCGTTTAAAAACATAACAAATAAAGGGCGCTGCCGGCCGTCAGCGAACCGAGCCGGCCATCAACGGCCCGCTGACGACCGGCTCTTCTGTGATTCTCCAGAACACATAGATGGCCAGTCCGCCCCTGGGTGGAGGTGAAGGGAATGAGCACTTTTACAGCCTTGTTGGCGAGGTGGGGGAACTTGGTCTCCACAGACAGCCAAAAGTGTGCAAGTGACACTTTACTCATCTTTTTCTCGTTATTTTTTTCTCACGCTGCGCCTCCCCTGAAGCTCTCTGGCGCCCCCCCAGGGAGGCGCGCCTCACACTTTGAAAACCACTGATCTAAACGATAGCTTTTCCCAAACACCATTTCAGGCCAAACAGTCTGATGAGATCCAAGAGGATCCCAAGGGTGACAAATGATTTTGTGCTTTCATAAGACCTACAACTCCTTAGTTAGCACCTCCCATCGCCTTACAGGCAGTGAGGGACAGATTTTTCCATTCTGGGAAAAGGAATTGTTTGACGTTTGTTGCTTTTAGTGGGTCGTCCTTTCATGATAATGTGTTTTTCTGACTAATGGAGTTATGTTGAGCCGTTTTTACATGTTCAGTTACAGAGAATGTCCTTTACTGTACCTGCTCAGACTCAGGTTCTTTCCAAGAAACATATATCCTTTTGATGTGATGAGTAAAGTAAATACTGTCAATGTTAATGCCATGTGATGGATGAACCCGTTAGAGTTAGAAGAAACCGAAATGAGAACACCAGATCAAGGCCCAACAATTGAAAGAAACATACATAAAATGCAATATTAGATATATTACAAGTTAAAATTCAGATATATTCAGATACAACTAAAAGTGTTCTGCTTATATGAACCACTACAAGTCTGATTTCATCCATCTTGGTTTTCCTTTCTATAATACTGTCTGGTCATGTCCAGAGATGGGGTCGTTACTAAAAAAAAGTAATATATTACATATTACATATTACTTTAAAAAAAAGTAATATATTACACTACTTCGTTACTCTCTACATAAAGTAACTCGTTACTTTACTCGTTACTTTACTCATTACTTTACTCGCAGGGCCGGCCCGCCCCTCCCTACAGGCAGATCACGCAAACTGCTAAAGTTTCAAATGTTCTCTTTAGTTCAGTTTCCATTGTCGCATAAGACTGATCCAGATAGCTCTGACTATGGCTGTCCTCTGTCTCCTGCTATCTGTATTTTGCGCAGTATATCTCTGAACGATACGATGGTGATTCCACTGTGCAAATGGGCAACATTACCTCTACTATGAAGGATGCTACAAGCCTGTCCATCTCTGCTTTGGTTACCGGTCCTCCAAATTCTAATTTGTGCTGCTTCGGAATCGGCGGCGGCGCACTCACAACATCCTCACTCTGGGTTCGGGGGTCCTTAGCTATTAGCTTCACCTTAGCATGTGTTCTTTGCAGGTGTTTGTTGAGGTTTGACGTGGTGTTTGCAGCAGTGGATAACAGCTTCTGGCCTGGACACAGTTTGCACCTCACCGTCACATTCCTGTCTATTCTTCGGACGAACTCAAAATAATGGGCAAACCTCCACCCCTCGAAAGTTATCGCTGACTCTGCCATGTTTATGGAGCACTGCACGTGGAGATGTGGACGCGCAAGTCGCGCAGATTACGTACATATAAACCTGCGGCGGAAACCCCTCTTGTCTGTCAGTGTGATTATGACTGATTTTATAAAAGTAACGAAGTAACGCGTGTCGGGGCAATGTTAGTAACTGTAGTGTGATTACTGAATTATAAAAGTAACGCGTTACACTACTCCGTTACCGACAAAAGTAATATTATTACAGTAACGCGTTACTTTGTAACGCGTTACACCCAACTCTGGTCATGTCCTATAACTAAAGCATTGTGGTTTAAAGTGAGGGTCACTTTATAACATGCCTAACCCTAACCCTAACCATAACCATAACCATAACCCTAACCCTAACCCTAACCCTAAACCTATTCTCAGGGTCTTCCTGAACAACACATTATCCAGGTATCCTCTACTGTGACTCTTAAATACTTGCCTTAAGGCTCTTGGAAAAACATCACAAACAACTATAAATCATTGGTAGTATGACAGTCAAGCATGTTATATGACTGCATTGGAAAAGCGTATATTTATGTGACGGTGATCACCAATTGAGATATTTTCTGGACGTGCCTGTAATAGAGAAGATGCCATTCATGGTGGTGGAATGATGACAAGAACTGAAAACATTTGTTAGGGTACACAGTGTTAAATTAAAATAGCAAAATTGCATTGAAGAAATACTCTGATGGAAGTACAAAAGCATAGGCATTGATATGAATTTAAAATACCAATAGTAAAAGTAGTTAGTTACTTTCCACCAATGACACACACACCCCCCCCCACACCCACACACAAACTTCAACACTTCAAACATTTAACAAAATCTTACAAAAGCCCGACTCTGATCTACCTTCATGATAACCTAAAGTCTCTCTAGTCTGTAACCTTTTTTTCTCTCACTTCTTCCTCCGCCATACTCCCCTCAATAAAAAAAACTAATGGGGACCAACTTGAGGTAGTTTCCAGCGCCTAGATAGATTTAAGTTGCCATGGAGACCTTGCAAAATAAGGGCCGGGCTTAGTTAACTGCTCTCCTAATGTTTCAGCAATCATCTTGGCTGTAATGAAAAGCAGCATGCTAAAAAAAACAGCTCTTTACAGTCCAGTCCTCTTAGTTTTACAGCTTTCATGGCTGCATTGACAAATGTGTTTGGACACATGTTGTGAATACTGCATGTATAAAATAAAATATCTTGATACATTGAAATGGGTTATTCAAAAAGTTTAACTTTTGCACAGATGGAGTAAAAGTTGGTTAGCAAAAAGGTTGAGTTGCTGTTAAAGGGAGAGCAGCACCTAGGGGATCCAGCCTGTCAATGAGTGATTCACTTGCCCCTCAGAGACCACACATTTTAAACGCTAGCCAGCTCTCCCACAACAAAAACGCCTTTTGTAATCTGAAGGAGATGCAACCGATGGATGGCAGAAATCCGCTTGAAGATGCCAATAGGCTTTGATCCCACAAAGCGGCCTCTGCTATACTCTGGCCAACAGCCATGTTCAAACTGTGAACTGAACGTATAGTTGAATGAGAGAAAAGGAGGGAATTGCGGGTTAGGCAAGTGAGAGAAGAGGAAGGAATAGAGTGAGAGCTATTCCTCAGCTGTAATAACGCTGACTGTTGTTAAAGGCATGGAGTGAGACAGCATGGTTTTCATCACAACACGTTGTGTTTGCTTAACAGGTTTACACTAGAGCGGTTTGCCTCGCCCTGCACTGATGAGCCTCTCTGAAGGGAGGCAGGCAGCGCTTCAGATGGTGGTCTCTAAGAGAGTCGCTCAGGCGGAGGAGAAGCAATCTGGAGGACATCTAACACACACAGAGGGAAACACACTGACAGAAATAAAGTAAAGCACACTTAATGTCTGACGGTTCACTAAGTCCTGGCCCACATACTTGCCAATGCTAGGCCTATCAAGTTCTCTCTTCCTCACACTACTTCAAATTCTGGATTTAGACAGAGGTAGACACAAGCAGGCTTCTCACTTCCAGCCAGTAACCCTCATATCTTACCTAGTGGCAGAATTGCGTTATGAAAGCATGGCTCATAAAAACCCATTTCAACTTTAATGCTGTCATTATTCTACAGCCACTGCACTGTGATCAAGATTTACTTCACAATTATAAGTAAAAGCAAAACACTTAACAAAGTGATGTCTACTTACATAATATAACAAGCCTGAGGCTAGAGTAGCATTTTCCATACTCACAAAGTGATGGTCAATAAAAAGACAAATATAAGTCAGCATTGCTATTGCATTGGAGAGCTAGTTAGTGCTTGGGAGTATTATCATAATTAGCAAAAACGGTATGATAGACTACCATACTTACGCGCTAACATACTTGCATACCTTTAACAGTAGGCCTAGGTTTTCTTAAGATGGGGACTTACCTCTGTGTTCCACATAACATTGTCAAAGTTAGCTTTTGCTAAATGCCCTGATACACTAAACCAACACAGAAAGAACTAGTTTCGAAGGAGCAGAGAGTTGCGTTGCCTCCTGTTACCTGCAGCTAGCCCAAAAAACTTGAACACAGTGCAAAGATCATAACCTAAGGCAAACTTCCAAGTACGTTCTGCACTTGATGACAGGAAAAAACGTTCAGCAACAGCAGGCAGCGGTAGTGTTTACTACTCATTCAAAAATTGAAATTGGAAAACATAGGAATGTCGATATTAATGCCATTTTTATGATTCAATACTAAATCAAAGGAATGTTTTCCGACCATTTTCACGTCATTCTCAATTACCTTAATTTAAAACTGCCATGTTGTAAAAATATCTGTTTATTACATGATCAGATGAGACTTAGATGGAAAATGAAAAGAGACTCTGTGTGTGTCGTCTTCTTAATGCAATGTTTTCTTGTTTCCTTCGCATCTGTTTCTCTTCTTGTGCACTCATTTACATAAACTGAATAGCCAATCAGCCTGATATATTTTGACGCAGCCTCGGCGAAGGCTGTTGGAAGGAAGAAGAAAGGGCTGTGGGACACAAATAAAAAACATGGCCGAAAGAGGCTCAACAATGTCTCCGACTCCAGCTACGTCTTCATAATTGGCTTGGTTTCTCAGGGCCTGAACATTACACACTGTGGGGAAATTGATGCCAGACCTGACTGTGACCTGAAGGATAAATTGGACTTTACAGTTTTGCTCCACCGTCAACTCTGTTTTCAAAATGGCATAGGCTCTTAACATTCCATTCATACAAAGTATTACGTAGAATTTAGGTTTACTGGATGCACACAACCACCCGAAAATGCATGGTGGCTCTTTATACTGTCCAATGACGTAATGTGAGTCAGAAAGTTTAAACAATTTATCCTTTGAATAAAATAATCAAGAATGATAGCTGGTGATGCTGAGATACAGTTAGAGGTAATTGGAATATAGAAAACGTTTTTTTATACTAAAATATATCAGCATTTATTTGCATTGTTTGCCTTCAAATAACACTGAAAAGTATTGTCATTTATACTTGTGAAAAGCAACTTTCATTTAACTGTACTGCACTTTGGAGAGGTAACATTGTAATCGACAGTCATGTGTTCCATACTTTATTTTAATAGAGCTATTTTTTTGTATGAATCAGTGGTTTTGATCGCTCAGCAGAGAACATCTATCTAACTAACAGTGTTGAATTGTATTATATGATGCTTTCATTTTTTTCATAAGGAAATATGCTCACGGCATATAACTATGCTCATACTATAAAAATGCTGTGTGTGTGTGTCATAGCATTTTAACAACACAGTGGGGCAAGGAAAACATGCGGCCTGCATACGCAATAGCAGTAAAATGGCTCTTTTTATGACTGGTGTTCTCATGCTATGTCCATAGAGTCTGTTTTCAATGTGACAGCATTGGATCAAAGACCACCATACTGAAACATATGAAACACTAGACCCTGATGCCAGTGACATGATCTTTTTGGTTTGACAAGATATCAGGTGTCATATTGGCGAGAAAGACAGGAACAGAGAGTGATGTAATCAGCACATCAGAAGACTTTAACACAGACCATTAATCACTGACTTGTTCAAAGCTGTGTCATGCCAAACACTGGACCGCATGGTTTAACTGGGATTGGACCTGACGTGATACAAAGTAAAAACATACACTGTAACTCTGTCCGTAGTTTTATTTTTTGTTATATATCTGTACAATTCTGGCCTTTAGTACCCTTCTTGTGAATGCAATTTAGCAACCTTGAAGGATTTTTATTTTTTATTTTCTACAAACATCCAAATGAAATCATGGATGAACTGATTAGAATTTGGCGGTCAAGGGTGAGCTGTGACCGTCCTTTTTATTTTCGTAAACAGGATTTCTCAGTAATGCCACAGGGAATCTTTTCAAATCTGGAATAAACATCCAATAAGACATTAGGGTAAACTGATTGAAAATTGTCAGAGCAAAAATAATTGCCCCGTGGTGTCGCTGTTAGATGAATCTAACAGTTTACGACAGCATGAAATGAAACTTTGTCTATAGATGAAGATACATCAAAAGATACAATAAAGGTGTATTTGGAAAAAAATTGTTTCATTTGGTATTTTTTGTGCATCTTTTCTAAATCTACATGACAACTTTAGAATGCACCTATTTAAAATGTGCATAAAAGCAGATCGATTGATAAAAACACTTATCCTTAAGCTATGTCATCTAGCCATTTAAAGGTCACCTATTATGCAAAATCCACTTTTTCATGTCTTTTATACATGAACATGTGTCCCCTCTTTGTAAAGAGATTCTGAACGTTTCAGGAAAAAAGATTAGCTCACTTTTTGTCCTGATCCATTTATATAAAAACCTGTCTGAAAATGAGCTGATCACATTTTGGCCACTTTATGATGTCATAACGTTTTTTCGGCTTGTGTAACCATTAGCCAATCACCAACCAAGGTAACCCCCCCCCACCTTATCAACTGAATCTCCTCCTAGAGCACCATTGTGTTATGTTTAACCAAATATCGCTCAGAGGGGCATTGGGAGTGGCACGTTATTTTCATCTAAAGTAACAAACAGAGAATCAGCACTTTTGAAACAGGGCTGAAACAGGGGATTATGGGATGCTACAATGGGTGATCTGTTTGGTATTTCGAGCCAAACACTTCAGAGACATGTTTGTATATATCTGAGACCTATAATATATTGATGAAAAATAGTATAATAGGAGACCTTTAAGATTGAGTTTAAGCCCCCTGAACTCAGTGCAATGCAAAGGGAGGTTTTGGAGGTATGAGCTAATGACCTTGGAATGCATTGTAGCAGGATCGGCTATGCAAAACAAGGTAGGGGTCAAAAGTTGAAAATGTTTAACACTAGAACCGCCAACGGGTACATTTTACCCGCAGCTGTTTTTTGATTGTATGTCACTTTTTTTCAATAAAATATTCAAGTCTCCCAGTCTGTGACTTTTCCTGAAAGTGTGTTATGTAGCACCCTCTGTTGTTAAAAATGGTCAATATGAAGTCAGATTGAAAAAAATGGCAAACAAAATTGCCATTTATACCCATCAGCGCCAGCGGGTAATATTTACCTTATAGAAAATGCAGTTATTTTTCGCGCTATTGATCTTGCGCGTAAACATAAACATGACGTGTTGCTATAGCAACGCCTGTTGTCTACTGCGGTTCCTTATAAATAGAGATATAGAAAGATAGATAGATAGATTAGCGGTTAGGTATACAGCGACCCCTGGCGGTTCTAGTGTTAAAGAAGTATGAGTGATATGCTGCAGGTTCTGAAAGAATAGTCTTGACTAGCTGTGGAAAAATGTATCTTAAGTAGAAAAATTGTCATTGTACATCTTTTGTGTTTTATTTAACCTGTTAAGTCCAAAAGCCCCCGATATCGGGGGCTGCAGGGTTTTGTTTTTTTCACGAAACTGTGTCTCAGGGCTTCTTAACATTTATGAAACTATTAATGTTCCTTATTACATGGCTTAGTTGAATACTCGATTCTGATTGGTCAATTCAGAACACGTGACACGTTGTTAATCCAGAACAGACAGACCGCTGTCAAGGACTTATTGACCGTTGTTAAGGACGCTCACATCTGCACAAACAAGTCCGTTCGATTTAACTGTGTATAAAAAAGCAAACTGCATGCAGTTTGCTTTTCTAACTGACAAGACAAGAGCGACAAGGAAACAGCGGAGAAGTAACGGGCAGAAACCCTCCTTTTTACGCAGCGGTCCAGACATAGACATCAAACGGCGACACATATTCAGTTGCCAGTTACTTTGGCATTAGGGCAGGGGTATCTAGATACTTTCCAAGGTTTGACATAATGAATTGTGCTACTTTTAAAGCAAGCAACGATGTTTTCAAATCTGTAATCAAAAAGCTCCGCCTTCCTGCCGTTGCTACGTTTTTCAAACGGTAACAACGGACTATTTTCCTTAGCGGATGCATGTCAATTTAAATCAATACATACAACTATTTTTTAAATCAATAAAATCATTTTCTAAATCCATAAAAGCATTTCAATTAATAGTGGGAGTCATATCATTACTTTGTTGAGAATGTGGCCATGTAATAAGCGGGATAATGTGCAGCGACTTGGTCATTATCCCGCATAACAGTGGCGAGCCGTCAGGGCCCTCTAGGCCCTCTGTGCCTAAGATATTCCAAAAAATAATATTTAAAAACATTAAAAAAAAAAATATTTTTTTAAAATATATATTTTTTTAATATTATTTTTGTTATATTTTTCATTAGTTTTACCGAAAAAAAACTTGATTTAATAAAATAACATTTCCAAATAAATAAATCCTTCGAATCTGCCTGTTCAGTCTCTGTTTGAATGTGGGTTACATGAAAGAAGCTCATCTGGCCCTTTCTGCGATTCACAGAGGGCCCGCAATAGTAACTGAACAAGAGAGTAATGTCAAATGACAGTACAATTGACCAATCATATCTTCCCTCTAAATGGGTGGGTTTTATTATCGCGGACTAGATGACAAGTTCCGCCCGCTGTGAAACTTTTCTTGTTTCCATAGCAACAACAACTTCCTGTAAACAGCGTGAACTCGCCTTCAAAATAAAAGCATGCCAAATTACACTTAAGACATACAACTGCAACGAAAGTAACAAACACAATGCAATATCATTTTCAATGTCAAAGAACACAAATTGGGTTCACAGGTGTTGTTTTGTGTGGTAGAGGGTGGCTGTCATTGATGCGTTTTGCACCCTGGGCCGTTGTTTTGATATTCCGCTGAAGTATACGCTGTGACGTAATAACTCTTTTTTTTTTTTTTTTTCGAGGGAAGGGGTGGGGGTCAGAGGGCCTAGGTATAAAGCTCACGGCTCGCCACTGCCGCATAATGACCGCGTCGCTGCACATTATCCCTTACATACTCACTTAACGGGAAGAAACTCAGCTAACATACGATATGAACCATTTTTACCGAAACAAAACACAAGTCTCACAAGAAGCGTCTAAATGAGCCCTGAGCGAAAAAATGCTAACACACTTAGCACAGAACTCACGTTAAAATACCCTTATTACTTATCGTATCTGAACAAACAAGATATGGATTAGCAAACTGAGATTCCACAGATTATACAGGTTTTAGTATCATCACTGAGCAGAACTCGCGGCGAAATGACAACAAACAACAAAAAGATTAGCTTTACGGGACCAAATCGGAAAATAAGTCTTACCGTTGCTGTGTTCTGACAACCCAGTCTCACGGCATTTCGTGTTATAGTCACGACATTTAATCTATTGATTCGTGTTCACCAACACGATTTTCCCCTTTTTTTCGTGTCACACAGAACGATTTTAAAAGCAATGTATTTCTATTGGTAGTGTGTTTCGTGCCTGCAACACATCTTTTTGTCCGGTCGGGTCTTGGAAGACCGGAAGCTGTGTGATTCATAAAAACATTTTCTTACTCAATATCAAGCCACGATTATTGTTTTTATTTTCAATCGTATAATGTCGGACCTTTTTTGCTGTCCGCGAGGAAAAGAAATGGGGCTCAGAATACTGAAATCTGTATTTTTTAAATCAATTTTTCCTTCTAATTTGGTATTCTTTTCTAAATAACACACTAATATTTAATCAACAATAACACACAATTATCCTTGTTTTTATTTATTTGTTTGATTCAATAATCCCTGGCTTTTTTGGCGTCCGTCAGGAACTGAATTTCAAAATAAAATAACCGGAAACAGACGTAGGCCTATATGGGACATTTCGAGCATTACTGCGATACACACCCACTGAACTGATTACCCAAGATCCTCAGCTATGGTTTAAGCTCGGTGATTGGATGTTTTAGCCGCTATGCACATTGGGATACGGTGTTAATGCGATATGAAATCCGAAAAACATTTCGGAGTTTAGGATGGCCATTTCGGAGTTTAGGATGGCCATTTCGGAGTTTAGGATGGCCGAAGACACTACACTACCCATAATCCTCAGCTATCGTTTGGGACTACAGTCCCTTTGCTTGAAAAACCCTGTGATTAATCTTCAAGCTCTGGGATTGAATGTTGGAGTGGCAGTGCGCCAAGGTTACGCCGAGCGTCAAACAGCTCTTTGAAATGGAACGAAACCACGGCAGACTATCCAAAACTGGACTCGAACGGGAACAGCCCCGTTTGGATTCCTAAAGCTTTTGGTCTACTATCCCATCATTCAAGGGTGGTTTTCACTATAAGTAATGTTTTTAATTTAAAAATGTTTACTATGTTCAATCTGAATTTACTTTAAAATAAAAAAAAATCTATATTGATTCTGACTTTTCTACATCCAACTCACAGGTTTATCATTGCTTTGAGAAAAAAGATTATTAATTTACCCCTTTTAGAAGGGAAGATATAGTCATTTGTTCTGGGAATGTCATTTTCGAGCCTGAGACCTGAAAAACAGGCTCAGGGCTTAACAGGTTAACCAGGCAAGTCATTAAACACAAGTTCTGATCTATAATGTTGGCCTTGAAAAATTGCTGTAGAACAAATGAGAAATAGCAGAGATGGTGTCACCTAATTTATCTGCTTCTTACCCAACAATGATTAAGTGTAAAGAAAGAGCTTCAGTGCGTTGTCCAGTTTACATCATCAATGTTTATAGCAACATCACTGTGGACCTTATTCTATTGTGTACAACTTTTAAAGGTTGGAAGTGTTTGAAATTGGAAAACCTCTATATATATATAATGTGAACTAAGCATATGAAAATATCTTCAGACATTTGTGAGACATTCTGTGTAAAGAGAGCTAACACTTTAGGAACATGAAGACTTGGTTGAACCTTGCATGGCCCCGAGGCGCTGGAACCAATAACAGGGTTTTCTTTTATGTTGGGTTCCCTTGTTTAAAAGTTCTCAGCTCTTGGGAATCTACACAGTATTTCCCTCGGCACCATACATGTGAACTCTGCCAAACTGCATCAAAAGAAAGAGATTGAACAAGCATCTGGATCCACTCCAGAACTATCAACAAATTGCTGATCAAAGCTAAATGATCAAACAGTCACTATTAAGTCACATATAAGAACATGTTACTTGCTTGGTTTGCTTCATACTTAGGCACATGGAGGCAAAGCTCAACAGCAAATGTGTTTCAAAGAGATGTCACATATTGCAGTTACATTCAATACTAATTTTCTCAAAGAAAAAGGGATTTTTGGTCAGAGATTATGGCAAGCCACAAAGAAAAGCTCTGAAGAATCAGTGATCACACAAGCAAATGGTTTTGGTCCTTAAGAAAGAGGGAACAGTTGGGGATCAAGGTCATCAAGACCAATCCTGATTCAACAACAGAACTCCAATATCAAATGATGGCTTAGATCAGGCATCCTCAAAGCCCGGACTCTGGTCCGGATCCGGACCGAACCACAACTGTCTCTGGACTCTGAACAAATTATACTTTTCATATGTATTATCTGTATTATCTGTGTTATCTGCGAGACATCGCCACAACGCAACGAGTCAAAATTCTCCGCTATGTCCACTGCAAACAGCGCTCTGCATGTCCGACTGTTCCACTGTCTGTGTGTGTCTGTCAACGCATTGGTCCAATCACATTCAGCATCCCGTCAGCGTTTTTTTCCCCCACCAACAGTCTGCGAATCAGAGGCACGGGTCTTCGCGGAATGCGGGTGGGAAAAATGCGTGTGTGTTTAAAAAAAAAAAAGTCAGAGCGAGAGTTAGCAGCTCATCTAGTTGCATCTGTACTGTAGCTAGTAGCCTAGTTTCACCTACCGGGGTGGCAACTGCCACCCTAAAAATAGGCCTTGCCACCCCAGCTGCCACCCCAGTTGGCAGCTTTGTTTTGAAAGAAAAGTTGTGGCTCATCGGACATTTATGAGAGAAAGTCTCTAATGTCCGAGTGCAAGTGAATGCAGCACAAGATGCACGTCTTGTAACCCCTCCCCCGGCCCTGGCGCGAGCGTGGAAATATGATTGGCGGTGATTTCATTTGAACGGGACGGCGCAAAACGAGAAGCATTCGGCCCCAAGTACTGAAGGAATGAGGTATTTGCGGTCTACAATGACAGAGAAGAGACTGTCAAGTTTGGCTGTACTCAGCATTGAATCAAAACGCACTAAAGCTTTGGATCTTACTAATTTTGTGACGCGTTTTGCTGAACAAAATGGTAATCGCCGCATTCAGCTGTAATAGACATGTCAACTTGATGCTCTGCTCACGGATGAGCATACACAACTGTTAAGATGATGACCTTACGTGTGTAAATATATTTTTTTCTCGAAAAACAGTTTTAAGTCCTGAGAAAGTCAAATAAGACGGTGTGTAAAACTACACTGCCCAGCCAAAAAAAAGTAACCACTTTGATTTAACTAGGCCAGTAGGTAAGGACATTCCACTGGATAATAACTGAAGTATAAAAGAATGCATGACTGAAGTGATGGAGACCATGTTTGAAGGCAAACAAAAAGAGGAAATAACAGGTCAAATCAAGCAAATCCCCCTCTCAGATGCCACAGAAACCAGAAGAACATAAATACTGGCTGGTGATTTGATTAATCAGCTTTGTGATGGAATAAAAAATGCACAGTTCATTTCCTTAGCTGTGGATGAGTCCACTGACACCACTGACAATGCTCAGTTGCTGGTGTTTGTGAGTTTTTATGATGAGGCAAAGGGGGAGTTTGTTGAAGATGTGTTGGGCCTGACGAACCTCAGTGGACACACAAGGGGGCAAGACATTTATAAAGCAATAATGGGAATGCTGAATGAAAGAGGGTGCAGCTGCCTTTATTCATAACTGTGCAGCTCACACTGCAACTCTGAGGGAGCAAGCACAGACACAATAACAATGAAAACTGCTGCATACAGATTATTTTTGTTTTTGCAACCTCGTGTTAAGAATCTTGTTGCAATTGTTTAAAAGTTTGAATGACCGTAATAAACTGACCTTTGTCTTATTGAAAAAAAAATGTTGGACCTTTAAGATTTGTATTTGAGTACCCCTGGCTTAGATGCAGCAGCAGAAGCACTTGGAATTATTGTCTTGGACTGGGCATACACTGTTGTTTAATTCCAATTTCTACTGTTTGAGTAAATCATCTGTAACCGACAACCTTAGTTCAGCTTAAATAGATAATACATGACCCACTGGCTCTTGGGGGACCTCTTTGCCATTGAGAATGAATGTATATTATACTATGTATTAATATGTAATAGTCGATAAAGATTTGTTTGCAAGCTCCAGGGAGTGTAGAAGTTTGGGGGAGTTGGCCATTATACCTTCTACTCCCTGAACAGTGCACAGCAAACAACGCCAGACATAGGGACATTTGGTCCAACTTTGAAATGGGTCATGTGACTCTAAGGTTGGGTCAGAAGTGTCAGGTTGGGGAAAATAGGACCCAAGTGCTGTTAAAAAATACAAAAAGGTTTGTTAACAAAAAGCGAGCTTTATTAAAAAAGGCCGAAGACATGAAAAAACAAGAAACTAATTAACAAAAACAAAACCGAGGAGCACGACAGACAGGAACAGACTTACAGACGGGAACAGGCAGGAGACATGGACAAGCATAGACGAGCATAGGCGAGGCAGCGAACATGGACACAAAGAGACGACAGGTAGCATGGACATGAAACGACGACAAACAGACATGGAGCACAGGGGAAGACAAGACTAAATACACAGAAGGGTAATCACAGGACAAGACACAGCTGGGCAGGGGAGGCAGAAACACAAGGGCAACAGGTGAACACAATCAGACAATCAGACACACCAAGGCAAGGCAAGTTTATTTATATAGCACCTTTCAACACAAGGCAATTCAAAGTGCTTTACAAAAATGGAAGACATTAAGAAAATGGCATTTAAAATCAGTCATTAAAAATAAAAGATAATAAAATAAACATTAAAAGAAAAAATACATGGGAAACTAACGACAGGAAGGCAAACACAGGAAGTAGGATCAGACAAGACACAAGGAGGAAAACATTTCAAAATAAAAGGTTGAAAATGAAAACATAAATCCAAAACCATGACAAGAAGAAGGCTCAAATGTCCCACTTCAGATGTTACAGTTAAGAAATGCTGATTGGGCTGCTTCAAGCCTGTGAAAGTAAGTACAATTGAGTATCTCTGTTTAAAACAAGAACAGTCAGATATCCGTTTATACGTTTTAATGCTCTGATACTAGACATATGCAAACCATGGATGTATAAATAGAACTGGATACTTTCATTTCCATCAAAGTTCCTCATGAAGGCAAAATGTTATGGCTTTGGATTACAATATATACCGGATCTTCCAGGGATCTGGGCCCATACTGTAGGTGCATGCCCATCAGCGTCAAGGCCAGTCTCAGCTCGGTCAAATGAATAGAGGAACGAAAAAAAACTCTGAAAACTGAAATTAGCTTTTAACGCATTTTTCAACCTTAACTACCTAATAAGGATCTTTAACTAGGAGCTATTCAAGTGTTTGTACTGGGCAGTTCACTACCTTAAAAAAATTGTGACGCTGATTTACCGGCATCTCTTTCCTAATACAGGTCAATTTGGACCCAATGATGACTGACAGGATATGTCATGCCAATGTTTAACAAATATACAAACCTGTATATTCTTATCTAGTTACAGTATAACCACTGCCTACAATCATCTATCTCCACGACCAATCATTCACAGAAGGGGGTTTCTTTCAAAACATCTGGCACTCACTGGGCCAACCTTTCTTAGGAAGAAATGGGAGGACAGGATGTAAAATATGATATTGGTGTTTAAGGGCCATTCAGTCTGCATACGACGCTGAGATATGCTTCCTCCCTGCTTCACTGCTTTCCTAAATGTAACCACCCCCATATAAGGGTGGAGATGTATGTTTTTTAAATGTTTTTTTAACTACGTTCGCATGTCCAATAAAAGTTGTTTAGTTATTCCAGAGCTACACCCAACACCTAAATGGGTATAGTGGCATTTAATGGTTAAATACCAACCCTGATTGAACCACATTGAATGCTACAACATAAAGAAAAGTCAAATAAGCATTAATTGTTGCTAAGACCAAAGAAGTCCAAGAAAGGGGAACTTATATGGACTTAACTTAAACCATTGTTCCACCATGTTCTACCGTCTTTCTGCAAATGTTATCAATTACCTCAAGCACAGAAACCTTATATAGACTTTCGTTCCATTCTTTAGGACCATGGGTGAATTTTCTCGACAAGATGTTTCACACTAGCTGGAGATGTAGACTGGGCAGCACTAAAGGATGAGGTCATGCCTGTCAACATAAAACGCCCCTCACTCCCTCCAGCCCGGCATACAAACCTCCGCACACAGCTGTCTGTTCTCAGAACTGAAGTTGCTCTAATTGACAATGAGGGGAGGTCACACCAGCTTCACTTTTTCACAGACTCTGTCAGGTTGTCAATATGCCTGTTGTCCAATATTAATGTTTAACTTTAACTGTGACAAACCCAAAGAGACCTGGCATGTATGATTACCCAATCTTTGTGCTATTAGGTAGTCGGTTTGTAAGTGAGTGTGTTTGTGCAAGATCAGTGCACATGAATGTATGTCTGTCTTCATGTGTGTGGGAAATCTCAGGTTACCCCTCATCATCCCACCACTTTCTGCAATACATCACTGTCACTGCAAATGTAGCCCCCTTCCAAATAGTTCAGACTGACAGGACCCACTTGAACACATAGCAAGGTCCTACTTACAGCAGCTCACAGATAATCATGCATAAAGCTGACTCAAAATAAATGGAGGACAAGAGTCATGAGGTTCTACATATAAAACATTGTCCATATTAACCGACTTAAACTAATACAGGGAGCCACTTTAGCCAAGATTGACAACGTTACTTCAGATACGCAGCTGCTGAACATTGACATAACTAAACAAACTTGTATACAGAATGTTGGTACTAAAAGGCTTTTTCAGTAGGTTTCCCCTGTCTTCAATAGTGTCTCTCCAAGGATCCAACTCAGGACATGTTGTCCAGGAAAATAATCTTGGTCTTGTAACCAGCAATTCCTGTTACAATCCATCTCTGGGGGCCTTGTCATATTGTTGTGGGAATCAGCACAACTCAACCCTGAGGCAGACTTGGACTATCATAAGGTTGAAACACAAAAGAGCTCATTTAGAAAAAGAAACGTAAGTTATCCCTACATCTGACAGCCAAAGTCATTAATGTGTTATGGAAACACATCTTTCTTTGGAATGGTTGTGCAATCCAAGAACATTCTTCACTAATGAAGATGTAATTGAAGCCTGGCAGTGATTCCATAACTTCTCTGGGGGCTTCATCATTGGGTTATGGAAGTCAACAATCATCCTTGACCTTTAAAGATCAGCTATTAGGCGAAAAAACTGCACTTTTCATGGCTTTTTAACATAAATATGTGTCCCGGGTGTGTCAAGAGACAACATAATGTCAGAAATGACACCCTTCCTCTTTTTTCCCAACGCCATCAATCAGAAAACATGTGAAATAACCAGTGAGTCCGTTGTTCTGCTACATAAGATGTTCTAGGGCAACCCAGTCTCACGGCATTTCGTGTTATAGTCACGACATTTAATCTATTGATTCGTGTTCACCAACACGATTTTCACCTTTTTTTTTTCGTGTCACACAGAACGATTTTAAAAGCAATGTATTTCTATTGGTAGCACGTCTTTTTGTCCGGTCGGGTCTTGGAAGACCAGAAGCTGTGTGGTTCATAACAACATGTTCTTACTCAATATCAAGCCACGATTATTGTTTTTATTTTAAATCGTATAATGTCGGACTTTTTTTGCCGTCCGCGAGGAAAAGAAATGGGGCTCAGAGCCTCAGAATACTGAAATCTGTATTTTTTTAATCTTTTTTTACTTCTAATTTGTTATTCTTTTCTAAATAACACACTGTTATTTACTCAACAATAACACACAATTATCCTTGTTTTTATTTATTTGTTTAATTCTATATTCTCTGGCTTTTTGGCCGTTCCTCAGGAACTGAATTTCAAAATAAAATAATAGTAAACAGACGTAGGCCTATAAGGGACATTTCGAGCATCATTGCGATACACACCCACTGAACTGATTACCCAAGATCCTCAGCTATGGTTGAAGCTCGGTGATTGGATGTTTTAGCCGCAATGCACGTTGGGATATGGTGTTTATGCGATATGAAATCCCAAAAACATTTCGGAGTTTAGGATGGCCAAAGACACTACACTACCCATAATCCTCAGCTATCGTTTGGGACTACAGTCCCTTAGCTTGACAAACCCCGTGATTAATCTTCAAGCTCTGGGATTGGATGTTGGAGTGGCAGTGTGCCAAGGTTATGCCGAGCGTCAGACAGCTCTTTGAAATGGAATGAAACCCACGGCAGACTATCCAAAACTGGACTCGAACGGGTCCAGCCCCCCCCCCCCCCCCCAGAACTACACATGCTGGCTATTGTGTTTCGCAACATGTTCTATGGCACGTCTCTACTAGAAATTGTAGTTTTAAAAGACGTTTTTCCCACAATTAGAAGTTGCCAGTATTAAACGTGTACATCCCTGGAGGTTTAGGGGATAGGAAACACATTGGTGTTATCAAATTTAAAACATATAATTAATAAATGGGTGAAAATTGCTTTTGTCCATAATGGGCAGCATTAATATACCCACATGACAGCTCATTGTTTCTTTGTAATTCTACTCCACTACAATTCAGAGGTTAACCTGGTATTTTTACTCCACTACATTTATTTTAGTTACTTTGCAGATTCTGATTAATGATGTGAAATATAAACAACCCTTAAATCAGACTTTAGTTACACCTGAGTAAAATTCAGGGAAGGTGATTGTCAAGTGCCAACAATCAGGCGAGTTAGTTGATGCTTGAGAAGACTAAACATTTATCTGCAGATCCTTATAAAGTATATTCATTACTCGTTATTCTCTACTAATAGTTAATTAAAGACTGTATATAATGGCTATTTTGCACATCCCTTTCAAGATTTCAAGATTTTCTAAGGTTTATTGACATATCATATACACAACTACGGTGTAGTTATGCAGTGAATGAAAAACTTGGGTCGCAGGTTCCTCAACAGTGCATTACAAGACATCTATCAATATGTGTGTATACCTCCACCATTAAACTGTCATATTCTGCACATTTCTTATACTATCTACATACATAAGAGTATAATTAATATGTATACTATCAGTTAAAATAAGTGCTTCAACATAGTTAACATTGCAGGAAAGCAATATATTACACGTTAAGTACTTTAGCAGGCTTAATATTTATCTGTAGATACCCCCAAAGTTTTTTTTCTTAGTCAAAAGAAGACCTTAACCTAAAGTATTCTTTAATGTTTAAATAAAGGTTAATTCGTTTTTCTGTTTTGCATATCCTCCTATTAATATCTTTATACATCCGGCACTAAACTGTTTTATTGTAGAGATCACTTACAGTATCTTCTTGATTTTTTATATTCTATATTTCTATCATTGATCTTCTACTTTCCCCCTATGTAAATATAACATATTCAACAAATACATTCAATAACGTGCTTTAACCACTAGGAGGTGCGGGTTAAAAAACTGTCAAGTTTAAAGTGTTAACACAATAAATTATACTTTCCAGTATACATTTTCAGCGTAGTTCATGACGGATGTATTTTGTTATCCACACATATATTTTTTTGATATTTGAACCTACACCTGCAACAGTCAAAAGACAGGCAACTGTTGAGGAGTTGGAAAGGTCTGAAGGTCCTTACAAATAAGGTACACACAGCAATGCCATAATAACTTTGTATTATTAGTGTAGGACACTTATGTATGTATAACATCTGAAGATGTGTAGTTTTATTCATGTTTTCACATAATTTTACAGGATATTGCCATATTATTTCACATGTTTTACTTCTACACATTAATATCTGATTTGTAAAACATCATAGACAGAAAGGTATATCCATCATTTAATGGTAAGCTATTGAAATTCTGAATCCATAGATGTTTCTCCCATCACCCAAAACCGCTGACTATTCTCTCAATTCAGTATTTGGGTCAATGACATGACGCCTACATTTTTTGTCCAACTGATTTTTCTTAGGTAAAAAAAAAGTTTTAATCTTTTTAAAGATACCATTTATACGTATTACCTTTCATATTTATGTACACCCTCTATTTTTACAAAAGCTTTAATCAGTCATTATATTTCAGTTATTTACACAGTCAAATTGAAGGACTTTTATTTTGAAATGCATTGAAGGATAGGAAGTAGCATCATACATCCAACTGCCAAGGATCAATGCTAACAGCTAGCAGGTTTGTAGCTCTTTCTCAATTTTGTAGAAAAATTACTTTTTTGCAGCCTAGAATGTAGTTTTGTTTTTTGTTTTTTTTTCTGTTTTTTTTTGGTTTTGTTGTTGTTTTATTGCCTGTCCTTGTTTGTCTACCCTTCCCCAAATGTAAAGCGTCTTTGGGTTCGAGAAAAGCGCTATAAAAATACAATTTATTATTATTATTATTATTAGTTGCCACATTTGAATATCATGTGGTATGACCTCAAATAAACAATGAATATGTAGTTATTTATACAATTTTACATGTTGATCATACATTTCAAAGTGATTTCATGTAGCTAGCTAGCTTGCTTTCTTCAGTTAGCTATATATGTGTTTGTTAAACTTGACTCAACTTGAAAATATCATGTGGTGCGACCAAATATCATTTGGTGTGACCAAATATCATGTGGTGCGACCGTTTTAGAAGGGTAATTATGATTAAAATATGTCATACATTGTCAGTTTTTATGCTTTAAAGGGGACCTATCATGCAAAATGCACTTTTGTACGTCTTTTATACATGAATATGTGTCCCCGGTGTTCCAGGGAACTCACCAAGTGTCAGAAAACACAACCCTCTCTATTTTCCTCCATACCCAAATCTCTAAAAAAGGGGCTGCAACGGATCTGATAAAAACTGATCCAGATTTGAACACTGTCCTGACGTCAGGACGGTGGCGCTACGGCTATTGGGCCAACTCCACCAATCAGGAGGAGACAGCAACGGCCATTGCCGTTCGAAAGCGCTGGAGACGCTGTAGTACATATGCCAGGCCTGTAGATGGTGCTGTTCTCACTGAATCTGCACTTGCAAAAACAGAGCTAAAAAATGTCAAATTGAGCAAAATGAGGCATGGCTAAAATGCATGATGTTTGGTATTTTGAAAAAAAAAAAGTATAAATATGCCTTATATAGGTATGGTCCTATACTATATTATTCAAATATAGCATGATAGGTCCACTTTAATATTCATTTGAGGATTTATATACTTATAGTACTTTACTTTAGACTCATTATGAATAATATGCAACTTTATTCATCTTTGAAAAAATTGTTAGGGTTAT
This sequence comes from Trematomus bernacchii, assembly GCF_902827165.1. Lineage (NCBI taxonomy): Eukaryota > Metazoa > Chordata > Actinopteri > Perciformes > Nototheniidae > Trematomus > Trematomus bernacchii. The sequence goes on along the minus strand of NW_022987851.1, from coordinate 3,144,261 downwards.
GGTTAATATATCATGAAATTAGAGCAATTAATTACATTATTGTAATCATTATGAATGAATGTTTATGTATTTATTTATTTTTAACTGTTTTATTCTATTTGAACAGATGCCACTGTCAAGTAAAATAAAAAGCGCTTGCCATAGGCAGCGTGTTAATTCTGACCCTGCAGCAAGAGCTGAGTACCTTGCAAGGAGAAGAGAAAGGTATGTTGTGTTGTTGCTTTTCCTTTTGTGTTAACATTTTAATCTTCTCTGTCATCTATCAACCATCCGAGATAAAATAGGCTATTCATCATAGATAAATGGCATGATGCTATACATTTTGTTTATTTATATATGTTTCAGCTACCAGAGAAGGAAACAGCAGGGAAAGATTCCATATGTTAAGGCAAGTGAGCTGTCAGAAAGAGAGAGAAAGAAACAGAGAGAGAAATGGAGGGCTGCATCCAGTACTTACAGGGAAAGGGACAATATGGCAAACCCTTTGCTTGACCTTACACCACCATCTATGGAGAACTTTTCAGGTGTAGAACAAGAATAGCCAGAAAATGCAGGACAAGCTATGGTGGACCCAATACCCCTAAATGAAACTTGTAATCCCCCATCATCTTTCACACCAGAGGAAAAGAAGAAAGTTACTACATCTTCTGCAGAAAGGCGTTGCAAAAAACTTCAGAAAGAGAAGTATAAAATAAAAAAGCAGGTGTTACATCTTAGAAAACAGCTTGCAAAAATGAGAAGACTTAAAGAAAAATTTCGGAAGAGTGGAAAGAGGTTAATGGCAAGAGAGAGAGTGGGCTTAAGTGGGGGGAAAAGCAAAAAGGGCCCAACAAATCGGTTGAGAGAGAGCAAGCTGTTGTCCATTTGTTGTCCAGAGACGAAAACAGTCGTCTAGTGCCAGACACTATCACGAAAAACAAAAAGAAAATGCAAAGGAGGGTTCTAACCAAGCCCCTCACTGAGCTCCATGCCCAGTACAAAAAAGAGGTCAAAGAGCATCTCTCAATGTCATACAGACAATGTGTGAGGAGGCGGCCTTTTTACATCACAGAGCCAACACATAGAGATAGAGAAACATGTGCATGTGTGGAACATGAGAATGTCCGCCTCTTGGTTAACAAACTTGCTACTAGACGGTTGCTTAAAACAACCAGCATCTCAGAATTGTTGAGTATGATTGTGTGTGATCGTAAAAATAAAGCATGCATGGACTGCGAATGTCCCACTTGCTGCTTTGAAGAAATAGAAATTCCTGAGACAGAGTGTGGCGAAGTTTCTTGGGATCAATGGGAGCGTGTCACATCAACAAAAGGAGAGAAAAACTTTGCAAATGTTTTAAAGCAGACATACACAGGGACAATCCAGAAGTTAACAGAGTTGTTCCAGAAAAAGCTTGAACATATAGCCATTCATCAATTTAATTGGATACACCAAACAGAACAGTTTCGTGACCTCAAACTAAATCTCACTGACACTGAAGCAGTTCTACACATTGATTTTTCAGAGAACTATTCATGTAAGATGAGTACTGAAATACAGGCCTACCATTTTGGAGGCAGCAGAAAGCAAGCCACATTACACACTGCTGTACTCTACACAGTCAATGGCACTAAGTCATATGCCACACTGTCGGACAGCCTCCGCCATGATGAGCGGGCAGTGTGGGCCCACCTGGAGCCCATACTGAAAGAGCTTCGGGCAACCTGCCCCCAGATTACAGTATTACATGTAATCAGTGATGGGCCCTGTACACAGTACAGGAACAAAGCAAACTTTTACCTCCTCAGCACTGTTCCCTTCCTTTCTAATTTCACACAAGGTACATGGAACTATTCTGAAAAGTCCCATGGAAAGGGAGCCCCAGATGGAATTGGTGGTGCAGTTAAGAGAGATGCAGATCTTTATGTCCAAAGAGGGGGCGACCTACAGACTCCACTGGATGTTTATGAGATGCTTGCAAAAAAAACTGGCTCAGCTATTACCTTCCGAAGAAAGCGAAGAAATCATTGAAAAATATGATGAGCTGATTCCAGGCAAATTGGCAACAGTGAAGGGCACTTTAAAGATTCACCAGGTTTTGTCTGTAGAAGCTGGTAAAATAAGTCACAGGCAGGTTTCATGCTTTTGCACACATGCAGAAATGAAGCCATGCTCATGTTATCAGCCACAACTGGTAGACATAAGGAACACCGAGAGCCACTCTAAGGATTTGGTAAGCACTCCTAATCCACCAAGGCAACACGCCAGTGTAAAAGACCTCAGTGGAAAGTTTGTGATTGTTACCTATTAACTTCCCTATATAGGTCAGGTCCTTGAGGTTGTGGAAGAAGAGGTCCAGATTAGCTGCATGCGGCAGTCAGGTGAAAATAATTTATTCATGTGGCCACAAATTCTTGACATCATTTTCTACGATAGGAAAGATCTTCAATCAGGTTCATCGCAGAACCTGAGCCAGCAACCTCACGATTCTCTAAATTGAGTAGCCAAGATTGGGTAAAGTTCAATAGTGCCTGGGGTTGAAGAAAGGCCCGAACATAGGCAATCCTGTAACCCATTTGAAGCAAGGGTAATAATAATATCAAATGAAATGTTGGTTCATATTGTGCACTTCACTTAAATCTGTAAAGTAAAACATTACATGATTTGTTAATACATGGTTTTTAACAATGTTATATCCTACTAAAAGCCATACTTTTTTTGTTAAATTAAATGCTTTTTGTAAAAAGTCATACATTTGTACTGCTTTAAATGTATTGTTTTCTAAATGTTTGAGATAAAATGTATTTCAACATTTTTATTGAAATGTTGTTATTCCAAAATGTGAACAACATGTGTTTGAGCTCAACATTTTGTATGGTCATTTATTGTTTGTATGATCTTTATGTCATTTGGAGCGACCACTGATCATGTGGTGCGACCGTCTTTTGCCTTTACTGTATTTAAATAGAAAGAATGTATGAAATGTCTATCAAGTAAAAAGTGATCACTGATACAGTATGCTTGAGTGAATTGTATTGTTTTAACATTTATCTCAGTTTTATTTTATTTACAGGAAAAATAAGCCCATCAACTTCATTTAAGATGATAATTTTAACATTTAACCAAAATATAAGATTACTTTTAACGAAATCTCTAAAGAAATGCAAATTCCTTGTTTCTAAACTCTCAAAATTACTGACAACTTGTAAAAATAGTTACAAATGTTAAGGAATTTATTTAGTTTTAAGAAAAAACATGGTCGCACCACATGACTTTTTATAAGGACGCGGCCGTTTCATCTAGAAGAAAAAACACTTAAAATCACTTAAATATTATTTGTTTTATGGATTTATGCGTGCTCAACATTCTGAATGTTATAAAAATGTTAATAGATATTCTTAATTTTTGCATTTTAAAAATGGCCTGTTGAAAATCAATAAACGTCATTGACCCATTTACATTCTTATATTCAAAGAAAATCAGTAATATCTTTAAAAACTACAAGTCCCTGTCTATCAGCTGTGCACCGTTATGGTGTAAATATAACCTATCTACGAATTGGATCAAATATAAAAGTCAGCCGAATTAATGTTGATACTGCAAGGATACGTATTGTGTGAAGAGAAATTGAAGATGTTGTTTAAAGGTAGGGTAGGTTTGAGAAACCGGCTCGAGATACCATTTTTGTTATATTCCATGGAATGCTCTTAACATCCCGATAGCAATGAATATCTTAAGTGCTTTGACAAAAAATCCATAAAAAAATGTCATCTGTGGAAGCCGTAGTACTGTAAAAAGCACGACCAATCATTTTAGCCGGCCCGGCTAAAATAACTGGATGGCCTACCTGCCTGTCAGCCTTCCATCTGTGCACAAACTTATCTCGTGCCCTCATTGGTCATGTGCGCGTTCGTGTGTGTTAGAGGAGGGGCTCTGTAAGGAAGTGGCAGTTCTATTTCGTATAAGGCTTCGCCCTCTAAGGCTATCGCTATTGGGTAATCCCACTGCACGTGTGCAGCACTGACAGACTTAATCCACGCCCACCTATGACGTGGGCCCCACCTACGGCCTCACTTCCGTATAAATAGGAAGTAGGCCCGACCATCTGCTCCCATTTTTTCTTCAGCACTCCGTTGCAGAAGCACTGGCCCTCTGGCCCACAGACAGCGGAGAGAGGACGCTCTCGCTGCTGCGGCCGAGGATGATTAGCTAGTCCAGGAGTCTTACTCCGTGGACCAAGACCTTGATTTATGGGATCCGAGTGGCGGGCAGCAGTCAGGCGACTCCTTCCCCTCCATTCACGGATCACCATGGGGTTCCCCCGGCCCCATCCTCCCTCTCCTCCGGACGGGGGAGACAGGGCGGGGGCTCGGGGTCAGCCCGACATATGAGTTACGACCGGCTGTGGCTGGCTCGCTCCAGGGAGAAAGGAAGCGGCTTTACACAGACGATACAGGTAAGTACTGCCGGGGATGGGAGCACGCAAACGCGGCTCTCACTCCCCAGGTGTCGTGCACTCATTGTGTCCGTCTCCCTCTGGCCCACAGACAGCAGAGAGCGGACGCTCTCGCGGCTGCGGATGAGGATGATTGGCTAGTCCAGGAGTCTTACTCTGTGGATCAAGCCCTTGATTTATTGGATCTGAGTGGCGGGCAGCAGTCAGAACAACTTCTTCCCCTTCATTCACGGATCACCATGTGGTTCCCCCGGCCCCATCCTCCCTCTCCTCCGGACGGGGGAGACTGTCAGCCCGACAGCCGAGCCTATGGGTTCGGCTGCCGGGCTGACACCGGGTCACCGTGTCCCTCTATCCGCCATCTCGGATCTGCCGTATAGGCGGTATTCTCCAGGAACTCCCGGAGATCATCGGAAAGGCAGCCGCCTAATGAGATCTCCCCGTTCCCTCGGTTCAGGAGAGCTCTCCTCCGGATGACATAAAAAAGCTGTATAAGCGGCTGCCTCATAGCCTAGGCAGGTTATTAGGCAGCAGGGCTCGCGGCACAAACCGGCTGTCTTTAAAACCTGTCGGTTGATTAGACAGCACGGGCTTGATTCCTATGTCACAGATATGCCTCCACACACCTCCGCTCATTCCTCAAGCGGGTTTGAGCGTGAACGCGCCTCAATGTCCGGTTTACGAGCCTTCTCTTAAACGGAGACATGATGAGAGCCGCTGTGCAATACAACGTGTGGAGGTGCATAAGCCAGCTGGGGTTAACCGGTCGGTTAACAGACAGCGGGGCTCGCCGTTTGAGCCGGCTGTAACCTGTCAGTTAGCAGGCAGCAGGGCTCGCGGCACAAGCCATGCTGTATTTAACCAGGCGGTTATTAGATAGCAGGGCTTGACGTTTAAACCTGATGCTCCTAACCTGTCGGTTAGCAGGCAGCACGGTTTTTTCCTCTGTCCCAGATGTGCCTACTACACACGGTCGTAATGAGCCCAGGGCTGTTATTACGCACTGTGTGAATAGCACTGCACACACCTCCGCTCATTCCTCAGCAGGGTTGAGCGGGAACGCGCCTCAATGTCCAGTTTACGAGCCTTAACACTCCTAAACAGAGACAGGATGAGAGCCGGTGTGAGATGCAGCGTGTGGAGGCCCCCTCGCAGCTTTTTCGGTCCGGGCCCCTCTTGGGTTGCTTCACGGGCAACGGCGGCGAGGGCTCTGACGTGGCTCGTCACCATGACAACCACAGCACTTTCCAGAGCATGTCGCGCGCTCTCAGAGTATTACTCAGAGGGCGACGCGTGTGTTCGGTGGACAGATGGTTAATATTATGCAGCAAGGCCCACCGGGTAAGCCGGCTGCCCCTAACCTTTCGGTTATAGGCAGCATGGCTCGCTGCATAAATCTGCTGTCTTTAAAACCTATTGGTTTTTAGGCAGCTCGGTTTTTCTCCTCTGTCCCAGACCTACCTCCTACACACGGTTGTAATGAGCCCACGAGTGCCATTATTACAGTGTGGACAGCACTGCACACACCTCCGCTCATCCCTTAGGGGTGTTGAGCGTGAACGCACCTCAAGGTCCGGTTTACGAGCTTTCTCCTAAACGTGACATAAATGAGAGTCTGTGTGAAATGCAGCGTCTGGAGGACTCTGGCGTGGCTCGTCACCATGACAACCACAGCACATCCAGAGCAGGTTCGCGCGCTGAGTGGACGGCGCGTGTGTTCGATGGACAGAGGGAAGTACTGTAATATGCAGCAAGGCTCCCCGGTTAAGCCGGCTGCCAATATCCTATTGGTTACTTGGCAGCATGGCTCGCTGCTTAAGCCGGCTGGGTTTTTTAACTTATCAGTTAATAAAACAGCAGGGCTTACTATTCAATTCGTCTACCTTAAACCGTACGGTTATTAGGCAGCACGGATTTTTCCTCTGTCTCAGACGTACCTCCTACCCACGGTCGTAATGAGCTCACGCCCCCCAGGTGTCATGCTCACTAGGTACCCATCTCCCTCTGGCCCTCAAACAGCAGAGAGCGGACGCTCTCGCTGCTGCTGCTGCGGTCGAGGATGATTGGGCAGTCCAGGAGGTTTACTCCGTGGACGAAGCCTTGAGTCCTGGGTCCGAGTGGAGGGCACAAGTCGGATGACTACGCCCCCTCCATTAATGGATCAAAGGGGCCATTATTACGCCTCGTGGGGACAGCACTGCACACACCTCCGCTCATCCCTTAGTGGTGTTGAGCGTGAACGCGCGGTTTACGAGACTTCTCCTAAAACGGCGACATAATGAGAGCCTGTGTGAAATGCAGTGTGTGGAGGGCTCTGGCATGGTTTGCCACCAACCACAGCACATCCAGAGAATGTACACCCGGCGCTATCAGAGTATTACTCAGGGTGGCGGCGTGTGTGTCTGATGGACAGATGGATAAGAGGCGGATGGGCAGAGGGTAGTCTCTGCAGTTCGCCTCTCCCCCCCGCAGTTCTACGGGATAACAGGGAACCCTGTCATCCCAGGAACAGTGTCTCGCGCTCCGTGCAGAGCGGCAGGAACTCTGTTAAAGGAAGCCTTTTTCCAGGGTTCCTCAAGGGGAAGAAAATCAGGGGTTTTTACTCCCGCTATTTTCTGGTCCCGAAGGAGACGGGGCGGGGGGAATGAGACCCATCCTCGATCTGTCAGTGTTCAACAAGGGAATGGCCTTTTCCCATGCTGACGATCAAACAGGTGCTGGAGCATCTGTCAAGCCTGGGTTTTCATTATCAAATGGAAGAAGAGCTGTCCTCTTCCCTCCCAGGTTATCATTTAACTGGGAGTGGAATTGAACTCAGCCCGCATGAGAGCGCGACTCTCACAGCGGAGAGGGGAGAAAGTGACAGCTCTCCTCCGGCGCGTCACACCCCGCGGGGCGGTGACAGCCCTCTCCGTGATACAGTTTTTAGACATGATGTCAGCTGGTCACGTGGTGATCGCCCTGGGTCTCCTTCATTTGAGGAGACTCCAGAGGTGGTTTATTCGCCTGCGCATCGACCCTGTGCGTCAGAGGAGACGCATGGTGTACATTCCTCCTTCCGTGGGTTTGGTTTTAACCTATTGGAAAAATCTCCACATCTTGTCAGTGGGGGTGCCCCTGAGCAGAGTGACGTCACACACCGCAGTGTTGACAGACGCATCTCTCGCAGGCTGAGGAACGTGCATGTCGCAGGCAGGGGGGGACAGTGGCCGGTTCATATGTCTCTCCATATAAACGTGCTGGAATTACTCTCCGTATGGAGAGTAATCCAGCATTTTTTCGCCCCGTTGCGGTACAATCAACATGTGTTGATTCGAACAGACAACAAAGCAGCGGCGGCCTACATAAATCGCCAGGGAGGTGTACGATCAGCGCAGCTGCTTCACACACCAGAGCATCATACACAGCCAAATGGACAGCGTTCCGTTTGACATGTAGGGAAAAGCCTTGACCCCGTTACGGTCACCCTGCCTCACGTGCTGTCGTTCCTCCAGCTGTTGCTGGACAGGAACTGGCTTATAGCACGGTCAAAACATATGCTGCTGCCATTTCATCTTGCCACGTAGGTTTGGTGTCAGCACGGTGTTATGGCGCGTTTCCACTACAGCGCGCAGCCCGGTTTAAGAGGGCTGTGACGTCAGCGGCCCGTTTGTGGTTGCGTTTCCACTTGGCCTAGTACCGGCCGGCTGGTCCTAATTCTCAGTTTTTCTGGCCTCATAAAATCGTGGGGCCAGGGCCAGAGACAACCGGGCTGTGTTTGTGACGTCAACGCTCTCGGCTGCTGATTGGTCGGAGAGAATCGTCACAATCTGCGCGCGAGATAATCCATTTTTACAAACAGCATTTTTGTTAACAGAGGAGCTACAACAATGGCAAAGAAAAGCACACCATGGTCGGTCGAGGAAGTGACGACGTCCATTATATTGCAGATGATAAGGTCCAGCGGGTGCTCGACGGGACAACTCGCAATATCAAAGTCTTTCAGGAGGTCTCTACACAGACACTGGACTCTCCAACGGCGTTACTGGAGTCTGCATGGTACGTTTTTGCTAACGCTGTTATTTGCTTGAAAGCTTTGTGTCCCTGCTTTGTGTCCCTATCTGTTTTAAAGCTCACTTCTAACAAATAAGTCTATTTTATCCTTACATTTATGTTCGACAACCCCGATGGAGCCCCGAAGGCTAGCTAGGCAGATAGCATTAGCGAGAGCTATTGTTTGCTAACACCATATGTGCCATTGTTTACGTTCAGTTTGTCTTTTCTATAGTTGTTGTTGCTATTTATAGTATTGTGCTGCAGTAGTTTGTGGAATTTACAAGTCATGTTTCTGTTCTAGATGATTACATTGGGACTAGCGAGGAGGAACAGTTCCGAACAACGTCCTCTGCATCAACAGCACAAACCGAGGAGGAGAGGATCTGGCCCTGCAGGAACGGCAACTGGCCCAGCAGAATCAATGCCATGTCTTATTGCTTGTTGATAAATAATTGCACCCACCAGCGATCGCACAGAAAGATGGCATCATCTAGGCGTCCCTCTGCAGTCAGAAATATCATAAACACCATCGTCCACAAAGCACTGTACAGGGGTTTATGGATTTACGAGAATACTTATCACAGTGAAACCTTTATCATCTGTTGCAATTAAAGCAAATAAGAGAATAAATACTTGGTTAAATAATACATTTGAACTCTTTAGCAGGACAACTCTGCATACTGTTTGAAATTGAGTTTGCTAGCTTGAGGTCCTCCTCTAAAACATAACATTACATATTTTGTAATGGTATTAAGAATACATGATAAATACATGTAGAACAATTACTCAATTGTAATACCCTCGTTGTGCTAGACTCAAACACATTGCTTATATATTTCAAAGAGAAGAGAACAAAAGAAAACACCTATACAAAGAGAGCGGTGCACAGCGCTTAATATTTACTTGCACTATATTTCTGTTGATCTGGGTTATTGTGTTGCACTGTTGGAGGAGCCTGTGACCTAAGATGTTCATTGTCATAACTACACTAGCTATGTTCGTATGACAAAATAAAAAACCTTGAACCTTGAGGCTGTGTCTTTCAGACAAACCATCATAATCATATTATTTTATGCTGTGGATACTTTAGCCTCCATCCATGTTAACAATTTTTTACACTTGCATTTATGAATATAGTTCTGTTGTGTTTTACACTTTTGTATTTATGTTTATAGTTTGCTTTGATATTTGCTTAATTTATTAGATTATTATTATGGGGGCAGTACTGGTGCTTGAAATTCAAATATTTACTAAATAGTCAATTCTGATAACATTTTTTTGGTTTAAATAATTTGACAAACACATGTATGTGAAAAAGAAAAGATGTATTTATGTTCAATACAATACAATGAATATTTAGGTATTACACGTAGGTTTTCCTCAGGCATCCTGAAGTTCTCCACCCACTGAGTGTGTGAAAGATGGAACAATCACATTCCACCACTCGGTAGCTCGGTCGGTAACTTCTGAAATACACAAACAAAAGCATACATATTTTAATACGTAAAAGTGGTAGCTACAATTAATTAAATACTTGAAATACTTTGGTCGTATAGGGAGCGTGAGCCTAAACACATTGCTAGTTAGCGAACGTTAGCTTACCAAGTAGCATTGTAGTTAGTAGTGATTCGAGTCGTCCTGTAGTCTCTGCGGCGTAGGAGGACTGCCCGAACTCTCGCGTCAGCTTCTTCTATACCTCGTCTTGCTATACGTCGCCTCTTTCGAAACAACTCTTGTCTATTTCTTGTGATAATAAACCACACAGCAAAAAACAAGCAAACGATCGCTTTCACATCTCCATTGTTGTGTCGCATTGAAGATGACGTCACGGCAGTTTTAAGCAGCGTCGCTCCGCCTACACTGTGTTACTATAGATCCTGACCCGGTTCCTAAACTGTAATGGAAACGCGCCACAAAGTGAGCTGGTCCTAACGAGGCCGGGCACGGCCAAAGGAGGCCGAGCGGGGCCGAGCGAGGCTGTGTAGTGGAAACGCGGCATTAGTCACCCTCTGACAAAACGTTTTCTACGGGGAGTTGATTGATTGATTGATTGAAAAGTTTATTAACAGCTTGTATATTGGGTACAGTACAGTACAGCTCAAAACATACAATTGTTAAGGGGATGCAGACCAGAGAAAGACTTTCGTCTTGTTTACATCAGGGTCCCCCATTTCCAATTCATCATATCATTTAAGACATATAAGACATATATGACATACAGATGGCTTATTTACAATTTACATACAGGTGGTTTTTTACATACAGATGGATTATTTACAATTTTCATTTTAGATTTCGTTCTAATACATCCTAACCGGACATTTAAGACATACCAAGTCTACAGATATACAGTTAGTAACAGAGTCTAAAATGCGAGTATATACATAGATGGGGGGGGGAAGCTGTCCATTGTACGACAGGTTGAGATTTATACCATTACCGGGGCCAGTTTTGCAATGCTTTCCCCCGAAGGTGCTCTTTAAGAGAGGTTTTGAAGGTAAGTATAGTTTTACTTTCCTTTACAGTTGTGGGAAGAGCGTTCCACCTTGATGTGGCATAATTGCGAAACGTGTATTCCCCTTTTTTTGTGCCAAATCTGGGTTTTACATGATTTGTGGAGCTCCCTCTGGTGTTATGATCATGGTATTCCTTGACCTTTGGGAAGAATTTTGACATGTACATGGGTACCATAGAGGTGTAGTGGATCTTGTAGACCAGGCCCATTGCAAGTAGCTGTACTCTGTCGTCTACTCTAAGCCATCCTAGGTTGTCAAAGTGGGCAGAGGTGAGGTGGGTTCTAGATGAAAGGTCAAGCAGTAGTCTGACCAGTTTATTTTGCGATGTTTGAAGTTTTATTTTTAGCGCCTTGGAGGTGCTATGGTACCATGACGTGCAAGCATAGTCATAGTACCCTTGAATGAGTGCTCCTGCCAGAGTTTTCAGGGTGTTTTTGTTTACCAGAGAGGAGATCCGGTATAGGAATCTAGTTCTTTGATTGACTTTTTTTATTACATTGGATGCCATTTTGTCACAGGAGAGGTTTGCCTCAAGAATAGATCCTAGGTATGTAATTTCCTTCTTACTTGTGACAATAATGTCACCCACTGCAACTGAGAAGTCGTCGGATTTGCTGAGATTATGTTTCGAACCGAAGAGAATGGACTCTGTTTTACCCAGGTGTAATGATAATTTATTATCGGCGAGCCAGGTGCAGATTCTGCCGAGCTCGGAGCTGAGGGTTTTTTCAACCTGCAATCTGCTCCTGTCAGAGACCAGCAGGGCTGAGTCGTCCGCGAACAGGAACAAGTTGCAGTCACATGCTGATGACATGTCATTTGCATAAATTAGGAACAGTAACGGACCTAATATGCTTCCTTGTGGAACACCACAGCTCACTGGGAGGGGGGGGGACAGAGTACCGTTTACCTCCACCATCTGTTCTCTCCCCTCCAGGTAGGATTGCATCCAGCTCACCGATAGTTTATCAAAACCAATTGCTTTTAGCTTGTCAATCAGAATGGGGTGATTGACAGTGTCGAAAGCCTTTTGTAGGTCCAGCATCACCATGCCGCAGTATTTACCCTCGTCCACCTCTTGTTTGATGTGGTCGTTCAAATAAAGAAGGCATGTGTCAGTGGAGTGGGATGTTCTAAAGCCAGATTGAAATTCATAGATTAGTTTCTTTTCTGCGAGGTACTTTTCGACCTGTTCATATACTATTTTCTCCATGACTTTCGAGATGGAGGTAAGTATAGAAACAGGGCGGTAGTTGCCTGGGTCCAATTTGCTGCCCTTTTTGTGCAGGGGGGTTACTCTTGCAATTTTGAAGTCTTTGGGTACTTTTCCCTGTTTTATGGAGAGGTTAATTATGTGAGCTATGACTGGTGAGATGGCGGTTGCTGTGTCTCTGAGGAATTTGGAGGGGATATTGTCGTGGCCAGTGGCCTTGTTAGGTTTGAGGGCGCTCAGTTTAATGAGTACCTCTGCTGTTGTTACCCTTGCTAGACTGAAATCATCTTTGCGTACCCCTAGGTTTTTGTAGTAGGTCATGATGTGATCTACTCCAAAAAGCCCTGAGTGGGAGGGTAATTTATTTACAAGAGTTGTGGCTATGTTTGTGAAAAAAATGAGATTGGAGTACAGAGACTCAGACCTGTGTCACGCGCTTTGGCGCCTCAATGGGATTTGGCTTTAGTGTTACGCGCACTGAGAAAAGCTCCATTTGAACCTTTAGATCAGGTCCCCCTAAAAGTTCTTGTCAGCCAAAGTAGCTCTGCTCTTGGCTCTGACATCAGCTAAAAGGGGTGAGTGATTTGTCTGCTCTCTCTGTGGCTCCGTCATGTCTCCAGATCCAAGGAGATGGCAGCTTAGCTGTTTTGCGCCCTAGCCTGGTTTTTATGCCAAAAATTATCACAGGTCTCTTTTTTAGATCAAGAGTGATAACTTTGGAGGGTTTTTTTCCTCCTCCTCACACATCAGAGGAGGAAGCCACATCTCATCTCCTCCGTCCCGTGCGCGCTGTCATGCTATACGGCATGCGCGGCTGTGTTGCGCAGTTTCCAGCGTCTGTTTGTGCATTACAGAGAGCGCTCAATGGGGCAGCCTCTGTCTGCACAACGCCTGTCACACTGGCTGTGTGAGGCTGTGTCACAGGCGTATGTCTCCTCTGGGGCGGATCCTCCGGAGAACATCAAGCGCACGGCACCAGAGGAATTGTATCAACCTCTACAGTGTTGCACGGAGGACCGACAGTGGAAGACATTTGCACTGCTGCTTCTTGGTCTTCCCCCTGTTCTTTTATTCGTTTTTATTTGAGGGATGTCTCCCATTCCTCTCTGACACACTCAGTACTGAATGTCCTGTCAGAGTGAGTAATGTCGGGGACACAACTGTGTGCCCTCTCTCCTGCCTGTCGGCACTCAGAGAGCTGCCCTGTTTCCTCTCTTTTTTCGTTGTAACAAGTGGGACTTTGGTCTCTACTTTTTATAACGACAGGTATTCACCTTCATTCCCTCATGGAGAATATTCATTTTAAATGCTACATTTCCAGGGACTGTGATGCTCCATTACGCATGGCGCAATGGACATGGGTTATTAAATTGAGTAGGTGTGTTTTTTGTGCTCCTGGTAACGGACGGACCAGTGGGGCGTGGACTACATCCTGCTTCGCCCTTAACCCAATAGCGATAGCCTTAGAGGGCGAAGCCTTATACGAAATAGAACTGGGGTTACGTATTGTAACCCAGCTTCTATGAGTATAGGCGCAGCCCTCTAAGGTTCGGGCCCCACTGGCTCCGTGAATAGCTGAAGAAAAGCTGTTGGCGTGGGAGCAGATGGTTGGGCCTACTTCCTATTTATACGGAAGTGAGGCCGTAGGTGGGGCCCACGTCATAGGTGGGCGTGGATTAAGTCTGTCAGTGCTGCACACGTGCAGTGGGATTACCCAATAGCGATAGCCTTAGAGGGCTGCGCCTATACTCATAGAAGCTGGGTTACAATACGTAACCCCAGATTTTCTCCGGTTGTGTATTTTCAAATTCTAGCGATCTCGAGCCGGTTTCTCAAACTTACCTACCCTACCTTTAATTGCTGATATATTTATGATCCACACCTTTATTAAAAGGCTACAAGAAAAATACAAAGCTCTTCCCAGTGAACACAGTCAACGACAAACAAGGATCTAACAAAGACAGACAGAAAAACCAGAACTTAAATGCACACAGGACTAATCAAAGAAACAAGAGACAGGTGAGGAGGGAGGAGAAAATACAGGGGCACCAGGTGAACACAATCAGGAAATCAGGTAGGAGGGAACACAACAGACAGGAAACCAAAGACAGATCTAGACAAGACAAAACACAACACAGACAGATCGTGATACATATTCAGTTTCGGTGGCAGTTCTTCCAGTTTGTCTAGAAGTCTTCTAATCAGGGCTCTATAAATAAATAACTACGGCAGATGTGTAATATTTAATGCAGCCGATTACAATGCCTTTATGTGATGACTTCCAAAGAGAAAAGCAAGTACACTCGGATTAAAGTATTATTTTCTTTTTTGTAAATGTTTTTCGGATATCATATCGCATAAACACCATATCCCAACGTGCATTGCGGCTAAAACATCCAATCACCGAGCTTCAACCATAGCTGAGGATCTTGGGTAATCAGTTCAGTGGGTGTGTATCGCAATGATGCTCGAAATGTCCCTTATAGGCCTACGTCTGTTTCCGGTGACTTTATTTTGAAATTCAGTTCCTGACGGACGGCAAAAAAGCCAGAGATTATAGAATTAAACAAATAAATAAAAACAAGGATAATTGTGTGTTATTGTTGAGTAAATAACAGTGTGTTATTTAGAAAAGAATAACAAATTAGAAGTAAAAAAAGATTTAAAAAAATACAGATATCAGTATTCTGAGGCTCTGAGCCCCATTTCTTTTCCTCGCGGACGGCAAAGAAAGTCTGACATTATACGATTTAAAATAAAAACAATAATCGTGGCTTGATATTGAGTAAGAACATGTTTTTATGAACAACACAGCTTCCGGTCTTCCAAGACCCGACCGGACAAAAAGACGTGTTGCAGGCACGAAACACACTACCAATAGAAATACATTGCTTTTAAAATCGTTCTGTGTGACACGAAAAAAAAGGGGAAAATCGTGTTGGTGAACACGAATCAATAGATTAAATGTCGTGACTATAACACGAAATGCCGTGAGACTGGGCTATTTACGGAGCTGAATCATAAAACTCTTTCAAATGGGACAAGATTCAGTTGATAACTGAAGATCAGAGATAGATTGATTGTCTGTGACCCAATTTAAAATGTTTAACGTAAGATTTGCAAATGCTATGTTTTATTGTGTTTTTGCGGTAAGTCTGTTGAAGTTATCATGGCTACTGTGGCTAGCTTTGATTGTAGGCTCACACAGAGTAATGTTAGAATACGCTTATGTATTTTTTGCTGAATCCTGGTCGGTGGATCACCATTTTCCAACTTAGCCCCACTCCCTTTTTTTTGATAAACCTAAACACATTTAAATGCAAACCCAATCCTCAGTTTCATTCTTCTGTGCATTAAAAGTACAATGTTGAACCTTATCAAGCATTCCCCCATAATGAAAAATGGTAAAAACAAATCCTTAGTATATTCACTTATATGTCATTTTTTTGTTGGAGCACTTACATATATTAAAAACTGAAACTTTATTTAATTTTAATTAATCTTTTTACAATTTACGCTTTATGACTCTGAATCAATATCATAGAGATTGAGAAATAGGTACCGTAGGCGAGGAAAATAAAATACAAATAAGAGAAAGAACTGTTTCTGGTACGTTTCGAGGTCAGTGAGAGCCACATTCCACAAACTTGGTTGGTGCACAAGCACGAACAGCTAACATCTGTACAGTCGATCCATATTTGGTACAAATTCAGAATTGTTTTTAATAATAAATGTTACCATGTAGACATTCATTTCTGCATTTTTATGCAATTAAAATGAAGAATTATTCACTAATGAAGAAATCAAAGCTTGGCAGTGATTTAATAGCGATGACCTGATTGTTAAAAAGAACAGCAATCTCTGATACACACCACATTTTGGGATGGGCTCTCATCCACATTCTAAAGAATTTCCTTGGTAAAGGCTAGGGAATGCATAGATTACCTTATACAAACAAGTTAATGAGTTACAGCTGATGTTAGGCTTTTTAAAATCACATCCAAACTTCTGTTCTATGCTTTTACCCAAATATTTATGGGAAATGTGTTCGACTACATATTGTTTGGATATTAATGCAATGATGTAACTTTTGAAGGATGTTTTCCTTGATGAAGAAGGACTGACGCAAGGCAAAACATGAAACGATAAATATCGAAAGTCATACTATGAAATACTGTTGTCAACAATAATTTGACTGTTATGAGTTTTCATTATTCTGTCACTGAAGCTAAAAATGGATGACATTTAGTATTACTAATTCCAAATGATGGCATTCTATAACTCTCCCTATTCTTATAAACAGTGTTTTTGTATTAAGGAATAATGCAAGCAATAGTTTTTTACTTTCTACAAATATAATCGTATTCAATGTTTTCTCGAGATGAGAAGATCAACACCACTACCATTTTCGGGATGAAAAAACAAAAGTCTTGTGACCTAATAACTTTTCCAATACCTCCATAAAGAATATCATGATGTCAGTGAAAGATGTAAAGCAGAATTCATAAGGACATCGAAAAAATACAATTAGGTTGCCAGAAAAAAAGAGTACGGAAGCTATAGTTACAAACTCAATCATGTACAATTCAAACAATAGTTGTTCAGCCAAAATAGGACCATACCTCACAAGAAGAATGTTTTAATGTATGTATAGGGAAAATGTAAACATGACAACTGCAAAAAGGTACTTTGGGCTGGCATTATTAACTTGTAGTTTCTCATAATTGTACTTATGATGAAAGTACCATGAACCAGTCCGGTGTTAAGTAATGACTGTATATTTTATTTTAGGGAAATGCATGTTAATACAATGCACAGTTTAACTTTCTTCATCTGCCTTTCAGCTATGAGTAATGAAAAAAAATCGAACTTTCTCATGGTCTTACATCACTTCCACATCGATATACAGTCAGTTAGGCTTCATCCATCACTCTCCACTGTTAAAATAACTGTGGGATGTCAGTTTATACAAAATTACAGTGTAAAAACGCAATATGCAAACACGCCTGGACTTGCCTTTTGACAAAGTTACAAAAAGCATTTGTAATCTAGGGGCTCTCATCCAAAGTACCCCCCAGAACTATGATTGCACTTCTCCTTAAAATAGGTTCTGCCTGTACAAATGAAACACCCTTGGTCATGTAAAAAGAGGTAATGTATCCCTATTTGAGAAGCAACCAACAGATATTACAAAAGTAGGGGAGTTAGGATCAAGCATTTGGTGTTCAGTTACACATTAATACCAGGTGAATGGTTAAAGTGACATGGGTTTGATGTGAAAAGATTGAGCCGAGATGAAGATTAAAATAACCCACAACTCACAACTCACCCACTTCAGGACAAAAGCCAGAGCGGACCCTTTATTTGTTCTGTGTGAAGTGGAGCCACAGAAATGCCTGTGCAAATGCCATGCTTAACATCTGGTGCAGCCCCGCTTTTATGATATCATCTAACAGTCATCCATATATGTGTAACTCAATAAAGAGCTCCATTAAGACAATGCAAGGAACCCGCTGACCCTTTGCTCGTGTCCTTTGAATCATTATTGACAGTGATCACTATCCAGTTTGACATACATCATCTACAAATCAATTCATTGTGGAACTGGTTGATCTTTTTTTAAAGTTGAGATTTAAATTATAATAACACTGTTTTGTGGATGAAATTGTATTGACTCATAGGTGGGTATAAAGCTCTGAGGCACCTTATTACCTGTTAAATGTAGAGATATGTTAAAGGAGTCCTGCACAAAGTTATCCCTTAACAAAATAAGATGACGTATTGTTAAGTGTGTGGTTGATGTACCCTGGTCCAATGCATACAAAAAAGAAGTGAAAATCCTTAAAAAAGAAGAAAATTGTAAATGTATTACCAAATGTCAGGAAGCTCCAGAAAGATCCTGGAAAACAAAAATATATAACAATGTAAGATAAACAACTTGTTATCTCTTTGTAGTAGCTTTACCAAAGATTATCATGATGTATGTTCATCTATTGTCTATACATTAACAATGTACTAAAAAGATATAGTGGCACATTGTGTCAACAAGTAGTACGAAGTACAGAATTGAGAAATAGCCGTTGGTGTTAATGGATTGCTCCAAAAAGCTAAAGGAAGAGCTCAGCTGAGACAATATCTAAAAGCAGCTACATCTGTATCTGTACATACAGTACATGGTACTTACAGTAAAAACATTGTGGAGCACAATGAAAAACAGAATTACACCATAGACAATGCAGAAACCCACTTATAAGAAGATGTATGTCCTTAATACATGATAGGAGACATCCATACACATCTCAAGCCTGGGACACTGCGGTATCGTTGGGATCATACAGATCGAAAGGTACATAAAACAGCTAACTGAATTGGTTCCACAATGCTGACTTGTTTACTTAGAACAGCTGTGTTAAGAACACATATTTATTTCCTAACAATCAATACTGTATTGGCTGATCTCAGACTGGTAAGTGGCAATCTATTATAGTTTATAGACTAGGAGTCCAACTAAAGAAAAACAAACATAGACAGACACCCCCCATCATTATTGACCCTAGATCAGTCAAGAGTTAAGATGGCTGCGCTATTTGCACATCTAGACTGATATCCCACTCTAACATCACTAATGTCTGAGTTGGACATCCATCAGACAGACTTCATCGACAGCTTCAAGCCTCTAATCCATCAGCTCCATTGACTGTAATGTGGAAATATCCCCACGAAGGCCATGAGAGTAGTTTATCAGACTGCGATAGGGATGTTGTGACATGAGCAATTATTCAACTTGTGCTTCTTTAATACCATTGTGGCCAGGGCGGACTTAAATCAACATCTGATTACATTAATGCTTTAATGTCAAATGAAATGTGATTATGTTCCTTGGATTGAAAATTGAGTTGAGAAAGCTGACTCTATGGGTCATGCTAACCTTGCACTCACCTTTTCATTGTACATTTTATGCGAAACAAGGACACTGTCGGGTGCAAAGATTGCATTTAAACATACCAGGTTGAAAGATATTGGAATATTTCTTTGAAGGTTGAGCAGAACTCAATAGAACGTGTGAGCAAAGCACAACCGTCTCTAAGAGAACATCATATCCATGAGTAATGCATACTCCCACTGTTCTGTTGAAAGTTATGGGTTGTACAATACAGAAGTTCTGCCTTTGTAGATTAGTTGCCATGTACATCCAAATATTAGCCAAACATGAAAACCAAAGTTTATACAAGACGAAGAAAAAGCCAATGCAGTCTCCCGCTTACAACTGCCACTGTTGAAAGATAGGATCCAGTGGTGTGAGGATGCTACGAGGAGCTGAAATAAAGAAGCGTGGGCGTGACAGGGGTGTTTGACTGCCTCACAGTTTCCAGCTCCATTTATCATTCTCAGATGCCATATGTAGAATGTGTTAGCTGCAGGGAGGAGAGAAGTGGAGGCCCGGCCCGGACAGCCACTGATGGATTACCTGCATACTTCACAAGATTTTCTAATTAAATCTACACCAACAGAAATTGCACAGGTGCCACTCTCTGTTCCACGTTTTCCGTCCCTTACACTTTGTACTGGATCAGTGAGATGGCTGGAAAACATCTGCATACTGTTCTGACAACAACTTCAATGTAGAATCTCGAGGCCAGATGGAGAAATATGCTGCTATTATGAAACTATCCTTTGGCAAGATGCTTCTGGAAAACCTGAAATCTCTCCGATATGAACTTGAGTACTGCTTGAGTTCCCTGCATTATTTCACTCTGAAGTATCCTCAATTCACTTTTAATAACCCTTTGGTCAGGATCAGTTTATTCATAGCAGCTATTTTAGGGTACATGTAAGTATTGCTTGAAATGTTCATTCATTTGAAAACCTGTCTGATGCAATCGCTTAAACTCTTGGTCCCAAGAGAAAAAGTGTATTTTATATTGACCTTTTTGGAATTGAGGTTAAACAATACAGCCACTTATCCAATAATATGTTCTGTATTAGTGGTTGAAAACAATGACCTTTCAACATTTTGCATACTTTTTGCTCACTTATTGGACTCTTTTTCAGCTTGACTCAACTGATTGTATTTGAGTCAGCTAGAAGACTTAGTGATGATATTATATGTGTGCATTTGCAATCATGTTATCTTTTTATAATGTAATTAATGCAAAAGGAAGAGTGGATGAGTTTATAAGGACAGCAATAAGATATGCTTGATTGATTGATTGGTTGATTGATTGGTTGGTTGATTGAGTGGGTACAATTTGACCAGGGAAAAAAAGTGTTTGAATAGTGACAAGCTTGTGTTCTAAGCTCTTGAATTGATGTTCTTCATATTTACGTCTTTGGGGCTGAAACCATCAGTGTAGAATTAGACATCCAGTCATTGAATGGAAAAATAAAAGTCTGTCTTAAACTTATTGTACCTTTTGCCAGCAGCATTTTGTGGCAAAGTACTCCAAAACATTTTCAAGACACACAAATGAAAAACCCTTTCAGTTTGTATATTGCTCAAACCACTGGAAACATGAAGCCATATGCTGGAACCAGACTCTTCACATCCAATCCAAGCATGAAAAAAAGAATGCAAATGCCAGAACACTGTTTCAAGTGCTGTTTTTAAATCACGAATAAGCCTGAGCTTGCATCTGACAGTACTAGTCTGTTGAGCTGACAAACCGTTGTCAACTACTGGAAACTGGAAAATCAATTAGATACTATATAAAAGCTTGTAAACTCCCCAAAAATGTTGGTTGTTCTAAGAATTACATGTTTAAGTGATTATTTGTCAGATCAGTAGAACTCTGACCGTCTGTCCAACCTGGCCAGTTTTATCCTTCAAATAAGTAATCCCATCCAAAAAGCTCTATACGTTTGGGGAGTTAGAAGAACTTGTGAAAAACTTTGACAAACATACCAGTGAAGAGCGGTATGTTGCCTTTTAAAAAGCAGAAGCAGAGCCCCTCTTCTCTGTAATAATGACACAGAGGTGTTATTACTGACGATAAGATCCCTGAGTCACAAACACACACACACACATCATGTTTAAATCATCACTACAATCCTCTGGTATGTGTGTTTTGATACAATATGTAACTATGGCATCAAACATAGGGCTTATCATTATAAAAACGTTGAGCACTGGCTTGGATATTTATCTCCTGTCCACCTCAATGATATGATGCATTGTGAAATTGATCATAACCTCATCCTTACCTAAATAACCAGATTCAAGCCAACATTATCCTCTGCCATTAAATGAATTCACGTCATAAAATCCTATCTTCTCTTACGTTGTTTCCCAGGAGTTTGTAACAAATAAAATGCTGAGTGCAATGAAAATTAAAGTGTAGCTGGTTGGCATGGCACGTAGCTGTACTGCATGTTCACTGACCCCTTGTTACTGTGTGTCACTGAGTAATGTCATTGATGTTGTTAATGTGACAGCCTGTTTGATGTTAGTCATACTCAGGGTGGTAAACATAAAAAATAGCTAAGCTTAGGGAATATATGTTTAACTGGAAAGGATGTCACTTCTAAACTGAGGTAGTGATTCTAAATACATGTATTGGCAAATGTTCTCGTTAGCTTTATCGCCAGGTAAATCCCAGACTTACCTCTAATAAAACTAGACGGCAACATCTAGGGATTTGAAAACCTCATCCTTATTATCTCAAATTCAATATAATTTGTGTTTATACAGTTTAGCCCAACGTCATAAATAACAAATTTGCTCTAGGGTGCTTTACAATCTACACTGCTCCTCCACTCCCTTCACTGGTTACGCATCAAGACACTGTCATATTGTGGTGTGAATGAATCATGGCATTCCTATCAAGGACATCTACT
The DNA here is from genome assembly GCF_902827165.1 of Trematomus bernacchii. Taxonomy (NCBI): domain Eukaryota; kingdom Metazoa; phylum Chordata; class Actinopteri; order Perciformes; family Nototheniidae; genus Trematomus; species Trematomus bernacchii. The sequence continues at coordinate 3,122,228 of NW_022987851.1, read as the reverse complement.
CCAACACGTGCATTCCGCTCTTCATTGGCCAATCGGCTTGCTATTCCGTCACTGCGGAAACTAACCAAACTAGAGCTTGCTATCCGAGCTCTATAATGGTGGAACGAGCTCCCCCACTGATATCAGTCTGCAGAAAGTACACACATCTGCCGTAGGCGGAGGACACTTTTGTTTTGACTGCACCTTGGCCATTAAACACATTACATTTGTTTAGCATATCAGAAGGCAATATACGAGCACTTAATATGAGCTCATTTGATGCTAATGTACTTGCAGGGTTCTTGCTGTTTTTAGTTAGCAACAGCAAAAATGGTTTAATGTGGGTCTATAACGAATTTGCTTTGTGTTTGGTGTGAACACAGCAAAAGTAGAGCTACTAATTAACAAAACTGAGACAACGCTGTTTTTTAATACTGTGTATTTTGGTCACGGTCGTAAGTAAATAAGACAACATGTTTGGTCTGCAAATCTACTTTAACTAAACTCCGACTCCGGCCACCTGATCCACTCCTACCTTTTAAAGAGCGAGTGAGAAATGACCTCTATCACTGTTTTCAATTAAGTCAATAAATTATACTGCTTGTTTGTAAATCTCTAATAATTAGCGTCTGAGCGCAACTTCCTTGAAATAGAGCCCAGAATAGAATAAGGTCCTTGTGCCTGGATTTTATCCAAGCAGGCACAGTGTGTGTGTGTGTGTGTGTGTGTGTGTGTGTGTGTGTGTGTGTGTGTGTGTGTGTGTGTGTGTGTGTGTGTGTGTGTGTGTGTGTGTGTGTGTGTGTGTGTGTGTGTGTGTGTGTGTGTGTGTGTGTGTTTGTGCGTGTGTGCGTGCGTGCGTGCGTGCGTGCGTGTGTGTGTGTAATGCCTCAACATTCTATATTCATGGTGTCCAAGGAAGTTCTAAATGATCACATGCCCATGTTCGCATGAATGACAGCACCTGGTAGAGATTAACTGTAGAGCTGAGCATTGATGTACAATTAGCGCAGGGCTCACGCCTGGCCTGTCCTGCTGGGCTAGTTAACACCAGGGGGGAGCTCAGCGGATACATTTTACAACTAACACCTGCTCCTTACGGGCCAGAGGTAAACTGCTCTACAACCACACCATTAACCCAGAGAACCACAGCTCACTTGGCACGTGGCGAGTCCTGCATTCTTTATACAGCTTATCAGAGCGATTCACAGAGGTGGAAAAAGTACTCTGATTAAGTCAAAGTAAACAAAGTGTAGGAATACTCTGTTACAAGTAAAAGTCCTGCAATCAAAATGTTACTCAAGTAAAAATAGAAAGTATTGGCACCAAAATATACTTAAGTAAATTTTGCAGAATGGCCCATTTTGGAATAATACATACAGTATCAGATGTTTGATTATAATTATTGATGCATTGAAGTGTTATCTAAGATGGTAAAGGTGCAGCTAGTTTAAATGACTTTGTATTCTGCAGGGTAGCTTGTGAATTTACTCCAGGTGTATTTAAGTGTTATATTCCACATGTACTTAAAGGTACAACATATATGAAGTGGAGTAAAAGCAAACAGTTTATGTATGTGCGCCCATATGCGTAAACCGTTGCCTAGTAAGCCGGTTCGAAACACGAGCCTGCCTAACATTCGAGCAATTTCCTCCCCTCTGTCGCCCCCTTTCAACTGTATACATCTCTAATAAAGGCCCTCTTGGTCCAAAAAATACCTACAAATAAATCAATAAGAAAGGTAAAGAATTTACCTCTGAATTAATATAAATGATCAAAACATGTAAACACTAAGACAAGTTCCTCAAAATTGTACTAAAGCACAGTACTTGAGTAAATGCACATTGTTACTTTACTAGACAGTCACCAAACATCCATGAAATACCAAAGCTTACCCTCGACTCCAATAGAAAGAAATACAAACAAAATGGTGAAGAGGGTCAAATTAGTAAGGAATAATATCTGTACTACTGCTATAAAGGGGTGCAGTGAGACGTATTTTTGTAGGCCGACCCGGAAGTTAGCATCGCAAGGGCTCCCTCAACAAAAAGTAATGGCATTTCCCCATTGGATTCTGGTATATTGCAGAAAATAAGCTTGACTTTTATGAAATGTAACAAGTTTTGTTCAGCAGGATAATCTCCACAAAAGTGTAAATGCAATCAGCAGAAATTATAAACTAACGTAATGCTATAAACAAACTACATCACGTTCGTATGGCTGTACTTCACTTGTGTTGGCGTGATGACGTTTAGTAATTTAGTTATTTACTCACCTTTTTATTGACCCATAGAAGCTTCGGACATTCAGGAGTGGAGAATTTACTGACTCATTCATGTCGTAGAACCAAATGTAAAAATGTTTAAAGCTTGTGTTAATCACAGACTTATTTTAGGCTTATAACACCAAACAAAGTAAAAAAGATATTGACTTTGAGACAAGAGAACCGGAAGTGGGTACATGCTAGGTCTTTTCACTCTATGACGCAGAAAGTCTATACATCATAACTTGCCAGAAGTATGAGGGTAGGGTCTACACTCTAAACTACTGGACATAAGGTCTTCCTCTTTACACATTCTACAAGACATTTTCTTCATTCAAACAATTACTTTTTAAAGTTTTAAATCACATAACTCTGAAAGCTGTGGAATTTTCCAAATGGGAATTTGTGATTTTAATGGTTTGTACCGAACAAAATGTGATGTTTATTCATAAGCTTTTAGGCATATGTTTACGTCTGATGGATTGAGGCCAATTAAGGCACATGTAATGTTTATGACTTTATTATTTCTAGAGTACATTGTTTGGCTTGGATATTGCTCTTGCTTGAAGAGCAGGCAGGAAATGTGAAAGAATAGATGTGCACACTGGCAACATGCACGCTGTGTGAACTCCAAATAAACAAAGTCTGTTCACCACATGAAAATCTATACACACACACACACACACACACACACACACTCCGTAGTACTTTTTCACTTCATTCCAGTGCTGATGAACACATCTTGATAGAAGCTCAGAGCACTTTTGCGACACTTGAGAGAAAAAGGCAATGAAAGCTCGTTTGGAATTGTCTAAATTAATTTTTCAGATCCAGGACAGTGAAGATTCGTAATGACCTGCTCATCCTTTGGCTCTGAGGATGGTGTCAACACTTCCCGATAGCCGGCTTCACTGACGTCAGTGTTTTCCAACGTTTTGATGTTCAGTGCACTGACCTCATATCAATTTCACCACAAAGTACTCGAAGTGTTCGAAGGTGCAGAAAGATAATACCTACCTTACCCACAGCGCATCTCCTGCATGTCCCTCCAGGACATCATTCCTCACCCTCACCTATCATTTAGGGAAAGGATAGTTGCAGGTTTTCAAAATGACGAACTGAAGTATTGTGCTGCGGTTTTGACAGTACCCTCCTACATAAGTAACAAATAGACTTGCTTCTGCCAAAACCCTCATGTATGGGGCGTTTGTTGCTGCCAAATAACTCCAATTAATCTTTTCCTCTTTGACAAAGAATGCTGTGTACTCTGCATTCGTGCATGAGGGACTGTCATCAACCCCTTCTCACTTACTGTTTAAAATAGCTTATTTTTTTTACATTACTTTATTGGAGTGTAAATGGAATGGTATGTTCACCTCAGTTTCACAATTATTTATATTGCATTGCCTTATGCTGTATTCAGATACATTCAATTACATTTCCCTTTAAAATTAGCGCCTAATCGTAACAGTAAGTTATACAGTATGAGGGTACTTTTCATACAAATTGCTTGTAATGCTGAACACATTTCATAAGCAAGAGTTCCGCCAGCGGACTAATAAGCCAAATGCCGTGAGCATGAAAACAGATTGGCGTGCAAATCAGACAAACTATGACGAGCACAAATGAAATGCCTGAGCCTGAAGACCTGTCAGGTTTTTAGGAACAATTTGTTCCCAGTCAACCCCCTTAGAACATTTGACCCATTGTTAAACCAAAGAAAACTTGGATTACTACAGCTTAAAAGATGGCAATTCGTAAGCAAGATAGTAAACCTATTTTCAATGAATTTGGCAGATTTACCATAAAACATAATGGATACTCATAAATTGTTATAAGCATCAAAATCTAATTTACTGCATCTTAACCTTTTACTGCTTCTCACAGAAAACATTTGTATATTTTAACAGTATCCGCCAACATAACAATGGCCTCATTCTCTGAAAGTATATTATTTTATGGTTTGGGTTTCATCACAGCCAAAAATGTAACGCAAAACGCCTGTGTTGTTTAAATGATCCTAGGGCCCTTCATTGACACATACGTCTAAGTGGCTTTAGACATAGCTTTTCCCAGGTTGCACCCATTATGAGTGGCTGATCAGTCAGTCAGCTAGTTCACAGCTGTCTAACATTTGATGGGCAGCTAACAACTGAAGCAGTATTTTGGCTTCTCAAAGCTACTTTGTCCTTTGGCTTAGTGAGACCAAGTACTGGCTGTTGATTAAAAGAGGAATGTTAGTCCTGTCCTGCCAGTCAAATCAACCCCCCACTATTCGTCTAATTGTCCGTTTTGTGAAGTTTAATAATTGCCTCTTCTCAAGCTATGCTTTTCTCTCTGCTCTCTTCCCAAACACTAAGCACAGTGGAGCTACTGTAGAATGTATCTTACAAAAACTAATCTTTATTCATACTTGCTTCAACAATTTACCCCAAAATGCATGTCATTGCTGTCCAGAGGACTAACACTGTAGATAATTGCAACAAACAAATAATTTATTTGAAAAAATATATATTTTTAACCTAATTTAACATTTTTGATAGACATAAATAAAATAAACACAAACAAATCAACTATTTTGATGGTAAATTAATCATAAGGATATTTTTTTCATAGAAATAAATTCAATTTTCAGCTTTTCAAATAGGGATATTCACACTTTTCTTTTTTTATATTAATTTAAACGTAATATCTATAGGTTTGATCTGATGGAACAAGGCAATAGAAGACATGATGTAGGACTTTGGGGTGGATTCAATATTTGCCCGAATAATTGAGTTAAATGTCAGTTGCCCGCCTCATTTCAAATTGAAAACTTATTGTAAATATATAATGATCACATATAAGCCACAAACACATGCCTCTCACATGTACAGTAGGTGAAACATACCAACTAACTTAACCTGTTAAGCACCAAGCCTGTTTTTCATGTTTCAGGCTCGAAAATGACATGCCCAAAACAAATGACTACAAGTTAACTTCTAAAAGGATTATATGAATAATTTCTTTTATCAAAGCAAGGTTACATCTGTGAGTTGGATGTAGAAGTGTCAGAATCAATATAGATGTTTTTTATTTTAAAGAAAATTCAGATTTTACATAGTAAAAAACTGTAAATTATAGTGTCCGTCCAAAAATTATTTTTTACAGATAGTGAAAACCACCCTTGGATGATGGGTTAGTAGACTAAACGCTTTAGGAATCCAAAGTACAACATATAATAAGTACCCTGTATCAAGATTGATGCAAAACAAGTGACATTTGACCTTTTTAGAGAGGTTTAGCCAAAACCACCCCACCTCTGAGGTGATTTGGGTGAAAATGTTTTTTTTTCCATATCTCTGGCCCCCCTTGGTCGATTTGGATGGTTGACACCTCTTTCTGACCGTTAGAGCCAATAGAATCGAAGGGGGAGGCCCACACACACACGTTGTGAAGAGAAAAGGTGGGGGCTGCGCGCATGTAAATGTGCAGCAGAGTGGACCTATCTCTAGCTCTGGCATTTGGAAACGAAAAAGCAGTTTTATTGTTTATGGATTATCAGAAATCATTTCAAAGAGGACACAGATACATTGGATTAACCTATGGATTAACTGCAGCATCGTTTTTTTATCGTTTTAATGCCATTGAAGACCAGTTTTGACCAAGTCTTTCCGGATGGCCGCTCAGTGAGCCTACCGGAGCAGGCTAATTTCCCCAGGCGGATACGCAGGGGTGGCGTGGATCACAGACACCTTCGCCCACTGGATCGTACTCAAAAACCGAGAAGAGAGGAGCTTACTCTCCGCCTGGCACTCATCAATGCTAGATCGCTAGCTAACAAGACTTTCCTGCTTAATGACTTTTTTAAATCCCGGGATTTGGACTTTATGTTTCTGACGGAGACGTGGATTTGTGCTGGTGAGTTAACAGCTTTTTCGGAACTTTTACCACCTGACTGTTCATTCATCAGCACCCCACGGACCACCGGTAGAGGTGGAGGGCTGGCGTCGGTCTTTAAATCCAGCTTTAATTGCCGTCAAACTCCGTCGAACAGCTTCTCCAGCTTTGAGCTGCAACTTTTCGAACTACACTTAACACTTCCAGTGCTCTGTGCTTTGATCTATCGCCCTCCGAAGTTCAATAAGGATTTTATTCAGGAATTCTCAGACTTTGTAGCGGGGGTTATCTTGAACTTTGATCGATGTTTAATCATTGGCGATTTTAATATTCATGTGTGCTGTGATTCCCGACCGCTCGTCAAAGATTTTATGAATCTCATTGACTCTTTTAACCTTACACAGTCGGTTAATGGCCCGACACATGAGAAGGGACACACACTGGACCTTGTGTTGTCTCATGGTTTAGATGTTTGTATCAGGGAAATTTGTGACACTGGTATTTCGGACCATTTACCTGTGTTATTTACTATGATGCTGCCTTGCTCTCAAGTTGACTCATGCGTTCCGGAGCGCCGCCTACATGCGCTGAATCCTCTGACAGCGTCACAGTTTTCCGTTGCCTTTAATGACTCTGTGCTTTCCACATTAATTGACTCTTGTGACGCCAGTGCTGAGGAGATTCTCAGCCTTTTTAATTCTACTTGCACGGATATTCTGGACCTGATCGCTCCATTCACGGCCAGACGCCCTAAACCTGTGACTGAACCGTGGATGACTGACTCTACCCGCGCCCTGAGACGCGCATGTAGACGAGCAGAGAGGAGATGGAAGAAGGATAAACTTCACGTCTCCTTGGGGATTCTAAGAGACGGTTTAAGCGAATATCAGAGGGCTGTTAAATGTGCAAAAACACATTTTATTTCAAATCTTGTGTCCAAAAACCGAAATAGGCCCCAGTTCCTTTTTACCACTCTTAATTGTCTTTTAAATCCCTGTAACTCTCCCTGTGTTGTGCCATCACCTACTCTATGTGAAAAGTTCCTTTCATTTTTTAATGATAAAGTCTTGGCCATCAGATCTTCACCTCCTCCTCTCACCTTAGACCCAGCAGTGTCTCCTGTGTGCTCAGCTGTCTTCGAGCAATTTGACCTGGTTTCACTGCCCGAGTTATCTGATGTGGTTAAAAAATTGAAACCTTCACAATACCCCTTAGACAGTATTCCTCCGAGACTACTGAAAGACGTTTTTACTACAATTGGGCCATATATTTTAACTTTGATAAATATCTCTCTCACCTCAGGCTGCGTTCCAACCTTTTTTAAACATGCTGTAGTGCAGCCTCTTATCAAAAAACAGAACCTTGATCATTCTGTTCTCTCCAACTTTAGACCTATTTCTAAGCTGCCCTTCCTGTCTAAAGTCCTAGAGAAAGTGGTGTTAGCGCAACTGCAGTCGCACCTTGTTTTAAACTGCATATCAGAAAAGTTTCAGTCTGGTTTTAAATCACGCCACAGTACGGAAACTGCTCTCCTAAGAGTTTTGAATGATCTTCTTTTAACTGCTGATTCTGGGAATTCTGCTGTGCTTGTGCTTTTAGATTTGTCTGCTGCTTTTGACACCATTGACCACCAAATCCTTTTATCACGCCTTGAACTGTGTGTTGGAATTAAAGGTAATGTCCTAAAATGGTTTCAATCCTATCTGTCAGAAAGGACCTTTTCTGTGCATCTTGGCCAGTATTCTTCAGCTGCAGCCCCACTAGCATATGGGGTCCCTCAAGGTTCTATCCTAGGCCCCATTTTGTTCAGTCTGTATTTACTACCTCTGGGGTCAATTTTTAAAAAGCATAACATATCTTACCATTGCTTTGCAGATGATCTGCAGGTATACCTGCCTATAAAAGCAAATAAGGAATCTAGGATTGCCTTGCTTAGCTGTCTGAAAGACATCAAATCATGGATGGAAATCAACTTCTTGACTCTCAACGAAAACAAGACAGAGATTATAATATTTGGAGAGTCTGAACTCCTGGATGGCTTTAATAGTGTACTCGGCCCCTTAGCCTCCTACAGCCGTCCCTCTGTCAGAAATCTTGGAGTAATCTTTGACAACTGTTTTAAATTCGACAAACAAATAAGCTCAGTTGTCAAGACAAGCTTCTTCCAGCTGCGGCTTCTGGGGAAGGTAAAGGCCTATCTTCCCAGTAAGGAATTTGAACAGCTAATCCACCTATTTATAACGTCTCGCTTAGACTACTGTAACTCCCTGTATATTGGTGTTGATAAGTGTTTGATCCGTCGCCTGCAGCTGGTCCAAAATGCGGCTGCACGCCTTCTTACTGGGAAGAGACGTTATGACCACATCACACCCGTTTTGGCAGACCTTCATTGGCTTCCTGTCAGTTACAGGATCCAGTTCAAGTACTTACTTGTTGTTTTTAAATCATTGCATGGACTGGCACCACATTACCTGTCTGAGTTGTTGCACCGCCATGCTCCAGCTAGAGCATTGCGATCAGCTCAGCAGAATATGTTGGTGGTTCCTCGGTGCAGGAAAAAGACCCGAGGTGGCAGGGCTTTCAGTGTTGCAGCTCCCAGACTGTGGAACAGCCTCCCAGTACATATCCGGACTGCTGAGTCAATTGAACTTTTTAAATCTCAGCTAAAAACCCACCTCTTTGCACTGGCTTTTAATACTAGTTGAACATTACATTTTTACATTTGTATGTGTTTTTTTTTAAATATTTTTCTAGCTATTGTGCTTTTTATCATGTTTTTAATTATTGTTTTATTATTGTTATTTAATATGTATTGCCTGTACAGCACTTTGGTCAACTGAAGGTTGTTTTAAATGTGCTATATAAATAAATAAAGATTGAGATTGATTGAGATAAGGTAAGCCATGTTAGCGTCTCTAGCTACCTAGCTCCACATGTTATGATGTACGCTTTCGTTTATAGCGTCGCAAATGTTTATCACTGAGTGTTGAGGTGGGCACCAAACGATTCTGTGTCTCCAGGAGACCCAAAATGAGTGGTTGGCTGTGCATCTAGGATAAGTAATAAGGGAGTTATTGTGAGTTTAAGTGCCGTTTTAGGATTCAGAGGCTGAGTGTTAGCATTGTGGGGGTTTTTTGGAGAAAAAAAATGTAAAAGATCAGTTAGCTGAGTTTCTTCCCGTTACATGGATATAAAACATTCATAGTTTATTAAATATTAAGATTCCTTAGACGTTGTTTCCTGCAAATGACGCGTTTATCCGTCCGGTACCGGGGGGGCCGTGCGTAACAGGTTAACCATTAACCCACACTTAGAAGTGAAATAAAACAATATTCTTCAGCAAATAAAACCATACAGTATGCAGTTGCTGACTTTTTTAACCTCTTCTACACCGCACCCCCGATACCGGGGGGAAAAACTGCGTCATCTGCAGGAAACAGCGTCTGAGGGCATCTTAATATTCAATAAACTATGAATGTTTCATATCCATGTAACGGGAAGAAACTCAGCTCACTGATCTTTTTTTTTTTTTTTTTTTTAAAAACCCACAAAGCTAGCGCTGGGCCTATGAATTAGCCACGAGTGAAAAAATGCTAACTGCGTTTTGCACAGAAACTCACTCATAACACCCTTATTATTTATATTTACTGCACGTCCAACATATCGACTAGCATCGTGAGAAGACACAGAATCGATCGGTACCTACATCATCACTCCATGATAAGAACTCACGACTTTATAAACAAAAACAGACATCAAAACATGTGGCGCTAGGTAGCTAAAAACGCTAACATGGTTTACCTGTGTCGTTGTCTGGTCAAAAGTGGTCTTCAAGGCATTAAAACGATAAAAACGCTGCTGAAGTTAATCCATAGGTTAATCCAATGTGTCTGTGTCCCTTTTAAATGATTTCTGATAATCCATAAGCAATAAACCTGCTTTTCCGTTTCCAGTTGTCAGAGCGAGAGATAGGTTCGCTCTGATGCAAACCTGCATGCGCGAAGCCCCCACCTTTTTTTGTTAAGTACGTTTTTGAGTAAAAATATCATGATTCGCCAGTGGTGTAATAGTTTGCTACAGTAGCTTGCAAGCTAACATGAGGGCTAACTCACAGCAGCCTCAAAGGCTCAACCACAAACTGAGTCCTCCATAAAAATCAAATGTGTTTGCTTGAAAGTCTGATATCCTAGGACACACTACATTTGGATGCACGAGAAGTGTTACACAAACAGAAAGTCTTCATACATTTACTGTTGAGGCTATGCTTTGTTCACTTTCTTCAACGTGGTCTATCGAAGCGTATCAAGACTAGAATAAACACACACATGTTATCTGTTCAAATAAAAAATATGTAGGAGAGTTTCAGGCTGTAGGGATGTGGATATGTTTGTTGTATATGTCTAAAGATTATTTCCCACCAACTACAGAGGACAGACAAGCCAATGGCTGCTGCTGTTATGTCCTGTCAAATACAATGACATCACTGTTCTGTCAGTTTTCTTAATGCATGTGTGAGTACTTCATGGTGCTGTGTGGTGCCTGGTCAGCTGTTGGCCGACTAGGTCTCCATGACTGATGGGTAGCAGAGCCATTGGCACAGACCTCAGCTGCACTAGATGATGCCACAATGCTGCCAAGCCAGGAACTCTACATTCCTCCAAAAGCAGGATAAATGAGGTAGTATGCTTGTATAGTGGCACGCAACACTACAAAGTACAAGACATGTATATAAACACATTTACTTACATGTTTCTACAATTTCACACATGAAAACATCAAAATCTAAACCATCTATGCTTATTTCCTTTGCCATACCACTGCATTGTACCCACAGGTTTCTGTAAGATATTAAATTACTGTAAACAACATGTCTGGTTCTTATTTAGACTGGGTAGGTTTGACATCACATCAATTCAGGTTTATGGGTGTATCTTAAAGGTTTGATTTGAGCACATAAAAACCCATAAAGATATATTAGCTAGTGAGATGATTATCATTCCAAAAAGTCCCTAATATAATCTCCTGCCAGCATAATGAGTCAGTGGAACAGCTATTGCATAATCTACTTTTAAAAGGCAACCACATACAACTGTATGATGTGGCATGTGTAAATCAGATGATTTCATATCCACCAAGTACATTTTTGAATGTGTTTTCATTCTGAAGTACAATGACGTGTGGCCCAAGGATGATGGAGTTATTGAAATAATAACTTGTGATTTCAGAATACATGTTTTTCTGTTATTTGAAATGTTGCCTGTGCTGGAAAGAAATTACATCTGTGAGGCTTACTGTTCCAATCATTTGAAACTGTGATTCTGGCTGCTCAGATAACGTATTTAGACGCATCAGACCACAATTACCTAGATCAACATTCATGATCTATCAAGTCAAGGAACATGATCCTTTTGGTTTTCTGTGCTTCGCAGCCAGCACACAAAATGATAGCACACATGTGATGGTCTAGTTGTGTTCTTTTGTTTAGTTTATAGGCGCAGTGTACATTAATAAACATTACTGTAAATGCTGCAGTTAGCCAAGAGGGAACTATTTATATGTAACATCTGGTTGATTACAAAGTCACCCTGCTCAAGCTGCCGCCATTTTGTCATCCTCCTTCCACTACAATTATACACACTGCTGAGCTTGGATTTTTCATTTTATATGACATTGTATATGTGGCTCTGCCTCTTACAGATAGCCTAGAGCAATTAAATCTAAATATAATATAACCACAAGGGATTGTCAGGGTTCAGCCGTCTTTATATTCTTATCAGAGTAACATCCAATCAGGCACACATTGGTGTATTGAACTAAAACAATACTGTTAACATACTAACATGCACACAATGACTGTGATAACGTGCTGATGTTAACCTTTCTTGCCATCATAGTTAAGCTTGTTAGAATGCTAACATTTGCTCATTAGCACTTAACTAAGTACAGATGTGGATAGTGGGAATGAGCTTTGAGTGTATTTGGTCTTAGAATAAAGTTTTGAAAAAACGCAGAGGCCTATGAAGTGTTTTTCACTGATGCTTCGCATGAGTAATTTACAGTGGAATGAATGGGCCACCATGTAGAAATGTTAAAACTGTGTCCAAAACTCCTAATACTTGTACATGATAATATCGCAGCTCATTATAATGCACCAAATAGATCAAGCCTATCATAGCCTGTTCTCAAAATTGGCTTGATATTTCGAGACAGCTTTATGACACAAACATGTTTTTATATAAGTGCAGAGAGGAACATATACTTGTGTAGTTACCTTACTTAAATGGGGTAAAAAACTGCTGTTTTATGTGTCAAATTGAGTCAAAGGCTCTGGTTAGTTTTGAACCCAATACAAACATGTGCATTTATTTTGGAGTCAAATGTCTTTTCACCCGCAAAGTCTTATATTCACTTAGCTATATGCTCTGTTTTCTCCCCATTAACAGCTGTCAAAATGTGTCTCTTGAGCTGTTAAATGCTCCTGTGTTAACCAGCTAACTTCATATATCTGCCATTTTGTATCAGTGGATGTTATTTTATCACAGATTAAAATATCAAGATGTTTTTCAGGCTAGTAAAAAACTGCATGCTAATAAACTGAGATGGCGACCATGAAAAATAATACCTTTGAAAGAGTTTTTCAACTGCACAACATCTAACATACTTAGATCTTATTAGATGCTTAAGTAGAGACTTCAAAAATATCCATGTGCATCATTAATGACATGCTGCCATAAATGTGAAAACCATCAGTGTCAATAACTGTTATTGTTGCATAATATATTGGGAGAACACAGTGTTATGTTGCATTTTTCTCTGATAGACAAGGTTCTCACGACTGATAGTAATTGACACCAAAGACAAATGAATGTAGCTGTTGACCAATGGCTTGTTCAGTGCTATGGGATGTATCCTGCAGAATTATTCTAGTCTCAAACTGAGCCAGGCTGGAGCTGCAGCTGTTCTACATTTAATTTTGCTTAAACCTTGGGAAAACACACTGTGCTCCATTTAAGCCGTTTACAGCACTACAAGTGGTGTGTAAGAACTTGTTGACATGTTGCAATTTCCGAGCAACTTAAGTGGACAAATAAGAAGAGCAAAGAGGAGAAAGACGTTTGTTTGTGAGTCTGAGAATGTGTCCAGGCATGCATGTCTCAATGTTTAGCTTAGCACAGATAAAGCTGAACTGTTGACTCTATAAGTGTACTGTATTTAGTGTAAGCCAAAACAACTCATTTTTTACCCTCTGTCGGCTTTGAACTAGCTACCTTCATGGTCCAAACCTTTTCTGGCACCCAGGCCTAATACATCAAGAACAAAGTGATTTATTTGCATTGAAGAAAAAAACTATGCCTGAGGACAGACAGTAATTAATGATTGATCTTTTGTTTTGGCACAAATGCATGCTCTTTGAGTAATGTGTCTTTATTCTTTCTCAACAGGATTCCTGGGGTATGCAACAGCAAACGGAAGAACATTTTTTGGAGAGGACACATCTTAAGGCTGTCTTTACTGTAGGTTCAGTAAGAGAGTCAAAAGACCTGAAGTAGACAAATCTTTTCAGGCAGCAACCCTGTTTCCTAATAAGTGCATTTATACTACTCATTTGCAACAGTGAATGAATTTGGGAAGAAATCTGATGCTGACAGGTTTGTGTCTTTAGCAACACAAACAAGAATACGTTCTGCAAACCACACTGTCAACAGATTGCATTCCTTTTTCTTACAACATCTGCTGATGGCAATTACAGAAGGTTGTTAGGGTTAGGGAATGTCAAACTGTCAAAATGCTGCTGTGACAAAATAATTTCCCTAATCTATCTATCGATCTATCGATCTATCGATCTATCGATCTATCGATCTATCTATCTATCTATCTATCTATCTATCTATCTATCTATCTATCTCTCTATTTAATTAAAAGGTCCTCAATACGATATTGAGAATGTATCTATGATTGAAGGATTGCCTCAACATGGCTCTCAAATGAAAACCTTTGAGCAAGAGGTTAACAGCTAACGGTGCTAACAGCTAACGATGCTAACAGCGAACGGTGCTTACAGCCAACAGTGCTGACAGAGCTAATTTGTTAACATCAGCGAAAACCCAGGGGTGAGCATAACATTTCGGAAACAAAGCTGGTGATCAGGGATTTGTCATCATAAGAGGTAACCACCTTACAGAATGAACGCAGAGTGCTGGACATTAGCTAGGCAGTTGGGCACACAAAAAGAGACTCACATGCCTTAACATGCACACGGGTCCAGCCTGGCTACGTAAACAAAGCACAGAAAATCTTAAATTACAACACAAACAGAGGACGCTAAAGTAGAAGTATAACCTAATCCCCACAGCAAAAACAATTCCTAAAATATGTTTTTTTCCACCTGGCTCTGCCTCTTCTCTTCCACTCTTCCCACTGTGACTAGAGTAACTAAGTGACTCTCCAATTTAACCCCTGCCTAAAATCCATAAAGTGAATATACTTCCAACCGCACACAGGAAGATGCATGAGCAAATATTTGAGAAATACTTTACTAACTACTGCTTAAATCAAAGGTGAACATTGGGAAACAAATACCTGCACTCTACATATATCCCATAGTGCAACATTTCACCTCCTGTGCCTTTTCATCAATGATGTAATGGTAGTTATTGCAAGGGAGTATTGTTTGACAAAGTACAACCTTGGGTTGAAACTTAAACCAACTAAAGCTTAGTAAAAGCAAGATGTGATGTTTAGTTTTCTTTTCCTCTCTCGAGTATTGACTTAGTTAATTCCCTGTGCCTGAGATGAAGTTCGGTGAGGAATGTGCAAACATTAGACGACAACACTGTTTCTCTCCAGTGTATCTCAGTACCATGGTTACCCACCAAGGGGGTTATGACTGCATGTCTTGCAGAAAACAGGGCTCTGCTGAAAGACACTGTCTGGCTTAGGAGATGGGGGAAATTTGGGGATGCAAGGTATTCAATTCATGCAGGACATCAACCGTTCACACGTATACATGCACTCACCTGCCCACTTACCCACAGCTTCTGTAAAGGAAACATTCAATTGCCTGTTGATGTCATACTGAAGGAAAATAGTTCTATGTGGTTTTAAGGTTTTTGCTCATCTCCCTCTGTTTGCCCACTGCCTCCACCAGAGCCCCCCGACTGTTTTGGAATGCATGCAGCACACTGTGGCTGGAGCCACACGAGAACGGTAATGCAAACGAACCAAATTCGATATCAAAAAAGTCTTCCGTCCACACGCAATAGGCACCAGAAACGTGTCCGTTCACACGAGACCGCTCGAAAGCGCTGGAGACTTTGTAGTACATAAGCCGGGCCTGTAAGTGGCGCTGTACTTCCGCCACAAAATACACCAAAAGCAGCGAAGAAGACTTCCCGAGCATGGTTGCCATGGTTGCCCTTCTTCACCGGTCAACATGTCCGTTAAAGTTTAAATCTTCCGGACAAAATTAGAAAAGTGCCAGTCAGAGGTCTTCTTTGTTATTTATTGAGCTTTAAAACAAATTGATAACGACTCTATAATAATATAAAAATTATAAACGGAGCCTCTCTTTTCCTCCCCCTCTTCTGACAGCCCAGCAGCTAATCTCTGAGCAGGAGAGGTGGGGAGAGGCGGGACTATTGCTTCATCGTTATCAGAAAATGATCGTATAGGGTGTAGACATGGAGCCGTTTGGCCCCCCAGAGTGTTTCGTCCGCAAATCTACCCACCTTGGGACCCGTTATCGTTATCGTTATCGTTATCTGCCTTTCCCTGTCTGCCTCGTGTGGCCGAACCGTCTATATCAGGGGTGCCCAATACGTCGATCGCAATCGACCGGTAGTGTGGGTAGATCGCAAGGCATTGAAAAAAGAAATATATATATATATATATATATTTTTTCTTTTTAAAGTTAGCCTATCATCCATCCTTACTATGGCATTTGCCACTTGATTGACGTACAGGTAAGCCAGTCTGAGTTGTATTGTGCCATACGGGTTCATGCAGTTATGAGGGGGCCCCACCTCCTCATCTGAAGCGCAAATGCGGCGCACTATTATGCGCTTATGCGGCGCAATTAGTGGAAGCGCGCCACAGTTTATCCGCTGTTTAGCCGTTTAGTCCACTAGCCCCCTTCTATGAAAGAGCTTTAATTTGTGTTACATTCCCTCTTCATAACATTAAGAGGAACAACATCAGAAACTAGAGAATGCAATTCCTGAAGAAATTGCTAGTGGGAATGCTTTATGCTGAAAAGCTCACGCTGAATTGCTATGCTGAAATGTAATGTGTAAGAAGAAAGTGAAGAATTTAGATTGAAATGATACATGAACACTGGGGGCTTGAATGTGTGATGAGAGAAGAAAAGAAAGTAAAAAGGCTTGGAAAAGCAGCAGAATATTTGAACTGCAAACTTTTGAACTAACTTGATGGCGAATGATCTGTCGCCAGGGCAATGGCATTTGATGACACCCCATAATACGCTTAGATGTGTTGATGGCTGCATCGTTACCAAACCTGTGAAGTTTTGGGCCATTTCGAGCATTTGAACAGAAGTTGTGAGAAAACCATGTTTCATTGTGAGCATTGTGTTGCCATGGCAACGGCATTTGAAGAAATCTCAAAACTGTCCCGTAGATGTCTTCACGGCTGGACTGTTAGCACACATGTGAAGTTTGAGCACTTTTTGAACATTTTCATAGGAGTTATAGCGACATCGTCTTTTATGGCGAGGGATGCGTTTCCATGGCAACGGCATTTGAAGAAACCCCATAATTGACGTAGAGCTGTTGAGGGCTGGACCGGTGATATACAAGCGAAGTTTGGGGGACGATCGGACTGTGTCCATTGGATTTACAGCGACATCGTGCTTCATGGCGAGTGGTCTGTCGCCATGGCAACGGCATTTGATGACACCCCATAATACGGTTAGATGCGTTGATGGCTGCATCGTTACCAAATCTGTGAAGTTTTGGGCCGTTTTAAGCATTTTCACTGAAGTTATGAGAAAACCGTGTTTCATGGCGAGCATTGTGTTGCCAGGGCAACGGCATTTGAAGAAATCTCAAAACTGTCTCGTAGATGTCTTCACGGCTGGACTGTTAGCACACATGTAAATTTTGAGCACTTTTTGAACATTTTCATAGGAGTTAAAGGGACATCGTGTTTTATGGCGAGGGATGCGTTTCCATGGAAACGGCATATGGTGAGCTCTCAGATTTGGCGTAGAGCTGTTGAGGCATGGACCGGTGATATACAAGTGAAGATTGGGGGACGATCGGACCGTGTCCATTGGACTTACAGCGACATCGTGCTTCATGGCGAGTGGTCTGTCGCCATGGCAACGGCATTTGATGACACCCCATAATACGCTTAGATGCGTTGATGGCTGCATCGTCACCAAACCTGTGAAGTTTTGGGCCGTTTGGAGCATTTTCACTGAAGTTATGAGAAAACCGTGTTTCATGGCGAGCCTTGTGTTGCCATGGCAACGGCATTTGAAGAAACCTCATAATTGATGTAGAGCTGTTGAGGGCTGGACCGGTGATATACAAGCGAAGTTTGGGGGACAATCGGACCGTGTCCATTGGACTTACAGCGACATCGTGCTTCATGGCGAGTGGTCTGTCGCCATGGCAACGGCATTTGATGACACCCCATAATACGCTTAGATGCATTGATGGCTGCATCGTTACCAAACCTGTCAATGTGACATCATCGTGTTCCATGACACAGGTGTTTATATTTGAGCTAACGACGACAGTTGTGTGTCACCAATAATGTATAAAATAGGTGGAACATGTTGAAGTCAGTATGAAGTCTCCATCAGACAGAAAAGAATAGGCTCAGACAGTCTGTTAAACTCCAGTGACCACGTCGTTAGCTCAAACACGAACACCTGTGTGTTATGACATCATCGTGTTCCATGACACAGGTGTTTATATTTGAGCTAACGAGGTGTGCAGAGATCAAAGGTTTCCATTGTTCTGAATGAGAGATAAACCTCTTACATGTGAACGCTTTGTCGAAGAACCGTAACAGATATCTGTGAAATTTCGAAACGTGAAGCATGTCAAGGAAGTTGAGTATCTGAAGTGTAATTTTTGTGTAATTTCGGGTTAATAATGTGGCCTTTTTGGCAGTTTAACTAAAGGTGTGCGGCTGCTACCGTGAGGAAATATCAGCCTGAAATTACAATGGGCTTTAATGGAGGCATGTTGAAAGTTTTTGTCACTTCATGCCCTCAAGAGGCATTTTGTTTAATTATGTTTTGCTGAATTACTTGTCATTTTTCAAGCTACGAGATGTTTTCCTACGTTTGTCATGAAAAATGATGTCTCAGGAAGGTAGGGTTTGGGAATTATGGCAGTTTTAAAAAAAAATATGAAGGCAAATTTCAAGATTTCCTTCACTCTAGCTGTGACATCACGCACTCTAGTTAATGTTAAAATCTGAAGAAAACCTCTTTACCAAGGTCTGAACAATGTTTAATATCTCTAAAAGTAAGAATCAGATTTAAAAGTTGTGTGACACGAATAATGTCAGAAAGATGTGTAACATTGTAAAGTTGGAATGAGGTTTCTGAGTGAAAGTATGAATGAACAGTTAGCAGTTGAAGTCGCATGAAGATTTGTTGAAGTCTGAAGAATTTCTCCATTGACTTCAATGGTTACAAATGTGATGTATTATGGGATGTATCTCTGGAATTATGAAAGTTATGAATGATAAAAGTAATAGCCATCGATTCCCGACCGAGCTGAACGTTTTGATGTTTGAACGGAGTTTCTGCGATGTTGAATGTGGGAGGAGAAGAGGGCCAAAATAATTGGATGGAATAATAATAAGAATTTTGTCCATAGCATAACATATAGTTGGAATGCTGTATCAGCATTCCCACTAAATAATGCCTGATGAAGTTTCCTTAGCTGACCTCATGATCCATCGTGTAATGTCCAACAAGAAATATGAGTCATTTCATACAAAGGCTCTTGCCTCCCCCTGACCCCCTAACTGAAATAAAAAGTCCTGATGAGAATGATTGGTCAGTATCAGTTTTTGTCATGACAAACTATTCAATAAATGTGATATTTCAATCTTTTTAACTAGGAATAGCAGATTGTATGGTCTTTGAATGTGTTGTTGAGTTACTAAGCAACAAGTCCTCGAAATGACACAACGAATAATTTTAATTCTTACTGACATCCAGAAAAACACTTCATCATCGTTTGTCATGCCTTTCAAAACTGTGACACATCACTTTTCCATTATGGTTACAAGCATTGTTTGTGTTCAAATATCTACTTTGTTAGGATAAAGGGAAAGAGTTATGTTTGTTTTTCTACATTTCTAATTAAGGCTCAGGGGATTTTGTCATCATGGTTCCAAGAAGTCATTGGTTAAGGTTGGAAAATGATTGTGGCCACGGTTTAAAGCCGTCAGTCCCAATCTGCGCTCTAGCGTTCCCAGATCCTTAACATCAAACCAAAAACAGTTTGGGAACCTCCGGTTTACAGGAACCTACTTTGACTGCTGCAATGGCAGCAAAACATCCTCATCCGTCTAACCAAGTCCCGGTACTAGTCCGAATCACAGGAGGTCATTATCTCTATGGCAGCTTGAGGGCTTTACCACTTGAACATGCCATTATTAGACATTTGCTGAAATAATGTATCCTCAGTAGGGCCGTCTCTTTTCGTTATGTGTTTTAAATAGGAATACGGATCTACACATTGCTTCTGCTGGTGACTTTTCACCAAAAGTGAAGAAGCCGGGAATTAAAGAGCTTTGGAAAGTCCCAAAGCAAAGATCACTGTGAATGATAAGAAGTGAAATAAAACAACTCTCATATAATGGTAATATCGAATGAACGGTAATAAAATATATCTCATGTAACAGAAAAGTAGCTTAATGGATGTATTGGAATGGAAAAAAACGACAAATTCCAATGAATTCATCAAACTAATATATAACCAAGTGCCGCTATAATAAGATAACTCAGAGACTGAATAAGCCCTATTAAACCTTTCAACACTTTAATGCCACCAAGAGACCCTTACTACTGATACTCCCATGTCATGCAACATCTTATGCAAAACAGTTGCTTAGTCCAAGTTGTGTTCATGATCTAAAGTGGCTTCAGACTCAACACCCATGCTGTCATTGGTAGACTACACAAGGTTACCTGAGATGCACATGGGACAACATGAATAAATGAAAATGCTTCATAACACACAGCTGTGCCCCCTGTGGTTTGCCTACAGGGCAAACTCCTCTGTGCAGGATGAGGCAACACGGGCCTCAACATGTTTAGTCTGGTCTGCACTGAGGGGTCCTGTTAGGTTTCACCCTGCACTCACTGTGTCATGTGTTGTATAACTGCCAAGTAATGTGTCAGGGCTAGTTAGTCATTCACTTACCTACTAACTGATCCTGATATATTTGACAATTAAAAACTATTTTGATGCTCCCAATTGCATAGATGGAAACATAATTACATATTTATTACTGAAAAAAAATAATCACTAAATCAAATGTTGAATTTGTTAAAGAAAGACACAATATTTAATGTGACTTAAAATACAAGGTTTTGTAGCAATTAACAAAGAAACATTTCACCTTCTTTTTGCAACGGCACAATTTTTTCCTATTAATATTGAGTGCAATCAAGTTAGTAATTGTTTAATTTGTTCAAACTAAACTCAAAATAAGAGCTTCAACCTTTATAATATAACTTCAATGAAAAACAGAGCCTTAAGAAAATGCCTCTCACCTGAAAAAACATAAAATAAAAAAAAGTAAATCCTCTTTAAATGTTTCTAACATATAACTTAATGTAAAGCAGCTATTTGGGGTTTCAAATGTCTCGATGTGAGTCGGGATATCTGGAAAAAGTAAGTCATTTATTTTTAGTTCTTGGGATTAAGAGTAATTGTGCATTCATTCTATACAATTCTGGGATTCATTTGGGGTTTTCTTTGGATACCGTTTTAACATCTGTCATGATTTAACACAGAAAATAATCTATTTTTGGTGTTTCCTAGCGTCACACTGAGGACTTACAGAGGTGACAAAATGGAAGAAGATAATTTGGCTGCACACTCACCATGCCCTCAGTTAGTCTGTTTACATTTGTAATAAGCCTAATGATGAACATACATTACAGCATGTGGGTGGCAAAGATGGAATGAGCTCATGCATTTTCTTTAAGATCCAAAAAACAAAGGAAAACAGGTTTTTTTTTCTTCAAGCTGACTTCACTCATTCAGTATGTCGTTTTTAATAAGATGCACTACTTTCGAGCGCACCTTCACTCAACATATGACTAACGTCCTCTCGTCACCTAATACCCCATGAAACATTGTGTAAATGTTTTTCAGAAATGTTAACTGGAGGGCTAACATGTCCCTGGAGGAGACAATGAAAAGCTAATATTGTTATGTCATAAGGGACGCATTAGCTCCATACATTGGATTGACATGAAGGACAAGAGTGCATTAGAACACTATTCTTCACTATTCCACATGTGTGTTGTGTTAACTCGCCATTACTCATCCAACCAACAGGTCATCATAATTTAATATCACCCAAAATTCCGGTACATGTACTTATCAAGCTTTATAATGGATGGGCATGTCCATCCATCCATTATCAGTTAAGTCATCAGCTGTTACATATTACTGTGATACGGTCCACTGATGTTTTCCTTGTGTCCTACGAAAGGAGCAGATAGGGGACAAACAGTTCTCAGAAAAAGGGCCTCGCTATAACCAGAAAAAAAACATTTGACGGGCCAAAGAGGTAAAAGGAACTGCAGCTCAACACCTTGTCCAGCTCAGGACACATAATAACTGTCTGAAATGTTTCTTTAGGTGCACCAATCTATTGCTTTTAGGGCTATGATTTCATGGTGTGGGGTATCAATGTTTAACCAGAGTTGCAACACATTAGCCTCTCTTACAATTAACCACTGTGAAACACATTTTTGGACCAAAATCAGTTCATTTTCCCCTGCTTTTTAATGTACTCTATATTTAAATGCTACAGAAGTATGGAAAGTTGAGTGAGAGAAAAGGGAATAAATGGTGATTCAGGTGGATACACATTTTTTGCCAGAATATTTTTTCTAAGTACCTTTTATATCTACTCTCACTGTCCTCTCAATACTTATCAGACTTCTCAACAAATTAGCAAATTTGAACATGAAATGCCAAAATAAGATGCCAAACATTATATGCTACCTGCTTAGCATCAGCATTTAAGTAATAACAGTGTGATCAGGTTTGCATGCTGGCCTTAGCTTCCAGGCATATAGTTCTGGACTTTTACCATCTGAATTTGCCATGTTAGCATGCTAAAGTGTTCTAATTTGGCGTCAACACAAGGGCGGTCGAGGCTGATGGAAATTACAATAGTTTTGCAGGTATGTGGTCATAATTCAAGGTATTGGACACATTGCAATTCAGACTTGATGATGGCACACAACAAAAAGATAACCATGGTCAGTAGGATGAACCACACAAAGTTTCAATACAGTCCATCAAAAGTTCTTTAGATACTTCTAGATCGTTGAAGAAGTGATAGATTGACCAACCAGCAGCTAAATACATTAACAGTAAAATGATACCTCAGGTCCTTCACCTGTGAACATTTGAATAAATAGATTCATGTCCAGATGCTGTACAACTCTTGTCAACACGGTAAGTTGTCAAACTTATAAATTAAAGAGGTAACTAAAAACATAATAATTTTATGCTGAAGAAAGACATGCACCAGCAAAAGGGAGTTTACCGACTTGGCAACCCAAAAGCTGTTCTAAGAAATGTCTTATTATTTATATTGGCATACTGATCAAATGTTGGCCATTTAGTACTGGTCCATTTTTGAATGTTTAAAGCAGTTTTACTTATGTTTTCTATTAGTGAGCGATACATAATTCATTCAAGGATAAATGTAGAAGAGTCTAGCCTTTGGTTTTTGTAATGGATGAGCCTTTTTCAGTACTAAAAGATATAAATATTATATTGGTGATGGATTCAAGTTCAGGTCAAAGGATAAAGGCACTTTGTGTAGCAATATTCTTTGGAGAACATGTCGAGTTCGCTGGAAAAGAACATGCAGATCACTTTATAATGAATCACATGATGTCACGCAGAAGGGGAGAGGGAGGTGTCTAAATTAAGTCAGCTGTCCAAATACAAGTTAATGGTGCTCCATATCTCATCCACATGGTACTGAAAAAGAACACCCTCTATTAGAAACACAAAACAAATCAGAAACATGCACGCACACACTTACAGTACAGAAACACACTAACATGCCTACACACAGTATGTGTGTGCTAATAGACACCTAATTAGCAAAATATTCACTCTGGGACTGAGCCACAGTGTGAAGAATTTACATGACATCAGCTCCACTTAATTTATTTCACATCCTGAACAAATAAACAACCAATAGTTAAATGCCAATCACTTGACAGAGAACATTGTTTGGCCTTGCTGAGTTTTTGTCCCAGGAAACATTGTGAAGTGCAAAACATCCACCCTCAAGAACTACAATTACCCTAAACTATGCTGCTAATGTTGGCCCATACACATGGAAAAATAGCTGGTCAATCAGTATGATTCCGCTCCAAAATTATGGATGTGATACAGCTTAACTTATTACATGTTGCATGCTGCAAAAAAAGTCTTAGCATCACATTTTCAGGAAGATATCTCAAACCATTCAGCTTTTGGGTTTTTGCTTTTAATGGTTTCAAAAGTCCGTATTTGTCAAACCCTAACTCACAACAAAGGCTTGGTTGTTCCTGGTAATGCGCCATAGCTTACACTAACAGTTGTTCCCCCCTGCTCTTGTAAAAATGTATTTTTTACGTAGCCACGAGTCTCTGGGGACCATGGGACTAGAACAGGTTGTTACTGGACACTGTCCATGCCTCTATCCCCCAACAGCTGTGAAAACCTGCTGCTGCCTCACATCTGGCAGCATCAGCAAGCTGCGGCCGCTGTGACGTGGGCTGGTGTGAGGTCACCGCTGCTGTCACCGAGAGTCACCCACCACCCAGCTGTCAATCACAGTCCAGGTGCAGTGTGTGATTGTGTGTGTGTGTGTATGTACTTATGTAATGTAAGTATGAAATTGTTAAAGGGGGCCTAATATGCTTTTTGGGTTTTTCCCTTTCCTGTTGTGTGTTCTATAGGTTTGTGTGCATGTAATTGGTCTGCAAAGGCTTGAATCCCTGTGTAACCTCCAGAGGGTGTTTCTCTCCCACACACTCTCCCCCTTGCCTTAAACGCCTTCATTGGACTCCTTTGTTTACTTAAGTACTGGCCGCCCCTGGCCAACTTGTGGCCCCACGCAAAGTTATGTGACGAGGCCCTCTGACGCGAACGTCGATGGGGGGGGGTGTGTGTGGTGCTAGTGGAGCACGCGAGTGAACTGCGAGCGCCAGAGCCTCGCAGCGGCGAGACTGCGGCGCGCCTAATTGAGGCGCATTTGCGATTCAGATGAGGCTCCCTCTGCAAAATGAGGCTGCCTCCGCGAGGAGAGGCCCCACGCAGTCTGCGTGATCTACGTGTAGGGAGGGGCGGGCCTGCTTACGTAACATAGTGACATCACTATGTAACACTTGTTCTTCTATTGGCTAGAGCTCTTAACATTTTACTTGGTAGACGTGGTAGGGGCGGGACATCTCAAAGCGGTAGACCAATCACAACACAAGATTAAGCATGTACACCTATCAGAATCAGAATCGGTTTGATTACCAAGTAGGTTAACACATACCGAGGAATTTGCTTTGCTCACATACAGTATATCACAGTAGAGGGACAAAAACACAAATATGAACCTGAAAATTCGCAAAAGTGTAATTTGTTTAGTCACAATGCAAAGGTTAAAGACATAAAAGATAAATTAGTGAAAAATATAACCCACATTATTGATTGTGTTCTCAGTGAAATGATGTACTGTACCACATACATAACAAATTATTGTCTCATTTATCACTGACTTAACAATTAATTCAAAGGTGTAAAAGTTATATTTTTGTTGTGTTATGTTTTGACAGCTAAAACATCATGATGTATGACTTCCTGTTGTTGTTTTTTATGAAACAGGCATACATTATAAAAAATCCATCTATTATCTCAAAATTATAATAATAGCTATTAAACATAAATTAACACTATAAGATGAACTGGATTCACCTTCCAACTCTACACCCCTGATTTTGTGTGTGTATGAGTGACATGTGTGCACCATGTGTATGACTGGGGTTTCGGGGCATGTGTGTGTGTGTACTGTATGTGTGTGTATGTCAGATTGAGGGAGAAATGAGAGACGGGGGGAGAGAAAATAAATCCCCCCTCGAGGCCAGACCCACCACATTAGTTAGTAACCACACAGCATGTTGGCCAACACTAACAGCTGCAATGCCTTGCTGACTTTAATGCTCAGTGAGACACCAGCATCCAACCACCACACCCAACATCTACGTACTGCCTCCACCTCTCCCTCGGTCCATCTTTCTCACATTTTCAATCTGAACGTTCCAGGTAACGCAACACTAACAAGGCACACATGGATCCAGAGTGCTTGTTTTTTTCCGCATTGTCGCTTAGCGCTAACGGCGTCATCCACATTTACCCTGACAGGTCTGAGCTCTCCAAATATAGATGCAATACGTACGCTGCATTTGCACGCTTTTCCGGGTTGAAGTCAATTATGTCATAATGTTGTTGCCAATATGCTGGAAGCTGAGCACAGGACCTGAGCTAGAGCAGATGTTCTGCATTAGCATCTCGGCTAGCTAGCACTCCCATTAGGGCAAAAACACTGTTTTTGAAGGGCCACATGGTTGTGTGCACTCTAAGAAGTACAGAAATGTCTTTTTACTTTACATTACATTTGTGCAGTGTATTATGTAACTAAAGAGACGATACATTTGATATCTATTTGGATGGTGATCATTGTGGCGTAAAGAGTGCACAGTACAGCTCCAGGCTCATTATTACTGTCTATACTGATTCATAAGAAAAACTCCCTTTGCTTATGAATTTACATAATGCATATATGTATATACATGGCATGAGTATTCTGCACAAAATAGCTGGCTTCATGGGCCAAACACTGAAAGAAAAACCTCCTCCCCGCCTCTTGGACATTTCATTGTCATAGTGAGAATTTTCTCAGCACTTTGGCTGATGTATTGACCAGAATGGATGGTGACAATCAAGTCAAACAGAAGAGGAATGTTAATCTCATGAGAGAAATACTACAATGACCAATCATATAATCGGATTAATAGGGGGCAGGAAAGTGCTGCCCCGTATTAGCCCCTCGGTCTGAGCATGAACAAACGCACAACTGTTTGGAGACGTTATCATCAAAATTATATGTGTCCTCTGTTCATCCACTGGCTTGTTGTCATGTGGCTTGAGCCAAAGCAAAGCATTGAAGAAATCTTCAGTGTGGGCCAAAGCAGGAACCTTTCAAGTGACCTTGAAAAGTACCTCTATGAATAATTCTCTGAAACTTTGAAATTTGAATATTCACTTGAGCTACGTCATGCATGTGTTGAAAACGGCTGCAGCACGATTCAAGTGCTAACGTCTTCCAAATGTGCTGTGACATACTGAAAGATGACATCATGAATGCATAAACCATTTTGTGCTGGAGCGCTCGACACTGGAAAGTCCCTCTGTTTCTGGTGAGATCTGAAAGCAATGATCACAACACAGCGTAACACTCGCCTCTGACCTCAGCTACCTCCAGAGAGGTTTGCACACAGGCATGTTCCCACAAATCTGGATCTGTGTGTGCTTGGTTGTTTTGTGCGCGCTTGTGTTTTTACATGAACATTGGTGTGTGGACATACATGTATGTGTGTGAAAACCGTGTGTGTGTGTTCCCACCAAGCGGTCCTTGAGCCGGCAACAGGTGCAGCTGATTAACTAATCCCCCTCTCTCTTAGAGGAATTTTGCAAGAGGAAAAACTCCACTCCACTCCTCTCCCAGTGGGAACATTTGCTTTTCGTCCATTTGGCTTTGGTCCAGATAGAATAGAGAGATCTCAGCTGTTCTCTGGTTAGACGCTTCTCATCCATCAGCCTCCTGGACTCAGTAATGGAGTCCGTAATTGGTTTGTGAGCAGTTGTCACGCTGAGGATATTGAAGCTTTTCAATAAACCTGAGAATGACATCATATTTCAACAGGATGTGGTTTATGGTGCTTCACTATCAATACAAATCCTTGTAATTGTAAAAACGTTTGTGCAATACACTCAACCAGATTTATTAAAATGTGTCTTTTGAAAGTCTGTTACAGATTTTTGGGATTGGATCCTGTGATCCAGCATGACGTGGTAATAAGAGTTCTATGGCTATGGAAGCACTTTTGCATCAATTAGAGTTAGATTTCCCTTTTACTGTAAGTCCCGTAGCGGGGAAATGTACAGTTGTAAAATTGGCAATGTTTTACAAATTTAACTTGTGCTACTTACAATAATAATAGTCAAACTAAGGCTATAATTCATATAATTCCTGTAATATATCACACTATGAAATTCCTTTAAGAATAACAAAAGGCTAGATGAGAACAGGGAAATTAATGGCTCTGCTGATAATCTCTGTTCTGGGAATTACTAGACTAGCAGGGTTCCTCGACATACAAATGGATGTTAAATTAACCTACAGCCCTCATAAATCAAAGGGTATGTAAGGGGGAGTTTCTTTTCTCCTCTTCTGTTTCCTTCTTCTTCCCTTGTCATAATAATGCCTCTCCTAGTTTCTCCCTCCCACTCCTTCCTCCCTCTACTTCTTCCTTACTTGTCCTAGTACAACTGGCTGTGATATTGTTACCTAAATCCAGCTGTGGCTCAAGAACACTCCCTCTGTTAAATATAACATAAACATGTTCTTGTAATTGCAGCACTGGCAACCAAATGATAGCAATATGCTTTCTCCACAGTGATTAGCTGTAGCAGGGAGAACAAGGAACGATGAAGTGGTCCTGTTGGCAACATATGCAGTGTTGATATGTTTAAGGGTCCGAAACTGCAACTTTCCCAGGGAAAACCGTCCACTGAGGTTTTATTGGAGTATTTAACAAAAGAAACCATGTCAGATCTCCCTCAGTTTAGCTTAATCAGTATCAGCTGTTTCTTTTTGTACGTGCCATATAAAGGATAGCGTATCATCAGCATATCATTGTCAGTCCAATTGTTAAACCTGGATATGTTTGATGTAAACATGATGATAGAGACAAATGGTAGAATGAAAGCTGCAATAATTGATTTTTTATGAGCATGGGGCTCAAGATCAAGTTGAAAGACACAACCTTAACATATGTAGTGTTCAAGTCATATAGACCTTTTGCATGCACATGTGCTGGAATGGTTTGACTCGGCGTGTCTGCCCAGCACAGCAGGGATTGGAGTCTAGGACTTTTAAAAGTTGGCTAATTCCAAGATGTGACTAGTGGTCAAAGGAGCGTCTGTAACACAGTGAACTCATTAAACGTTTTGTTAATTCTATAAGGAAAAGGGGGGTCTTTACGGATGTGGTGCAGGGCAAAATGTCATTTGGAGGTGGGTCGGCATCCCAGGCATGGATGGTCCATCGCAGGCATGACTCAACAATATTTATAGCGTGTAACTGGTTCGAAAAAGAATATCCAGCAGTGAAACCACAACTTATGTTTTTTTTCCAAGGGCCTGAGTCACATAAGCAATATGCATGCACAGATCTTAGGGTCCTGAATTCAAATTGTGAAAAATAAATTGCGCCAGATTTAGTTAATACAGACCTGGTGTCACTAGATAACCTACCGTATTTTCCGGACTATAAGTCGCGTTTTTTTTACCTGTCTGGGTGGTCCTGCGACTTATACTCCGAAGCGACTTATATATTGAATTTTGTCTGACTGCGTTCAAACTACGGCCGATAGAGGGCACTGTATACAATCGTGACAACTGAAAACTGCTGTACCACCGAAGAAGAAAAAAGTCACGGCAACCGGGAGGATCATGGGTGTTTCTCAATGTCGAGGACGCTTGCTTGGTAACACATGTCTTCCGAGTCACTTGCTTCAGAAGCGAGGCAAGAATCCTTCCTAGCCTCGGAAAACGAAGAATTGTGGAACAGGCTAACAGGTGTGCAGGTGTGCATCATATGCGAGGCCCCGCCTTAAATGGAGTGTGATTTCCGACAAAGTAGAATTCCAAGTATGCTGGACATTGGAACAGTCCTTCAGCGGCACTCGAAGACGTAGTATGCTTGAAATAGTGGCTCTGGAGCAGCCTTCCTCGACATTGAGAAACACCCCATGGATGTATCAAGCCCCCAGGAAGTGCTCCGGACTCTGAGGAAAAAATGTGTTGTGTCCAAACGGGGTACTACAATTTCCGTATCAGTCCGTGACGTCACCCGGCCCAGAAATACTTTTTCCCATTGACTAACATGGGGAAAGAGACGTCTGTAAATCAGTGGATAATTTTTTTTGGATAAATAAACTACCCAGTATGAACTATAGCCCTTATTAGAATCATTAGGTCCTTAAAGTTGTAAAATGCACTAAAAGCCGAATCTAGATTTATTTTCTCTCTCCATTCATTCTAGTGAGCCGAGAGTGGGAGCTCGGGGGGCGGGGCTTAAGGGGCGCATGCTCTATGAACGCACATACGGGTTCTTCTGCTCTGACAGCCAGGCATGACGGGTAATCTGTGACGTTTCGCTCTCTCAAAAGTTGGGCCATTTTGGGATGTATAATAAGAATGGGGAGGATGCGTCACGTAACTTTCCAGGATGTTGTGGGATGGATCGAAACAGCATGGGCTTCAGTGACGACCGACACCATCTTGTCGGGATTCAGAAAGGTCTAATCGGAGCTGATTCTGATGGAGAGTCTGAGGACAGCCCGGAGCAGGACATGCTGCTTCATCGACACCTCTGTGTCGCTGTTAAACACTTCCCCCGGAGTTGGCGGAAGTGTTTAACAGCGACACAGAGGATGAAGACTTCAGTGGATACGTGCGACTTATACACCGAAGCGACTTATATTGTTTTTTTTCTCTTAACGACACATTTTTTTATAAGAGCCACTTAAACTCAGGTGCGACTTATAGTCCGGAAAATACGGTATGTTAAAAACATCAGTTTGGCTTATCTAAAAAGGTATTGAGCACGACAAAAATGCAAAAATAGATAAAACTAGGTAATTTAGTCTTTTTCTATTTAAGGATTGAAGATTTAGTAATTGTCATTATACAGTATACAGGATTGCAGAATGAAATGTACTGTAGTTGTAGTGAATTTTTGTTGTACTAGGTATATTGGAGTTTCTTTGGGGGAAAATCTTTGCCGTGAGATCAAACCATCCAGTATATTTTAAACAGCACAGGCAAATTATACAAACAGTTTTAGAGATAATTCTATAAGTTTGCCACCAGAAGGACCTCTGTGATCCTTAACATAGTTATTTAAATAGAAAGCCAAAGAAAGTGGACTTAGGATGTGATCTTAAGGAATTTCACTCATTCAGTGGTCAGGTTAGATGGTAAGGTTCAAATCAATGGGAGTACTAGATGGATTACATCATAGACTTTCCTATTTCCACCTTGATGTGCAATAAATCGTAAGATACAGCCTCTTTAAAACCATTTCTTAGTGAGGGTATTTCTTGTCAGGGACTTGCACAGTGAGAACTGAGCTGAGTCTTGTCATGAGATTGTAGATTGGAGTTTTTGTCTGGTCTCGCCTGTCTTCCCATTTTTCAGTAGAACTGACACAACTTCTCAGATGAGTGGTGAAATGTCTTCAAGCTTAAAACAGCAAGTCCACATGCTCTTCCTTTACGTCAGTGATATACAGTATATCACACAACGTGGATGACTGAAACCTAAAGACACCAGTGGCATTGTTACAGCTTGTGTTTCTTGACATGAAGCTTTTTTTCCCATAGCCTCTGTCTTTTCAGTTGCAAAGAGAACATTGTTTCTGGCTGATGTTAGCTTGAGGCTTTTAGTTGACATGATTTGCTGCCAATAAACAAGCAAGCATTGTGTGACTGTCTGGCCCTTGTCACTATTTTTGCTTAATGATGTGCAGTTTGTGTACTGCTAGAAGCTGTACTTTTAGCAACAAGAAACGAGAAAGATATGCAATATATGGAAACAGTGCATTGATTCCAAAAACCATAGAGCATTCTCAGTTTTATTATCTTTCATCTGCTTTTGCGCTTGAATGGCAGAGTACTTTTCTAGCTGGACACATGTTGCAAATATTAAATGAGATAACTACGATTTCTTTCCATATATTTTAAAGGACAAATGCAAAGAGGAAAAGTTGTTTTCCCTCACTGAAAGCCAGCAATGGTGTTTTTTAAATGAATGCCAGAACTGACAACACTCATTGTATTTCTACATTTAGTTCAACTGCCTGTTAATCACAGGTATGAGGTTGGCATGGTGATAAGAGCCAAAAAGTATAATTTCACTGACTGACAAACAGGAATATATCTTCTTTTTTTTTTTACTTGCTAAGCACAGGAGTTACAAATAACAGTAATTATGTCTCTGTGCTTTTTTGTTATGAAAATGGCTGCTGCTTGATGGCAAGCTACCTAGTTTGTTGGGGGACGGGACAATAGAGAACCGCAGTGACGCGTCCTAAAACCCGGAAGTAAACTCCTTCCGGTTCCTTCGTCAAAAACGCAATGCAATTTCTCCATAGGATTTTGGAAAATAGCTCGAAATAAGGTCTGTGGTTGACACACATTTAAAGGGCCCATGTCATGGCCATTTCCACTGATCATAATTACATTGTTGAGGTATACTAAAATAGATTTATACTGTGCAATTTTCCAAACTCACATTGGTTTCGCATACAGCATCTCTGTCAAGCATGTGTATTCAGCAGTATTCACTTTCTCCACTAAACGACTCATTGGAGCTCTTGCCCCCCCCTCCCTGTGAGCCTAGTGTGCTCCGATTGGTCAGCTCGGCCACTCTGTTCTGATTAGTCAACCACCAGAGAGGCTGCGCCCATGTCTAAACGGCTGCTCTCAGCCGAACATCAGTCTTATCATGGCGTCGGTACAGCCGTATATTTTATATACATATATATATTTTTAACTGTTGTTATAGAAGAGTGTGACGGCCCCAGGGCCTTTGTCTTACGATAGGGTGGAGCTGAAGAGGCTAATCAGCGCGATCACGGACACCTGGCCGGAGCCGAGGTGCTAGCCAGCTGCCGGGAGTCACACGGCAGCCTCTCTCTCCCTCCAAGCAGCACAGCAATCCTCTTCCCTGACCACGTATCTCTGCATTTACCACAATAAATGTGCCGTGGTTTTGTAAACTCGTGTATGTCTCCTTGTCTTTCCGTTGTGGCCTACGAGCCGGTCATAACAAAGAGTAAGTTATTTTTACCCGTTATAAACTACTACTGTTTGATGAGAAATCAAATCATGGTTTGCTATATATAGTATTTCCATTAAACTTTATTTTTAGAAATGTACAAAATGAACATAAATATACATATATACACGGTATATCGTCAATTACTCCCCGTTGTCGGCATCTTGCCTATAGCAGCCGGGGCTTTTTAGGACGAGGCCTCAGTGTGGTAGTCCGGTCCCCGTCATGTATTGTCCGGCAGGATCTGGCTGGACGAAATCAAATGCAAATCACAAAATATTAGAGAAACTTAGTTGTTTTAGATTCGTTAGTAGTAGTTGTGGTAGGAGTGTGGATCTATCTAATCAATCTAATGAACAGCTTGCCAGCTAATATGCTAACCTAGCTTTGTTTACCTTGGTAGCTAACGTTAGCTCGGAGGAACGGCAACTATAATGTAGAGTAATAAAACTACTATGAACAAAAGCTAGTGGTTCATATTAGGCTAGCAATAACGTGTTTATAATTGCAATGTTATACGGGTAGTCTGCTACGTTCGGTCATACATTGTAACGGTCATGAATACATTGTTTTGCGCTAGCATACAGCTAGCCTCGTAGCTATACATGCAGTATATGTACTGTCACAATGTACGGTAAATCACCCGGAGTATACTGTATGAGTATTCCGTGTGTGTGACTGCAGACATTCTCCTGCCATGACAAACATGTAAGGCCATCTGCTGACATTGTAGTTGATATATTTAAACGCTAGCAACGTAGCATCACAAAAATGTTTTTCCGACCAAACCTAGCTCTAGCTCTAGCTCCGTGTGTTAGATCGGTTGCATACACGCTACGCCAGCTATAATGTAATTACGTTTCGCGACTGACCGCACGGCAAATCACCCGGAGTATACTGTCAATAGGTATTTTGTGTGTGAATGCAGACATTCTCCTGCTATGAGATACATGTATGCAAGGCCATCTGCTGATATTAGAGTTGATATATGGAAACTCTAGCAACTTAATTAGCACAGTTAGCACTGTGTCAATGGCTTAGCAGTCCAACACAGTTTACACATTTAAACAGTCTTGTTTGATAAATACACAAATAACAATGCAAACTTACAGGTTGTGTACCCGGATCTTCCCCTGCTCTAAACGGTCCAAACAAGCTGTGCATATCCGGCCTCAAACTGGGCAATGTTTTGGAAGCTTTCGTCTGTGAAATGCCGGTTCTTCGAACCTCTGGAGGAACACGCCGCTGCTGGTGTGGCCATAGCTCTTCGGGATTGGTCCATTTCGTTCCGGGTACCGCATGACATCAGGCGGTACCCGGAAGAATCAAATGGGCAGTGACGTATCTCCAACGAGGCGTTTTGGGGAGGTATTTTCTGTGTTAGAGTTTTACTCGCTACAGGGTGTACTTTCAGGGTTTTGACTCTGCACACCGTTTACATGCATAAAAACCTTCATAACACACAAGGGGACGGGTAATAACCGGAAAAGCATGACATGGGAGCTTTAAGAGACGGATCACGGTTTGTTCAGCCGGATAATATCCACATGTCTACTCTACTTTTATAATTTTCTAATCATAAATCTAGTCACCAGAAGCAAAATGCTAACGTTATGCTATAAACGAACTACAGCAGGGTCGCTGCTTCAATGTCACGCCAACTTAAGATCCATATTCAAACATACAGATTCAAAATCAGGGGTAGCCAACACGGTGCCCGCGGGCACTTGGTCGCCCGCAGGGGCAACGTGAGTCGCCCGCGGGGGCAACGTGAGTCGCCCGTGGGGCATGTTCTAAAAATAGCTCGCCAAGCAAATCCAAAATGTATAAAATACACAAAACAAAAAAGGAAATGTAAATAAAAGAATCTACCCTATGCATAAACTAAACCTAAATCATAGCGAACTCTATCTACTTACTACAACTCTATATCTATCTAACACCCCTCCTCCCCCCACCCCCACAATGAATATCGACCAATCACGTTCTTGCTTGATTTGCGGGACCAGTGTTGCAGTCGGGAAGAAAAGCAATGTGGCACCTCCCCGCTGATTTTCCTTCTGGCAGAATCTACACAACACATCAGCCCCATTGAACAGCCTATCATGCCAGCCTATACAGCACATGAGGGGCAGAGCTTTACTCTGTTTGTTGCAACTTGCATATATATTTATTGCACTTGACGCACACACACACGCATGGCGTAATTTCCACCTGGGACAGGGGGGAAATGTCCCCCGCTCTTTTCGAAATCCCGTCTGTGTCCCCCCACTTTACAAATATGTTTATTTTATTTATTTAACGCAAGCCGTCTTCGCCACGGAGGAGCACACAGCCTCTGTGAGCGAGCGAGACAGAGGGAGAGAGAGAGAGAGAGCTAGGGAGGGAGGGAGAGAGAGAGAGAGAGAGAGGGGAGAGAGAGAGAGAGCGAGAGAGCTAGGGAGGGAGGGAGGGAGAGAGAGAGAGAGAGAGAGAGAGGGGGAGAGAGAGAGAGCGAGCGAGAGAGCTAGGGAGGGAGGGAGGGAGGGAGAGAGAGAGAGCTAGGGAGAGCACACCTTTATCTATTTAATATAGATAAAGTAAGAAATCATTCCAATGTGTATAGGACAGTAAAAAAAACAAAAAACAGTTTGAAAGGGGAGTGATTAGTAAAATATGCATAAATAAAAAGAAAGAATGCTAACTAGGTAACATAAGATAAGAATAAACCAGTTTAAATGATTTGTTATTGGTTGTGATCATATTCTAAAGATGTTTGGATTATTGAAAAGTATACAGCTCCCTTTCATCTGAGTGTTGAGAGCTGTATCCATACATTCATTCTGTGCTCAAAGTGCACCAGATTGATGCATTCAACTTCAACATTTAAAAATAATCTTCCCGGGGGTGCATGCCCCCGGACCCCCCTAGAGGAGGTGAGGTCCCCCCTAGAGGAGGTGAGGACCCCCCTAGAGGAGGTGAGGTCCCCCCTAGAGGAGGTGAGGCCCGTCCACCCCCAAATAAAGCAGGTTAAAATAATTAAATTGCATACATGTTCTTTTAGTAAACACTGAAAACGGGTCCCACAGACCCAAACAGCACACAAAGGTTAAAGGTCAGCATATAATAATGATAAAATGTGCTAAATATATACACTGCAAAAAAAAAAAAGGAGGAGTAAAAGTAGCCCCCGACTTGTTTTATTTTTTTAAAGTAGCCCTCATCCTAAAAAAGGTTGGTGACCCCTGTTCTAAATGGTACAAGTAGAAGCGTTTGTTTGAACAGTTTGCAGGAGGCAGGTACTTGCTTTCAAGCAGAACAGGGCAAACAAACTTAGCGGGAGTGTTTTACGTGTTCGGTGTAATGACGTAAAACGGCCTGGACAATTTCTGTAGTCCTATTCAGCCACTCGGTAACAACCATCGTTTTTCAGACACGTAAACTCTTCAAAAATCACCAGTGGGGTCACTGCTGATGTATTTAATGTCGTAGAACAAAACGTGATTTATCTCTTCAATTTGTGTCAAACACAGACCTTATTTCCAGATATTTTCCAAAACCCTATGCTTTTTGACGAAGGAACCGGAAGTGGTAAAAATGCTAACTTACTTCCGGGTTTTAGGACGCGTCACTGCGGTTCTCTATACACCATTTATATAAACCTCTTACATTAGAGTTGTGTGTAACTGATAACATTATTAACAGCTACATACTGATTTAAAAATACATTGGAGAGGCAGCTCTACCCACTAATCCATCTTGTCCATGGTTATTACTATAATAATAATAATAATAATAATAATAATAATAATAATAATAATAATACATTTTATTTGGGGGGCGCCTTTCATAGCACCCAAGGACACCTTACTTATTATAGGGTAATATAGGGAAAATTAAAACAGTGGATTTAATGAAATGTCAGCCGGGGTAAAACAAGACAAACAACAGGAAATGGACTACAAAAAGCAACCCGGTATCACGGCAAGACGTGAACATGTGACGATTTACCATGCTGGGAGACGTGAAGATGTCACGATTTCGTCCCTTCAAACGTGACAGTTACACGGTATTGTTAACATGGCCCAGCCAGTGGAGAAATACCCGGAAATGCCAAGCAAATGCTACCCCGACAGTCGGTTGTTATTGTCAATATTAATATAATTATGATTTATTTTTTAAGAGTCACACTCGATTTCGCCGATTTTCTTGTTGCCCCAGCTGGTCGACACCTCTTTTAGCAGAAACAAAGGCTACATTAATGTATTGAATCGATATTAATCCATGTGTGTCTTTGTAAAATTAACGGACGTGACGTTGTGCGATTGCGTTGCCAGGCAACAGCTTGCGTTCATGTTAATGTTCATCATTAATTTACAAACTCTTCAACTAGAACTGTAGTTATATTTAAAAACATTTTAGAAGCAATACGTCTCCTTGCAGTATCAACACTAATTCGGCTGACTTTTATATTTGATCCAATTGGTAGATAGGCTGTATTTACACCATAACGGTGCACAGCTGATAGAAAGGGACACCTAGTAGTTAAAGCACGTTATTGAATTTTATTATTTTTATTATTAGACTGTATATAATGACTATTTTGCACATCCCGTTCAAGATTTCAAGATTTTCTAAGGTTTATTGACATATCATATTATACACAACTACGGTGTAGTTATGCAATGAATGAAAAACTTGGGTCGCAGGTTCCTCAACAGTACATTACAAGACATCTATCAATATGTGTGTATACCTCCACCATTAAACTGTCATATTCTGCACATTTCTTATACTATCTCCATACATCTTATAAGAGTATAATACATATGTATAATATCAGTTAAAATAAGTGCTTCAACATAGTTAACATTGCAGGAAAGCAATATATTAGACGTTAAGTACTTTGTCAGGCTTAATATTTATCTGTAGATACCTCCAAAGCTTTATTCTTATTCAAAAGAAGACCTTAACCCAAAGTATTCTTTAATGTTTAAATAAAGCCTTATTAGGTTGTCTGTTTTGCACATCCTCCTATTAATATCTAATAATAAAAATAATCAAATTCAATAACGTGCTTTAACCACTAGGTGTCCCTTTCTATCAGCTGTGCACCGTTATGGTGTAAATACAGCCTATCTACCAATTGGATCAAATATAAAAGTCAGCCGAATTAGTGTTGATACTGCAAGGAGACGTATTGTGTGAAAAGAAATGTAAGAAGTTTAATTGCTGATATATTTATGATCCACGTCACGTTTTCAGTTTTGGTGGCAGTTCTTCCTGTTTGTCTAGAAGTCTTCTCATCAGGGCTCTATAAATAGAGAACTACGGCAGATGTGTAATATTTAATGCAGCCGAACCGTGTATTATAATGCCGTTATGTGATGACTTTCAAAGAGAAAAGCAAGCACACTCGGAATAAAGTATTATTTTATTTTTATAAACACCATATCCCAACGTGCATTGCGGCTAAAGCATCCAATCACCAAGCTGAGGATCTTGCCTATGTCTGTATCCGGTATTGTTTATGACGGATGTATTTTGTTATACACACACATTCCTTTACATTTAAATTTAAATTTACATTAAAGTATTTTGTGAGGCCTTCTCAAATGTTTTTAAATATAACTACGGTTCTAGTTGAAGAGTTTGTAAATTAACATGAACGCAAGCTGTTGCCTGGCAACCCAATCGCACAACGTCACGTCCGTTAATTTTACAACGACACACATGGATTAACATCGATTTAATACATTAATGTAGCCTTTGTTTCTGCTAAAAGAGGTGTCGACCAGCTGGGGCAACAATAACAACCGACCGTCGGGGTAGAGGATTTGCTTGGCATTTCCGGGTATTTCTCCACTGGCTGGGCCATGTTAACAATACCGTGTAACTGAAGGGACGAAATCGTGACATCTTCACGTCTCCCAGCATGGTAAATCGTCACATGTTCACGTCTTACCGTGATACCGGGTGGACAAATAGACACAAGGTACAGTTTATAATGAGAATGCCAGTTTGAACAGGTGGGTTTTGAGTTGGGTTTTGAATGTTGTTATGGAATCAGACTGTCAGATATGTAGTGGCAGGGAGTTCCAGAGTCTGGGAGCCGAGCAGCTGAAAGCTCGAGCACCCATGGTTTTGAGGCGAGAGCTTGGGATGGTGAGAAGTCCTACGGAGGAAGAGCGGAGGGTGTGGGAGGGGGTGTACTCCTGATGGAGCTCGGTGATGTAGATGGGGGCTAGGTTGTGGAGAGCTTTATATGTGAGTAGAAGGTTTTTGTATTCAATACGGTAGCGTACAGGATGCCAGTGTAGTTGAGTGAGAATGGGGGTGATGTGGTCGGATGAGTTGGTGCGGGTGATGATCCGGGCAGCAGAGTTCTGGATTATTTGCAGTCTATTGAGGAGTTTGATGGGAAGGCCATTCAGAAGTGCATTGCAGTAATCAATCCAGGATGTCTCAGAGTGACAGCGGCAGTGATTTACTGATGCTGAAAGGTCCTAAATGTATTCCTGACCTCTGAGTCTGTTGCTCCAAAGATGCCTTCAGGTCCTCGAGGTGATGTTATATCTCTCACAGGCTCCGCCCTCTACTGGACTCTATGGGTACTACCTTATCCCGCGTGCATTCTCCCACTGAGACTTCTATAGACGTAGCCGGCCCAGGGCGGGCCTACCTGAATGCGCGCGCATCACACCGTATAAAAGGAGGCCTCGCCTCCTGACTGCCATCCTTTTTCTCTTCAGCTAAGCGGAAGTGATTCCACAGAAGACGTAAGACGTATTGAAGTGAAAGTAATAGAGAGAGAATATGGCTGGACCATAGGACCTGCCCAAATTGTCCGAACCTGATTTCAGGAGTCGATCCGCACCCCCTCTGCTTCACGTGTTTGGGGCCCGACCACGCGATGAACGGTATGGGCTCGACGCCGGCGTGCTCGGCCTGTCAGGCGATCCCGCGGCGCACGAGGGAGCATCGTGGGCAGCACTTCCTGGAGAAGATTGCCCCGCAGGAGGAGTCGGAGGAGCTGGATCTTGACGTCGTGGACATGGGCAATTCGGGAAGCGAGGGGACATCGTTCCGGTTCTCCCTGCCGTGGGGCCAGACGGCCCCGGTTCCGATGATCGACGACGAGGACGCCTCGCTATCCGGAGGTCCAACTCTCAGCTCTGCGCGGATGGATTTCCCAGCGGTGATGACTCTGGCGGCGGAGCGTGTAGGTTTACCGCTCCCCCCCACCGCTGCCACCGAGGCCTGTAAACCGCCTGAGATCGGGGGTCTATGGCCCGGTGCATCCGGCGCAGCCGACCTTCGTTTCGCCCCAGCTGCCAGAGGTATGGCGGTGTGTGGAGGCGACATGGCAGCAGCCATTTAAAAACGAAGGCCCCGATAATCTTGGCGTGTTGGCGTCTTCCTGATCACCCTCAGGCAGACGCCCCCGCCCTCCCGTCTCAGGACGAGAGCGATTATTCGGACCACGCTGTTAGTCAGATGAGTAATCTGATTTATGGCGTGGCCACCGCAGCAGGGCGGATGATTTCCCTGGCCACAGTGGCGTCTCGTCACGTGTGGCCAGGGCTCACGGCCCTATCTAAAAAAGGACCGAGAGATCTCCTCGGAGCCCCCGTGTCCACGGAGGGGCTCTTTGGGTCGGTCTCCTCGGTCACCCAGTCAGCCGCCTAGAGGAGGAGAGAGTCCAGCTTAGCCGCATGCTATCGCTGGCTCCTCCTCAGGCTCCGCTACGTGCCCCCCTCGCATGCCATGCAGAGGAGGGAGCGTAGTACGACAGTGAATCGGAGGGAGAGGCGCCGGCACGGGGGTCCCGTAGCTGCAGCGCCCTCCACCTCTACGGCCCACCCCGTGGCACCGGCAATCACGGGGAGGAGCTGCCCAACCGAGGCAGGCTCCGCAACAGCAGAGCACCCGGGTGGGGAACTCCATCTTCGCGGAGTTATCTGTCTATTTAATGCCCAGATCTCTGTCAAAACTTTTAAAATAAAGATGGTGTTGATCTGTATCCAAGTCTGAGTGTCCTTTGTTTCCACAATACACTTGCACATGTTGATGACTGTACAAGTTCCCCATTCGCCGCCCCAGCTATAGCTCCCGTTAGGGAGGAGGCTAGTGGGAGTGCGCAGGTGAGAGTGATGAACCGCAGGCAGCACTGTTATAGTGCGGTGCGGTTACAGGGACATGTTGGCCAACGTTTTTCTGTTAGAAAACATTCTATGCCTGAAGCTAAGACTCCAAATAATGCTGCTTACTATAGTGATAGGGGCTGCATTATAGCAACGCCCGCACTTGTAAAGAGGCGCGTGGCGGTGCATTCAGGGGTCTTAGTAAAACACACTACGCCTGTAAGAACTCCGGTTAAATGCTGTTTTCCATAGTGAGGGAAATAGCATTATGACGGCCCCCCCTCGAGAGCGGGCCACGGTGCGTTCATGGACAGAAGAAGCTCCGATTAATGCCTCTTTCTCTCTAAGAGGAAGCAGCATTATGGCGGAGCACGCGCTCTCACGGGAGCGTGCCGTGGTGCGTTCAGGTACCTCAGTGGAAAATCTGCCGTTTTTTTCTCTGAGTGGAAACTGCATTATAGCAACGCCCGCACTCGTAAAGAGGCGCGTGGCGGTGCGTTCAGGGGCCTTAGTAAAACACACTACGCCTGTAAAAGCTCCGGTTAATACTGTTTTCCATAGTGAGGAAAATAGCATTACGAGGGAGCGTGCACTCACACGTGAGCGTGCGGCGGTGCGTTCAGGGTCCTCAATAAATAATCGGCCCTTTCTGCTTCGACCCCCCACGGGCGAATCTCCCCTTTACGGGGAGTTTTGCGACGGAGCGGGTCATCAGAGAGTATCACAGCTTTATAGCTGCAGCCCCACAGCTGAGGGCTTGCCCATTAACACAATGTTATGGGGAATGGAAACTCAGCTGTGTACTGACAAGGTGGATGGACAGGACGCTGAAACGGGGCTATTCACTCCAGTTTTGCAGCATCCCACCTCCTGTTATGGGCATGCGGGAGGTACATCTGTCTTCCCAGGAGGAGATGGGTTTCCTCTCAGCAGAGATTCAAGCTCTGGTGCAGAAACAGGCTGTGTCTGTTGTGCAGCCTCAGCACAGAGAGAAGGGTCTTTATTCCATGTATTTCCTGGTTCTCAAGAAAACAGGGGAATTCAGACCTATTCTAGATCTCCGATGCCTGAATCGTCATATTTCCAGCAGGAAATTCCGCATGTTAACTGTGAAACAGTTACTAGGGCTTGTGCAGCCAGGCGATTGGTTCACCACCATCGACCTGAAAGACGCGTACTTTCATGTGGAAATTATTCCAGAGCACAGAAAGTATCTGCGTTTTGCCTTCCAGGAGTATGAGTACAACAGGCTGCCGTTCGGTTATTCCCTATCCCCACGCACATTCAGCAAATGTGTGGCCACAGCGCTTCAACCGCTGCGCGCACACGGCATGAGAGTTTTCTTTTACATAGACGACCTCATAGTCATGGCTGGGTCCCGGGAACAGGCAATGTTTTGCACAGCACAGTTGATCACACACCTAACCAAATTAGGTTTTGCGATCAATTGGAAAAAGAGCACCCCCATACCTCGCCAACAGGCGTTGTATTTGGGTGTGGTGCTCGATGCAGACGCGCTGCGTGCCACCCTGTCAGAGAGCAGACGTGCGTCCCTTCTCAGGGCGGTGCTCAGGCTGCGGCAGGGGGCGACAGTGACAGCTTTAACTGTCATGCAGACTCTGGGTCTCATGGCGGCTGCTCACATGGTGGTCCCGCTAGGGTTACTACATATGCGCCGCCTGCAGAGGTGGTTCCCCAGCCTGCGTTTGGAGGCACAAACGACGGCTGGTGACCATTCCTCCCCCCCCTCAGTGGGGGCAACCTCCGGTTTTGGGGGTCTCCGGACCACCTCCAGAGGGGGTCTCCACTGGGACGGGTGACCTCCTACATCACAGTGTTCACGGACGCGTCCGGAACAGGATGGGGAGGGACCTGCCTGAAGAGAGCTATAGGTGGGCGCTGGGCTCTGACAGAGTTTCGATACAGCAACCTCCTAGAGCTACGGGCAGTAGTGTTAGTCCTCCGACATTTCATGCCCCTAATTCAGGGGAGACATGTAATGGTCAGGTGCGACAACAGCACCACAGTGGCTTATATCAACAGGCAGGGCGGAGTCCGCTCCGCCTCCTTGTTGACCACAGCGGAGGAGCTGTGGTTATGGGCCTCAGAGGTGGTGTTATCTCTGAGAGCCCTCCATGTCCTGGGACTGGAGAACAGAGGGGCCGACCTCAGGTCGAGGGGCGGCCCCCTGCCAGGCGAGTGCTTCACCCGGAGGTGGTGAAGCAGATCTGGGCCCAGTTCGGGAGAGCAGAAGTGGACCTGTTCGCCTGCCGGCGCAACAGCCACTGTGCCCTGTGGTTCTCCATGGCCCTGAGCGACGACCCGCCCTTGGGGGTGGACGCGTTTGCACACAAGCCATGGCCAAGGAAGCTGCTATACGCCTTTCCACCGCTGCGTCTCATTCTCCCTCTCCTGGGGAGAGTGAGGCGAGAACGTCTGGCAGTCATTCCGGTAGCACCGAATCGCGTCGGGGCTCCGTGGTACTCAGAAATGACACAGATGAAGGTGGGCCAGCCCTGGGCGATCCCCCAGTTCTGGGGGGCGATGTCTCAAGGGGCAGGTGCAATCGGGGCGTTACCCACTCTGGGCCGTCCTCTTCAGGCTTGGCTCCTGAGAGGGACAGGCTGAGACAGGGTGGATTGTCTGACAGCGTTATTCAGTCTATCCAGGCAGCTAGAGCAGAATCCACCACAGCC
Source organism: Trematomus bernacchii (assembly GCF_902827165.1). Classification (NCBI taxonomy): domain Eukaryota; kingdom Metazoa; phylum Chordata; class Actinopteri; order Perciformes; family Nototheniidae; genus Trematomus; species Trematomus bernacchii. Next base: position 3,078,877 of record NW_022987851.1, on the reverse strand, counting down.
TGTTACAGGCCAAAGTGGCTGAGATTCCAGCATTGGTGTGAGGAGCGGGGAATAGAGCCCCTATCTTGTGAGTTGGGCTCTATTTTATCCTTCTTACACTTACTGGTGGACAGAGGGCTGGCGCATTTCACAGTGAAAGTGTATGCAGCAGCCATCTCGTCCTGTCGTGAGGGTTTTTGGTGGCAGGTCAGCCTTTAATCAACCACTGATGTCGCGGTTTTTACAGGGGGTTAGGAAACTGCGCCCTGTAGTGCACGTCTCCACCCCGCAGTGGGACCTGCCCCTAGTGCTCGAGGCTCTGGCCTCGGGACCATTGAGCCTCTGGAGCTCTCCCCTCTGAAAGCATTGTCGTGGAAAACAGCTTTGCTTCTTACCTTAACGTCAGCCAAAAGAGTGTCCGAGTTAACTGCTCTGTCGGTGCACCCGAGTTGTTTACTAGTTTGGGGTGGCCGGAGCGGCGCGACACTTAGACCGAACCCCTCCTTTGTGTCTAAAGACCTAAGGAGTGCGTTCAGGTCGAGGGCTATTCAGTTAGGGGGTTTTAGTCTCCACCTCCATGGTGGGCCAGGGAGGCTAAACTGCACCTCCTCTGCCCGGTGCGTACACTAGCATGTTATGTGGAGCTCACGGCTGCCCTTGGACACACCGAACAGCTGTTCGTGTGCTTCGGGGGTGGGGTGATCGGGAAAGCTCTGTCCAAGAAACGCCTGGCAGGCTGGCTCTGCGAGTGCATTGCACATGCCTACGGTCAGGCAGGGAGAGCCTGCCCCACGGGGATTCGTGCGCACTCCACACGGGCTGTAGCTGTGTCAACAGCCTTATTCAACAGTGTGGAGGATTTATGCACAGCGGCGTCTTGGTCGACGCCAGGCCCCTTTATAAGGTTTTATCTCTTGGACATGTCTGGCTCTTTCTCCTCGTCTGTGTCTGGGGCAACACAGAATTTGTAGGGGAGGGGGGGGTTGTGGGTCAGTTGGCATCTGACCCCCTCCCCGGACGTGATGCGCCTTCACCTTTCCTGGGCCCTCTGAGGGTCCCGGGATAGGCAGGTGCGTAGTAAGCCCATACGGGGCCGAGGGGGCTCTCCCCATCCGTCTAGGGGCGGAGGGGGGGGGGTCCCCCGGCACTGTTTTTTGAGCACACTTTCTGTGAGGCAAGCGCAGCAGGGTGTGCTCTGTCAGCCGCAGCCCAGATTTCTCCTCGGTCACAACCGGGTTAAAGGAGAGGAGGGGGCAGCAGCTGCTGACCAGAAAAGCCGGTCAGGGGCAGTAGGGTGGATTGGTGTTGGACGACAGTGCGCGTATACATCAGGGCTCCACCCACTGTACCCATAGAGTCCAGTAGAGGGCGGAGCCTGTGAGAGATATAATGCCGGGTTACGTATTGTAACCCTTGTTATATAAACACAGGCGGAGCCCTCTACTCAGGGCACTGTCTGTCCTGTTCCGCTCGCTGAAGAGAGGTATAGGATAGCAGTCAGGAGGCTGTCACGGTTTTGTATTTATGTTTTCATTTTCCACCTTTGTTTTGAAATGTTTTCCTCCTTGTGTCTTCTCTGTTCCTTCTTCCTGTGTTTGCCTTCCTGTCGTTAGTTTCCCTGGTGTGTCTGATTGTCTGATTGTGTTCACCTGTTGCCCTTGTGTTTCTGCCTCCTTTACCCCAGCTGTGTCTTGTCTTGTGATTACCCCTCTCTGTATTTAGTCTTGTCTTTCCCTGTGTGCCTTGTCGGTTCATTGTTGGTTTTTCCTGTCTTCCTCCATGTCAGTCACGGTTGTCTCTCCTGTCTCCCTCCATGTTGGTCACGGTCAGTTTTTTGTACAACCCATTTGTTTCATGCCTTGTTTTTGATCAGCTTTTAAAATAAAGCTTGCTTTTTGTTACGAGACCTGTTACCTTTTTTGATAGTCTGCATTTGGGTCCTACCTTTCCACGCCATCCTAACAGAATGAACCGACCAGCTTTGGACTCAGCAGACTCTGATTGTTTGTTGCTACAAGCGGATCGTCTTGGGTGCTCTCTGGAGTACATTTTTTATACCTGGAGAGACGCCACATCTATACGGGGTAGAGTGGCGGCTTTGAAGGAGGCACGCCGGGAGGTTGCTCGCAAGCCCGGGCTCAGGGGTTTGTTGCCCGAGTGGCTACAACATTTTTCATGTGTTCCTGGAAGCTTTTCTCAAGCCTCTAACCCTTTCCTGGGAACCGACTACTGTGATGTTGGAGGTCCACAGCGTCTCCAAAAGGCCTCTAAGAGACGCAGGGCCAGGATTCCAGCCCGTGCCCCAGCAGCCATGGTTTCAGCCCCAGGTCTGGTCCCAGAAGCCATGGTTCCAGCCCCAGTTCTGGTCCCAGCAGCCATGGTTCCGGCCCCAGTTCCGACCCCAGCAGCCATGGTTCCGGCTTCAGTTTCGGCTCCAGTACTGGCTCCCCGGCCGACGCCAGCCCCCCGTGTCCTGTCGGTGGTCCGGCCGACTCCAGCACCTCGTGTCCTGTCGGTGGTCCGGCCGACTCCAGCACCTCGTCTCCTGTTGGCTCTCCGGCCGACGCCAGCCCCCCGTGTCCTGTTGGCTCTACGGCCGACGCCTACCCCATGTCCTGTACCGTTGGAGGACCCGCCGACTACTCTTCTGCCGGGGGTCCTGCCAACCCTATGTCCTGTGATGTTGGAGGTCCCGCCGACTACTCTCCTCCCGGGGGTCCTGCCAACCCTATGTCCTGTGATGTTGGAGGTCCCGCCGACTACTCTCCTGCCGGGGGTCCTGCCAATCCTATGTCCTGTTCCGTTGGGGGTCCCGCCGACTACTCTCCTGCCGGGGGTCTTGCCAACTCCATGTCCTGTCCCGTTGGGGGTCCCGCCGACTACTCTTCTGCCGGGGTCCTGCCAACCCTATGTCCTGTGCCGTTGGAGGTCCCGCCGACTACTCTTCTGCCGGGGGTCCTGCCAACCCTATGTCCTGTGCCGTTGGAGGTCCCGCCGACTACTCTTCTGCCGGGGGTCTTGCCAATCCTATGTCCTGTTCCGTTGGGGGTCCCGCCGACTACTCTCCTGCTGGGGGTCTTGCCAACTCCATGTCCTGTCCCATTGGGGGTCCCGCCGACTACTCTTCTGCCGGGGGTCCTGCCAACCCTATGTCCTGTGCCGTTGGAGGTCCCGCCGACTACTCTTCTGCCGGGGGTCTTGCCAATCCTATGTCCTGTCCCGTTGGGGGTCCCGCCGACTACTCTTCTGCCGGGGGTCCTGCCAACCCTATGTCCAGTGCTGTTGGAGGTCCCGCCGACTACTCTCCTGCCGGGGGTCTTGCCAACTCCATGTCCTGTCCCGTTGGGGGTCCCGCCGACTACTCTTCTGCCGGGGGTCTTGCCAATCCTATGTCCTGTCCCGTTGGGGTCCCGCCGACTACTCTTCTGCCGGGGGTCCTGCCAACCCTATGTCCTGTGCTGTTGGAGGTCCCGCCGACTACTGCTCCGCCGGGATTCCTGCCAACACCATATCCTGTCCTGTTGGGGGTCCCGCCGACACCTGTCGCGCCGGGGGTCCTGCCAGCTCCATGTTCTGTTCTGTTGGCGGTCCCGCCGACACCTGTCCCGCCGGGGGTCCTGCCAACTCTGTGTCCTGTCCTGTTGGAGGTCCCGCCGACACCTGTTCCACCGGGGGTCCTGCCAACTCTGTGTCCTGTTCCGTTGGGGGTCCAGTCGACACCAGCCCTTGCTCCATCCGGGGTCCCATTGACACCAGCCCATGTCATGTTCAGGATCCCGTCTACGCCTGTCCCGTCGGCTCCGGTTCCTGTCCGGCCGATACTGGGTCCTGCCCGTCCTCCGGAGCTGTCCCGTCAGCGCCTTCCTGCCCGGCCTCCGGAGCTGTCCCGTCGGTGCCTTCCTGCCCGTCCTCCGGAGCTGTCCCGTCATGGCCTTCCTGCCCGTCCTCCGGAGTTGTCCCGTCAGCACCTTCCTGCCCGGCCTCCGGAGCTGTCCCGTCAGCGCCTTCCTGCCCGTCCTCCGGAGCTGTCCCGTCGCCGCCTTCTTGTTCGCCCTCGAGCCTGGCCCCCTGAGTGCCGCGGTCTTCGCCCTCGAGCCCGGCCTCCTGAGTTCCCCAGCCGCGGTCTTCGCCCTCGAGCCCGGCCCCCTGACTCTTCCAGCCGCTGCCTTCGCCCTCAAGCCCGGCCCCTTGAGTTCCCCAGCCGTGGTCTTCGCCCTCGAGCCCGGCCTCCTGACTCTTCCAGCCACTGCCTTCGCTCTCATGCCCGGGCCCCTGAGTTCGCCCGCTGTGGCCTTTGCCCCTTTTTGGACTCTGCCTTGCCCCCGGGCCGTCCGCCCGGGACCCCTTCCGGGCCCGTCCTCCGGACCCCCTCCACCCACCCTTTTGGTCCTGGTTGTGCGTCCCTCCTCCGGGCCCCCTCCGCCCACCCTTCTAGAGGTTTTGGACTTTTGGGGGTTTTCTTGGGACGTCTGGAATCCGTCCCTTGAGGGGGGGGTTCTGTCACGGTTTTGTATTTATGTTTTCATTTTCCACCTTTGTTTTGAAATGTTTTCCTCCTTGTGTCTTCTCTGTTCCTTCTTCCTGTATTTGCCTTCCTGTCGTTAGTTTCCCTGGTGTGTCTGATTGTCTGATTGTGTTCACCTGTTGCCCTTGTGTTTCTGCCTCCCTTACCCCAGCTGTGTCTTGTCTTGTGATTACCCCTCTCTGTATTTAGTCTTGTCTTTCCCTGTGTGCCTTGTCGGTTCATTGTTGGTTTTTCCTGTCTTCCTCCATGTCAGTCACGGTTGTCTCTCCTGTCTCCCTCCATGTTGGTCACGGTCAGTTTTTTGTACAACCCATTTGTTTCATGCCTTGTTTTTGATCAGCTTTTAAAATAAAGCTTGCTTTTTGTTACGAGACCTGTTACCTTTTTTGATAGTCTGCATTTGGGTCCTACCCTTCCACGCCATCCTAACAGAGGCGAGGCCTCCTTTTATACGGTGTGATGCGCGCGCATTCAGGTAGGCCCGCCCTGGGCCGGCTACGTCTATAGAAGTCTCAGTGGGAGAATGCACGCGGGATAAGGTAGTACCCATAGAGTCCAGTAGAGGGCTCCGCCTGTGTTTATATAACAAGGGTTACAATACGTAACCCGGCGTTATCTGAATGAACTGTAGAATATAAAATGGCTTTACAATGGCAACTCAATTTTGAGTGAGTAAGACGTTAACATTTATGGCAGTTGTCAGAACACAGTAAGTGAGTAAAAGGAAAATGACATGAGATTAGAGGTTAGCCGCTTAGGGTTCTGACAGCTGACACCTCTGGTACATTTTTTATTGTTTTAACCTCTTAAGGACGACGCTCCCCCCATTGGACCCCTCCCACCGTTTTTTTTCCGAGACAATGTCTCAGGGCTTCTTAACATTTATGAAACTATTAATGTGTAGCACCAGATTAACGGGAAGAATCTCAGCTAACTGAAGATATGAACCATTTTTACCAAAACAAAACACAAGGGTAATACCAAGCCTCTGAATTAGCACTAAGCGAAAAAATGCACGCACTTTAGCACACAACTCAAGATAAAGATACCCTTATTACTTATCGTAGCTGCACATACAATATATCCGATTAAAGCTGAGACTCCACAGATTATAATGGGTATAGTATCATCACTGAGCGATCCGAACTTGCGACAGGGGAAGCAAACACAGACATCACTACACGGAGCTTTTACGGGAGATCGTCTCACCGTAGCTGTCAATCTGATCAAAAGACGTGTTCAATGGCATTAAAACGAAAAAATGCTACAACTGTTGATCCATAGGTTAATAATGTATCTGTGCCTTTGAAAAAATTATTTATAATCCATAATTCCATTTTTATGTAAAAATCGGAGCGAAAAAGTTAGCTGCTAATGGTAGCCACCAGAGTGTATGCAGCTTCCGGTTTTGGTCACGCATCACTCTCACTCCTTATTTGTTAACGTGTTGGTGTGTATAGAACTTTCCCCCGATTCCATTGGCTCTAGCGGTTATAAAGAGATTTCATTCATCAAAATCGACCAAGGGGGGCCAGAGATAGGTCAAATCCACCCAAATGACCCCAGAAGTGGGTTTTTTTGGCTAAATCTCTCTAAAAAGGTCAAATTTCACTTGTTTTGCATCAATCTTGATACAGGGTACTTATTTGTTGTACTTTGGATTCCTAAAGCTTTTAGTCTACTAACCCATCATCCAAGGGTAGTTTTCACTATAAGTAAAAAATAATAAAAGACGGACACTATAATTTACAGTTTTTTACTATGTTCAATCTGAATTTTCTTTAAAATAAAAAACATCTATATTGATTCTGACAATTCTCCATCCAACTCACAGATGTAACCTTGCTTTGAGAATAAAGATTATTAATTTAACCCTTTTAGAAGGGAAGATATGGTCATTTGTTCTGGGAATTTCATTTTCGAGCCTGAGACCTGAAAAACAGGCTCAGTGCTTAACAGGCTAATTAATTTCTTGTTTTTTGCAACTTTTGAAAGTTTTCCACTTTCAAAAGTACCAATATCAATCTACTGCTACTGTGTGACTTGCACACAGACATTTTAATTGAATACAGAATTTTTTTAATGGCATGATGAGAAAATCAGTGTTTAAAATAAGAATTACTGCTGACGGACATCAACCCACGATCCTGCTAGGTATGCCAAAGGAGATGAGAAGACACACAGTAATGCATTCAACATCTGATGGAGCCACCCACATAAAACACTTTACGTCACCTTGTCATTGATGTCAAGTTTGGAGCCGACAAGTTTTCAACACTGACTTCCGCAGATTATTTATCTGCTCAAGATCTCACTCAGGTTGTCTTACATTTATATCAAACCAACTGCTGTTGCTGCCATCAGAAACATAAATCATATCTCAAGTTGAAAAGACAATATTTCCTGCTGATTACACATTTTGAAATAAAAATGACCATGCCATGACACCTTTTGTGTTTACTGTACGTAATCACCAATAGATACTGTATTGACAAAGTCAATGATCATTTAAATGAAAGTCGTGTTGAAATATCAGTTGCAGTGCATATCAGGTTACATTAAGCTGTCTAAGTCTAGCTGTGTTTCCTCTTTAGGAAAAACCTACATCATCATGGGTTCAACAGATGCATTTTTGAGGACTTTTCCAAACAAAATGCTTTTTGGAAGACTCCTTTCTGAAGGTGGAACTGGGGGAGGCTGCATGCCACATTCTTTGCGAACAGACATCTGCATAAGAATACAGAATTGTGTCGGTGAAGAAGACAATATTTTTGCAACAAGTCCTCCAACTCATACGACCAAATAGGTCGATTGTTCAAGCCCTTATTACGACCAAATAGGTTGTTTCTTCAAGCGCTGAGTATGACCTATAATCACGTTTTAACGTTTTCGACCTCTAGTGCTCCCGTTGACTGCAAACAGAGGGTCGTTTATTCACAAATAACCCTCTCTGTAAAATCCTAAATTGTAGGATAGTTTGGCCATTAAAATGCTTTTTGATTTCTAGCGAGAAGTGTATATTGTACTTTTAGAATCCACCTCCAGTGGATGTGTAGGATCTATAGTTTGATAGATATTACGAAGATGATTTGAGGTCTCGCCAGGAGAACGTGTATATGCGGCAGCTTCCATGTAAAGTTAGCGACCCGTCCAAGTCCAGTTTTGGATAGTCTGCCGTGGTTCCATTCCATTTCAAAGAGCTGTTTGACGCTCGGCGTAACCTTGTCGCACTGCCACTCCAACATCCAATCACAGAGCTTGAGGACTAATCACGGGGTTTGTAAAGCAAGGCGGATGTTGTAGTCCCAAACGATAGCTCGGGATTCTGGGTAGTGTAGTGTCTTCGGAAACTCTGTAGTGTCTAAACTCAGAAAAAACTATTTGTTTCTCCGAATCGAAGGTTAAAAACACAAAAGCATTGTACACAATTTAAACCAATCAATATTGTGTAATTAACAAGGATAAACTGATGTTTTTTAGTGGATGAGTAATGCAGATATCACTGTGTAATGACAGTGAGGGGAATACTTCCGGTTTTATTATGAAAACTTTGAGACCGGAAATACTGTTTTCGCCCCGTGAGGGTTGACGCCAACTTTACATGGAAGCTGCCGCATATACACGTTCTCCTGGCGAGACCTCAAATCATCTTCGTAATATCTATCAAACTATAGATCCTACACATCCACTGGACGTAGATTATAAATGTACAATATACACTTCTCTCTAGAAATCGAATCAAAAAGCATTTGAATGGCCAAACTATTGCACAATTTAGGATTTTCCAGAGAGGGTTATTTGTGAATAAAAGAATCTCCGGAGCGTTTGCAATCAACGGGAGCATGTTGTTTCTTACATGACCACTAGAGGTGCTACACTTTAAAACGTGACTCTGGGTCGTAAAAAGCTGCTGAACAATCGACCTATATGGTCGTTTTTTTTAGGAGGACAGGCTGTATTTTTGTATTGGGAATGTTGTGGTTTTCATAATTTCATCTTTTACTTGTGTACAACTGAAGTTCACAACCATTTATACTTTTGAGGAGAAACTCAAGTAAGTTACATTTGTATTGCCAAATTTCACAAATCGCTCATCTGTACAATACAATCTGTACAGCATGTACAACACCCTCTATCTTTGACCCTCGATAATGGTAAAACAAAACCTTTAATGGGTAAAAAAAAGTAGGAGAATTTGGAGAGGTCCCTCTCCAAGGACAGACAGACATGCAATAGTTGTCACTTGTGCATAATAGACAATGTAAAATTACAGTATGCATGACAAAATGATATATAGATTGATAGATCATGAATAAAAAATGATCAAAAAGACATCAAGAAACTGCCAGGAGCTGCTGAATAGATAGGACATGAGCAAAATAACATCATTCCACCATTGTGACCTAGAAAGACCACACAAAGACACAAGTGCAAAGTTCAAGCACTCTTTTAAAACAGGAGATAGGAGAAAGGGGACAAACACATAGAAAAAGAACAAGAGAACGGCAACAAGGGAGAGACAGAGAGAGGAGGGGGCTGAGTCTCCTGGAGGAAAAAGATCCAGATCCAAACATCTGGAATGAGGCCCCGACAGCCAAGAGAGAGAGAAGTCCCAGGACAGCTGATGGTCCGGCACAGAAAAAAAAGAGAGAAGAGTGGACAAAAAGGAGAAACTAGGAAGAGAAGGAGAGATGGGCCACAAAACCCCTGAAGATTAGACAGATGCATTCATTTTCACAACTTTACAGTATTCTCGTTGGTAGGCCTTATTAATTGAGACTGAGAACAACCTACCAGAAGCTAAAATTGGTGTAAATCATCTTGTTCTGGTAACACTAGGGTTCTTGGTTGGTGAACTTCAGGAAATCACACAGTTAGGGTTAATGTTAATTAAAGAAAAAGGGTGTCCATGTAATGCCGGGCTAATCATATCAGATTCAGAACCAGGATATAACGTTACATCCAGTTTTTGCACAGGACACAAAGCAGGCCTTTGACTTGGCATCATCCACCTTTACAAGCACATACAACTCAGAGTCATCAAGGTAGGTAAAGAGTGAAAAGCAGAGAACCAACAACAGAGCCCTGGGGTACAACATCTTTCAATTGTGTTATGTTTTGGTTGTATTACTATAGAAAACAAGACCTTAGCAGTGCCAGAGACACCAAATATATTTTCTAGTGCGTTTAGGAGTATATATTTATTAATTGTATCAAAGTTGTTGAATTTAATGTCATTGCTGGCTATGCTAGCTTTTCTGATCTCTGTCTGCTTTATTATTGGCTTATTTGCTGATATGGACGACAGACATGTCTCTCTAGAAGTGAAACCCTAACTGCGAAGGTGCAGTTAACAAAAAGCTAGCCTACTGTTTGGGCTAAGCTAGTTTCTTGGCTAGGCTCCGTGCTCAGCTACCTGGGAAGCACCTACAGTAATGCTAACATTTTTATCCAAAATAAAAAAGTAGCAAGTGTTATATGATAAAGATTTATCAGAGATACAAGTAGAAAATCATCATTAGAAAGAGTGAAGGGATTTCAAACATAAAGATTAAAACAGCTGTTGTTGATCACATTTTTAATGTGCATATTTTGTTCTTTTGCCATTCGACTTGTGTCATATAACCTAGTTTGTTATAAACAGCTTACTAATGCCTGGTACATCTAATTATACAGAATATGAGTCAGGGCACTTTAAAAAGTTTAAAGAAAAGTTCAGCACTTGAGTTTATATGGAATTGTGTTTTCTGCATCATCACAGAAGCAATTGCCACCTACTCTCCCAGAGGATAAGATGAGATTTAACTTAATATTTTTTTGTTTAGAGAGAAGCAGATGGGCTACTTTCTGGGAGATGAGAAAACTCTTGTGTTTTGCATAAATCACAACCAGAGAGATCGAAGTTGTGAATGATTAGATCTCAGAGAGCAGCTGAGGCCTGAAGGTTAGTACGTGTAGCAATTGTTGTACTGGGAAAGAAAGCAAAAAGCAAAAAGACAGAGAGATACACAGAGAGGTTATCCATTAAAATGCTAAATAACAGGCAGAAAGACAGGCAGGCGCTAACCATCTTGAAATCCAATCATGGCTGACTGCAAAATAGTTCAGCAATCCTCTTGTGATAATCTTGTTGAACTCAGTATCTGTCAATTTTCAATCTCAATCAATCAAACAACTCTTATTTTAGCAAATTAAACCTATAACGAGGTTTGTAACAAGAAGATTGGCATTAATCCTCATTATTACTTAAAAATATATAGTAAGAATAAAGAGCACATGGCAGTTACGGGTTATGAATAATGTCATTTGCATCCTTGTAAATCCTATTCAGTTTAACAAATGGTGCAAGTTCAAACTTTTGGACTGCCAGATCAACCCAATCTACCATTTGTCCGTGTACAAAAGTGGATTAACACTGTCAAGTTTTAAAATATTCCTATTGTACTTTGATGGAGCTCATTACCACTTATCATACGAATCATGAGGGTTCACACTTACAGAGGGTTTCACAATACAATTTAATACAAAATTAAATAAAAAATGTCAACACTTGTAATGTAGATCATTAAGGTAATTACACATTACAAAATACATACTGTAGTGTAGCCTATATATAACAACATGCTACAATAGAGACTTTTTTGTGGTCTTTGAAAAATACAATCCTTAACATTTGTTATATTTAAAAATAAAATGTTCTCTATATGTGACTGGAACATCACAGAGACAGATTGCTGCTAATTTTTCCACTCAGACCGCCTCGTTGGACTGTGTGTAAACATCACCTCGAGAAGGCTTGGATCAGACTAGTCTGAGGGGTCACACAGGGGTCAAGCCTTTGATCATCCACTAATATGAAGATCACACAGTCAGCTGCCAGCAGAGTCTGGAGCTGCAGGTAGTCCTATAAACAAAGAACCCCAGTCAAAACAGATCCATATAAGACCAGGAGAGTGCGGTTCACCCTCAGCTACTGATGCAGGGCTGAGGTCAGTTCTGCTCCATAGCATCCCAAGCAAATTAATTCAAGTACAAATGACATGATTATAGACTTACAGTGTAATTTGTTACTGTCCAATGAATGGTGAAACCTTAGTATTATAAATATATAAAAGGAGAAAATAATGAAGACATTTTCTCTCAGTTTATCCCTTTACTTTTCCCTCTTTCTGTACTCTTGGCTGTAGTCTTTTTTTTAATGCATTTTGTACCTTTAAAATCTGTTTTATTGAGCTGGTAGACCACTGGAGAACAATAAAGTGGTATTTTCTAATGTTTTCTGCAAAAAACCCTGCTTTTAAGATCATATGCAAAAAAGGAATGGTCATAAATATACTATGGAGCAGACGTACATATTATATTTAATCTTTGTTTAGTTTTTTGTGTTCAGCTTTAGTTTCTGCTAATTTGGTTAAGGTTGATCAAAATATATTAAGTGATGCTCAGTTTTTTCTGACTTGATAACTTCATATTGCCTTCAACTCCAGAGAGTTTGCTAGGCATGATGTATAAATGTTATTCATTATTGAATTGGTTATATAAAAAACTACAGTATGTAACTTACATGTTAGGGAAATGTGCAGTTTGTAGAGAGACATCTTTCAATTGGTTCACCTTTACTTGATTGAGTTCAGTGACCTTTAGAGCCCTTCCTGCCATTGTATGTTTTCCCTCCAATGTGATTGTCAGCCCCTCCCTTGATTGTTGCCACCTGTGTCCCATTACCTCTTGTATATAGGCCTCATCTCCCTTTGTCCTGTGCCAGTTCGTCTTGTTTCTTGTGTCGTCAACAGCGCTAGCGTTGGAACCAAGAATCTTTGTAGTGATATTCCACAGCCAAGTTTAGTTAGTTCCATGTTTTTGCCCGTTTGCTTTTCTGTATTTTGCCTCTTTATTAGTGATTTTATTGTTGAACTTAAAAGTAAAAACATTTTTGATTTTGCAACCTCGTCTCAGTCGTGCATTTGAGTTCCACTACTGTCACGTTCCTAACATGGATAGCTTCTATTTTACACCTGTGTTATTAATAACCCTAAAACTCTACAATATTGTTGCTTTATTTAAAACTATATTTCCCCTAAAAAACAACCTTTCCCTATAGCAAAATATTTGGCTTTCTTAAAGAGAATACAGTCATTTTTTTCCTTCTATTACCTTCCCTGGCAGATATACAGGAGAAATGAAGGATTATTTGTACGAATGAATATTAAAAGGTATCAAACTTATTGATGTTGCAATGCTTTATGATGCAACTTTAATCACAACAACTCGCTTGTCATAAAATGGTGATTCATGAGGTGTATTGACTTTGACCTCAGCGTGCATCAGGTCAGATCTCTTCACGGCCCCCAGCTTTACTACACATCCTTCCAGCTGAACCACAATTAAAGGAGAGCATTTTAGGAAAGGATTTGGTGTTTGAGAAAGAAAGAAAATGTGTGTGTTCCTCTTTGCAGATATTCCAATGTGATGAGCAGACTGTTAATTTGAAGTTCACACAGCATCACCGGAGCCAAAGAGCATACTTATTGTTCTAAGTTCTGTAGGCGTGTTGATGTGTACGCCATGTGTGTGGTTGTGTTTGTGTGTGTGGCTCACCACCAGCACTGTAACTGAGTGTGAAGGTGTGTCTCACCAGTCCTGTGTGTGTGCTTTCGTTGCCAGCATTGTAAAGGTCTGTGGAATGGCAGTTTCACACTCACTATTCTTTTGGCATCAAACCATGTTATATTTCCTATTGCTCAGTAAATCAACAAATCATGCAACAAAGAGAACTCTACAGACAATAATGTAAGTGATGGTGAACAATGAAGGCAATATAATGAAAATATGAATACTGTTTACATGGCAAGGCAGATACGTACCAGATAATAACAGACCTATTAAAAAATGATTATTTTTCTGAGAAGATCAAGTTTCTTAACAAAAACAGACAATGTTTATATGACTTAGATTACTTTAAATTAATTAGAAGAAATATACTTTGCTTTTTTCTCAGTCCCATGTCGATGTAGTGAAGCCAAGAGGTGGTTACCCGAGCTTAGCGTAAAGTCTGGAAACAGCTAGCCTTTCTTTGGCCAACTTCAATAAACACCTAAAGCTGGCTACACACCAACCCGATTTTGGGAGTCAGAGGCCGTCAGAGGCAGTCGGGCATTCGCGGCGCCCTACTCAGGTTGGTGTGTCCCGCACCGTCGTGTCTTTACGGCACCTTTTCACACCTCCCGATGCCAGAGAAAGTCGGCCCAAGCAATCACTCTGATTGGCTGTTCACACTACCGCTGCCTGCTGGTAATGACAGTTATTGCCACTCGTCGACTGAAGTATTTGCGGTGTGTTCGTAGGCGGGCGGCGCAGCGGGCGGCGTAGCGGGCGGCGTAGCGGACGCAGGCGACGAAGCTGACGTAAAAGTCGGGACGCCTTCGGTACGCGTTCTTTGGTCTCAGGTGGGTATGTAGCGGCCTTTAGAGTGCCTCTAAAGCTCCCATTAAAAATGTATCTTGTTTAACCTGTACACAAACAAATTTAAAAAAGGACAATTTCCTATGTTGTGAGTGGATTTTCTTGTGTTCTGGACAACAACTGTTGTTGTGGAGGAGAAGCTAGCTGTTTACCCATGTTGCCAAATTCGACTCATGCCAAAAAAAACAATCAGAGCTTGGCTACTTTTGGGGATGTGGGAATGGCATGGGAAATACGTTACATGTCTTTACTGGGGCCACTTTTGGTCCCATGCTAATTCTTCAGAAAACAGTTTTTTTTACTTCCAGTAATTTCTGTATTTTTTATCACAGAGCTACGTCATTATTTTGAAGGTAAAAACAACATTCATGCTGTAACTTGGAATTATCTCAAATGTGGTCATTTCCAGGTTGTCAGTCTATACAGGTCAAGATCGGCTTCATCAACTCTTAATCAATCATAGAACCTCCAAACTAGGCCTATATCCTAAATGCTTGTGGTGTGGGAAGAGCCTTGATATAAAAGATGCCCAAAATATCTAAGACCACCCCCATTGTTGTTGTACTTGACCCATTGAATAAAAGGTTGTCTAATCTGGCAGCACTGTAGAAGTAGCTTCAGGAAGAACTGCTTCTGGAAGGCCTTCTGTGAAGATGAAGGCATCTGCAGTTACGCTAGGACTATAAAAGACTAAAGTCAGCATGCTAACATGCTCATGATGCTAACTTTCTAATCTTACACAGGAATAATGTTTACCATCTCAGATCTGTATGTTAGCATGAGAGCAATTGTTAATTAGCATTCAATATAGCTGATGTGCAATACATGTCATTAGTTTTCAAGGTATTTTCAAATTTGTGAAACACACTTTACATTACATTACACTTTACAGTCTATTACATTACATTACATTACATTGCATTTAGCTGACGCTTTTATCCAAAGCGACTTACAATAAGTGCATTCGACCAAGAAGATACAAACTTGAAGAAAACAGAATCATATAAGTCCATCAGGTTTCATAGAGCCAAAACATGTTAACCTAATTATATATTTCAGTCTTGACCAAAGTGGTGGCTGACCGACCGACAGACTGATTAAATTGATTATGTTCCAGTCATGCTGCTAGCTTAGCTAATGGGAAACATTAAACATGATTTAGTTTTGTGGATATTGAGAGTGTATATTCTAGAAAAACAAATACAAAATATGTTGTCCTTAATTATTGTTGATTAAAGCTGTATTTTCGTGGAAATATGTTTTCTTAAAATGTCCTTGCCGTTGCAAATGAGTAGAATGAACACACTTTCTAGAAGACAGCGTTGCTTCTTTCCAGTCTTTTCACTGAAACGGTTGTTGTTAAGTGGAATACAGCCTAAATGAATGTTCTTGTAGAAATATTGTTGGCAGTTTTAATTTCGGCTGAACACTGCTTGCATGTCATTGTTTCCCCACCTCTTTAATTCACCATGACCTCACTGGCTGTAACAAAATATATGGGATAGAATCCAGAACAAGCAGCACTGTTAAAATCCCCTTTTAAAAAAGTTTGGTGTGGTTTGACAAATGGAGGCTTATTTCCCCATTCTCAAACAATAACAAATACAGAGAACACAGACAATTATACAGGCAGTTGCAACGAATTAGGAAGGGGAGGATTGTGGGTGCAATTACAGCTGTGGTGGTTGTTTTGACTGCTCAGCGGTTTAGCTGGATTGCAGCCAGCGAGGTGGAGAGCTGGTTACCAGTAAACAACTGGCTGGACTGGGAGTTAACCCCTCCAGCTGTTGTTGCTCTTCTCTTAACATGTTCCCTCCATATTCCTCAACCGGACCAAAACTCATTAATTTACATGATTTAATACAATTGTGTCGCATACAAACTGATGCATTACTTCAGCAGACTTTGTAATGGCAGTGATACTAGCAGTAAACGTTATTATTATTCATATTAAAAAAGAACACAGAATTGACTCTGCTTCATCCACAGCCTCCCTTTCCTCTCAGAGCAGTAACAGGTGGATCCCTGTTAGCTTAGCATGTAGCGCCTCCTTGTGGTCACTCTTAAAGTGGACACTAAATCAGCTGTTTGGTTGTGTTGCCATCTAGAGGTGAAGGGTCCACAAAGCCCGAACATTCCTATGAAATGCCCTAAATAAATAGCCTATGCCTTACATTTGTTTTATTATAATTTTGTGTGAGAGATTTAGAAATAAAGTAAAATGAATATTTCTGGATGTAATGACCAAAATACCATGAATATATCCAAATGGCAAATGGACAAAACCCTACAGCTTAAACACTTTAATGCACATGCAGTTGAAGATTAGTTATGCATAAAACTATAATTTAGATTTAATTATATGATATTGTAAAGCTTATGCAGACACTTGACTGTGTTCAAAAGATGCTGTGAAAGAAAAGTGTTCTAGCCTATGAGCCACAAGAGGGCAGAGTATTGCAGCACAGTGTCCCCTTACTATTATTGAACCTTTACCAATATTTATTTTTATTTTATTGGCCTAATTGATGAAAAAATCAATCTGATTGTCTGAAAAGTAAGTGAGATGACATATAACAGCTGCATTTTCACCTCCAGAACTCCATAAAATGTGACATTTGTAGACATAACACGAGTCTTAGAGATGTTCCTATAAGAAAGAGCTTCTCATTTTAGCAGAGAAAAGAACACAACACGTTCACTCCAAAAAGGACAAAAAGTTCTTGCTTCTGTCTTTGTTTGTGTGTGTCTGTGTGTGCGTGTGTGTGAGCAGCCATTTCTAAGAATTTGCATACACTGATTTCATTAGCTTGGACAGATTGATTTTAAAAAGGCAACCACACTCCGCTGAGCTGTTTCGTCTGGCTGTCCACAGCGTTCAGAGATGAATTTAACATGTTTTTTGTGTTTTTGTTACAACACATTAAAACCAAAATGGGGAATTCATCCAAATATCCTAGTGGCATATTTTGAAGAGCAGTTAATGAGGCCTCCAAAAAATAGACGTCAGGTCAGTGAAAATACGTTCTTTGGGTTGAGTCTGAGGTTTTGTCCTCTGAAAAGCAGTCAACTCTAACTTGTATGTCCTCAGAGCTGCAGGCCTGTGTGTGTGTCTGCATTTTATTATGTGAGAAAAGAAAAGTAAACAAGAGTTTGACAGGGAGCAGAGGTGGAAAACAACCAGAGACCAAAGTGTGTGTGGGGGAGTGGGGGGGGTGGTGAGGGGAGAGGATTGCATAACCTGTTGAGGAAGAAGAACATGTGGTTTCCATGTCTATCAGCCCGGCCGCAGACTGACGCTGACGTGAAAGATCTTAATTAATTTACTGCCCACAAAAACGGTCTGTCTGCTGCCTGTCAGTCGGGCACGTGCAGTCATTTTTTATAACTAAGTGGGAACTTCTGTTTGATTGTTTCTCAATTTTTTGTATGCTGATGATCTAGTTATATTTCCAGAGCACATTGAGTTGTGTTTCAACAAGTGAGTTACATTATCACTCAATATTTGTACTGCTTCGTGTCTTTTCGTTTGTATTCACCAAATGACAGTGACAGTTTTTTGACAGCCCACACCAAAACATTCAGAAAAATGGCACGACAGTAAAAAAAGAAGAAAAATATGTTTGGGATTTTGGATTCGGGGTACACTTTCCATGTAAGATTTATAATTAACTTGCATACTTTCAATAATTGTACCACTTTAATTTGAAATTGAGTGGCTTCAGTGGCATGATTGCATACAAGACAATGTCGCCAAAGCATGTTTATATAATCAACACAAGTATGATTAAAACAAATAGATAAAAACATATCAAATGTAATACAATTTAATCAAATGTAATTCAATAATTATAATACAAAATATTATTATTATGTCATTAGATGATCTCTTACAGGAAGTAATAAAGAAGCTTAAAATGGGATGGATTGTCACCATAGCAATCTGTGACTTGCTCTTGACTATGTCAGCACCACCCCCCCTCCTCCATGTCTGGGTGCAGTTGCTACGGCGACCCTGAGAGTCGGTCTGGTCATGTGTGTGTGACGGTGGCAGGCCTGGCATCTCTCCAACACAGTCCAAAAACACAAAGAGTGTTCAGCCGAGGGCATCCTGCCGCTGCGGACCGAGGAGAAGTCGATCCAGTGATCCAGAAACGATGCACATCTTTCAGACTTTGTCTTTAGGAATGAGAGGACAGTGCTGATGTTACAGTGTTGTGTCATCCATGATGCCACCAGGCGCCTCCTTAACCACAATCACATTAAAGAAGTCTGGGAATCTCATAATTACATTTTATTTCCATTGGAAATTGCATTTATTCATTTAATTGTGCAATATTGTTTTGGCGAATTATAGTACTTCTTCATTTAAAAGCAGTTATGGATCCCAGAGGTCTCCTGCTACCGAATGGTGGCCGGCCAAACCACTAAACAAACATTTCAGTTAACATTTAATGTAGAGGGATGCTTTTGAGGGTTTTCCACACTGATGATTAAAATGCAGGGTAAACACAGAATACTTGTTTTTTTTGCAAATAAATGGTGCTTTATTTGAAGATAATAAAGAACATCAAGTGTTTAAATCACTTGATTTTTAAACAAGTGTCGGCCTAAGATGGATATAACTGTTGCCTTGTGTCATTGAGAACTCTGATCAGTAAGCTCCATCTCTGTATAATATTCCAGGATTGATTATTTGCATAAGTGTGTTAACAATGAGATGTATGACAAGATGCAGTCATAATATGAGTACCAGTATGGTGAAATACTAACAGTCAAAAAGTCAAATGTGGAATATTTTTTTCCATTTTAATAGAATTGCCAAGTGAGTAAACAACTAGCAGATATATTGGTTGGACGAGAAAGCATGGTCAGATTCTCCATCCAGTTGCAATTATCCGTGAAGAAGAAGAAACTAAATAGAGTCAATAGTAATAAGACTACAAGTCTACAGCTATGTTAGCAGGCTGTATATTTAGGCACAGCATTGCTTGAGGTACATGCTAACATGCTAACAATGTTGATGCTGACATGCTGATGTTAAGCAGGAATGTTTACCATGTTCACTATTTGAGTTTAGCATGTTAGTATGCTAACATTAAGCAAACAAGCTTTGGCTGAAGAGAATGTCATTAGTTTTGCAGGTTCTAAACCAAAGTATTGACACATTTTGTATCAGATGGTGGCGCTCATCGAAGTTAGAGGACCTTATCATATCTAAATGACTTAAGTCTAGTAAATAAAATCTGGATCTTGAAATTGAACTTGTATGAAACTTTGCCAAGGACTGACGTCCCATGCCAATTGGTCATTGGTCAAGTTGGAGCCATGGTGAGCATATGGCGGCCATGTTTTTGTCCTGCACCATCCTAACTTTTTGCCCTGGCATGCTTTGCCACTTCGACATATTGAATCAACAGCAGAACCTGCTGGCAAAATCTATAATTCTGATTGTGCGTATTGCATAAGCGAATCAGTGAGCAACTAGAGAAAGAAACAGGAGAAACACTAGCGTCTTCATTCAAGACAAATACAGAGGCTCTTTTCAGTTTGCATCCTCATCTCATCTGCTTATTATGATACATGAACATTTTCACTGGAATGTAGCTGTAGTGAGACAAACGCTGCTTTATTGAATGTATGAATCCAAACAACAGCTCTACACTCTACGGTTCTTTTGTTTGTTGATAATTGGCAGGAGGCTTTAGTCTATGCGTTGTGTTCGAATGCGTCTTTTTGGCCAACAGTCAGATACTACTTCTTTGATTGGAGCTTGGTGTGTTAGAGCCTTAAGAGACTTTTATATTTGACGTTAAGAAATATAATTTATTCAACGTACATTTTCTTTAAGAATATAAATAATATCATGCAGTGATCACATTCATATCCCTCTGCGCTTCACTAATCTAAAGTGTTGCTTACAGTTTTATGTGTAAATCTGATTTAAGAGGATTCTTCTGCACTGCAAAGCCACCCTCCAAACCCTCAGCTCAGCTTTTGTTGTTAGAGAATTGGAGCTTACCAGGAACTGTTCCAAGAAATGGGCCTGATCTTTATTATGGGGTATTTAAAGGTCTTCATCCACACTTTATTTGTTGTTGTTGGACGTGAACCACAAGTCTGCAGGCTGTAGCAAATGAGCGGGGAGATGATAGGGCATTTTGAATGGGGTCCATACAGACGGGTAAGAAAATAATAATATGAAATGTATAAATGACCTCGAGGAGGCTCAGTATATTTCTGGTGAACCTCCAGCAGTTAAAACAAGCCTGGGATACATTTAAAGTGAATCTCATAAAAGATAACAGAGCAACTCACCAGCCTCTTGTAAACTGCATCACCCACCGCAAGCCAAGAAAATAATGAGTGTGAACAACAGTTGAAGGTTTAATAACTCATGTTTGGTATCTTTATTGTTTTTGCAAATATGTTTAGGAACACCCAGCAAATGTTTAAAAGACTGTGAAACAATATGTGCTAGCAAATGGAGTTTCACAGTGTACAACACAATGCCACGTGTCCACAAGTGACAGAGGAGATGAACACCAGACACGGGACAGAAGGGTGAGAAAGAGTGTAAAGGTGAAAGAGAACAGGCTTACAGCTTAGTTTCACCGTACGACTTATACCTATATACTATGCTTACTCAAATATACTTCTCAACAACAGATTTAATATCTATATGGTCAGTGTTTATAAAAACATTGGCAGCTTTAAGTAACATTTGGCATAAATATGTGACGTTCCAAAGACAAACAGCACTGTGCATTTGTAACATAAGTAATGTAACATCTATAAAGCAGAAATGTACGGAAGCATGTTGCTGCCATTAAAATTAAAATAATTATTCGTTTTTGGTCAAACACTTCTCGAGCAGAATTTTCCTAGTTATGTTATGTTCATTATTTTGACAACTTTTAATCTATTGCTACATACCAATTATTTTTTTCACGCTGTAACATGTTTTTTATCTTGCTATATCAACTAATTTTCAGTATTACATAAAATGCTCCATTAGGGCTAAACACGTTTCTTCTTATAACATAATAAGTTGGTATACTGTTGTAAAAAAGAGATATTGCAATCAGTCATCCTAAAAGTGTTTTATGTATTATGGGATCAACTCTTTTCATATAATATTTTGCGCGTCCAAAGCTTATTTTCTAGATGTAGAAAAACGTTCATCACGTTGACATTGGTCATATTGTGGAAGTTCTCAAAAATTACTTTGGTGAACTTATGGATATAGCTGCGCGTAACAGTAGTGGATGAAAGCATGCATAAATAAATGTTCTTATGCAGATTTTCTGAAAATTCAGTGAAATACATTTAAATATGCACAACATTTAGAATGGAGTACTTGATGGGTGTTGTAGTTTTTTGTATACTTGCAAAGCATTGTTTATTCTAACTTTGTATTATACTGTACATTGGCCGTCTCATCCCAGGCATTAAATAAAACATAACCAAATATAATGTACTCACTGTCAATATTTCAAGTCAATGCATGCTACACCGTCCATAATAAGGGCATTGCTTTGATTTCTCATTACAACCATATACCAACTTATGTTATAACAAGCAAAAGTGATAAAGTAAAGACCAAGATCTCATTATCAGAAATATGCAATGTTAAATACAAGCATGATTATGTGTTGTGTTTCACATGGCAACATACATAGGATTCCTTCATGACAATACATGTCAGCAAGCAAAAAGAAAATCTTCTAAACAAATAACTGTAACAGCTTTATGCAAATTTGACATGATTAAAAAAAAAAAAGGTTTTACTACAGAGAGCTGTAACTTAGTGCTTATGTCCTACAGAGGCTGCAGGACAGGCAAAACAAACGTTATCAAGTCACCTTGTAAGGCAAGATCCAGTTAAAAGCACTTCATAAACGAGGACGCACCTCTCTGTCAGTGCAGACACCTCGGAAAAGTCATAATTTAGTAAATCAAACAAATAAATAGGTCAATAAATAGGCTGAATCACAAGATTACACAACGGGAAGGAAACAAATTGGACCATGATACGAGTGCAAAACAGTGGAATGCAAAACTTGTTTTTTACTTCCAAGATGGAATGCAACATTTGTGGAACCTGGCATCAGAACTCCACATGATTTAACTGGAATATGCAGATTCAGTCCCAGGAGACTTATTTGATATTTGAGAAAGTACTGCATATCTTAATATCAGCCTGACCAATTTGGACTCTGTACTCGTAAAAATTAAACACAAAATGATGCAGCTTTATAATGTACATAACAACCAAATTCAAGACATAACATTTTGGAACCTTAAAATGTTTCCAGAAAAGGTTAACTCTCGATGATCCTTCTGGCCAGCTGCAACTGAAGAATGTTAAGACAGCCTGTGATAAGACATTATGGTTACACTGTAATTGATATAAAGGATAACCTGTGTTGTAACATACTTTGGATATTCGTCAGCAAACTACAACAGTTTATTGTTCATTGTCTCTATCCAACTGAGAAATGAAGTGCTGATTGTTTGTGTAACCACCAGGCAGTAAGACGGTAAGGCATATTTACAAAGTGCAAAAACCTTCTACAATATGTTGAACATTTCTCTTTACCGGGTGGTTACACCATTCAAACTTTTCACAAGGTTTCTAAGTTGAGTAGATAATGACCACAGTTATCAAACGGTATGACTTTGAAGAGCAAAGGTGGATGTTTGGAATGAGTAATTGAATCTGTCTAATCCAGCCCATCTGTTTGCAGGGATCGACTGAATGATAAAACTGTATTTGCAGGACTTTGTAATAACCAGGAAAAAATAAATGATCCTTTTCCACTTTTGGAAAAGCTGCGGCAAATGACTCACCAATCAGGTGGAGAAATTAAATGTGAGATGCAAAAATAACCATATAACTGCCGATCAGATCCAAAATGTACTTGTCTCTTGTCTCTAATAGCCAGAAGGGGGCAACTTCCCTGCCTGCAAAACAAGTATGAATGTATAGAAGTCTATGAAAATCGACCCTACTTCTCACTTGATTTATTAACTTAGTAATCATTCTCGTTTAAGGTCTATAGTCTCAATCACTAGTTTCAAGTCTTCTTCAACAATGCATGATGTTCACTTTATAAGTGATGGTCACAATAAGGGTATAATAAGACATTTGTTTTAGGGCTGGGCAGGTTGCTACCATAATGTTGTCCGGTTTGGGTGTTGTCCGTGTTTCTGTCTTACAACTTCAACCCATTTATTGTTTGTTCCGTTAACTGTAACCTTTTTTGGCATTTAAATGTCATTTTAGCGTTTAGTTGTACCTAGCTCACACCCCTTCGTGTGACTGATGGTTCCAGAAAGCCAACATGCCAACAGCCAAAATGGAAAACTTAAGGCTTGAATACCGTAGTCAACAATAACGTGATGTTAAACCATTGGTTTAACATCACAGGGACAACATCGACTGACATTTTCCAAACTTATATTTAAACGCTTTGACTACCACAAAGGTATTTATTTTTGGGTATAGACAGACATTTCTGGACTGGATAGCATGGATTTATAGAACTAAAAGTTAAGGGGAGAAAAAGTGAGGGAACTCCAGCAGTTCAAGTTCGCGTTGAGTGGACCAAAACCAATCCTAAATCCTTCAAATACCGGTTTAGTGGAGCCCAGTTCTTATATAATTCAGACATTAACTGCACATATAATTCTCAGAGGGACCTGTTAAAGAACTGTGACGCATTGTGAAGCCAGTAAAATATCTTATGGTCAACTCTTCACTACACCACAGTATGTACTTTTCCTACACCTGGGGAAGTAAAGAACAAAACCCTGCCAGATACATGCAATCCCTCAGGAAGGCTCAGATTTAGGATGTATAGATCACATTAAGTCATAATGACATGTCTGTCTTGATACAGAGCCAGTAGGATATTGTGGAATGGTTCAACAGAGAATAGAAATAGAGCATTTTGAGATTTAATTTCGGGGTGAAAAGCAAATCCTCCTTCTCGAGATTAGAGCAAATCTTTTTGACCCCATAACTGCGAGAGGGAATGAGGGTAGAGTGCAAAGACCATCTGAAGTGAGTTTCACTAAAGCCGGAGAGTTTAGCGAGCAGGAAAAGGCCTGATGTAGAGATTGGAAAAGGCTTTGCCACATGTTTAGATCTGACCAGTACTTCAGAGCTGTTCTGAGATCAAACACAAACCAGGTGTTTCAATGTAATCAAAGCCGTTTCATCTGCAGTTTGTGTTATTGTGTGTGTATAAAGCCTTGTATGACGATGCATCAACACATAATTAAAGTCAGGCCTGAGGAAACTTCAAAGATTAAAGAGGGGACAGAGAGTATTTGGTCGACCAGAAACATTCACTTACACTCTCAGTCTTGCAGAACGTTAGTAGAACAGGAGCGGTCAACATTGGTGAAAGATCAGTCCAGATGATGGAGGTTTAATCTGGTTGTGTTGGTGTTCCTGTGGGTTTCCTCTCATGCCAGCAGCTTCTCGGGGTTCTTGGAGAGACTGTGCAGGAGGCTCCTCTGGAAGCCCTCCATGGGTATTTCAGGAACCAGGAACTCCAACAGAAGATCAAATAGGCAGAAGACCAGATATCTGAGAGAAAATAGCACTAGCAGTCAGCATCTTTTCTTTAGGGACTCAGTTGACCATACAGGATTAATTCCAAATAGTATACGTTTTATTAGGATGACGTAATCTATGAGAGTAAAAACTAAGGTGACTTTCATTTTGAATTTTTTCTTAATTTAGATGTTGTTTTAGATAATTTAAAGTTGAGGAAGGGTTAAATGAATCCTTGCTGATGCAACTCAGCATTAATTTGAACGAGACTTGGTTAGGAGACGCTATGCTATGATAGCTGATGTTAGGCCCTTTGTTTAGACTTGGCGCTCTGTAACCTCTTTGAGTTACAAACTTCCTCTCACTGGACATAATTCAATAAGGCATATACCTGTCTAAATAAGCTGAATTCACATTTAATGATATACATAAATAAGGTCATACGGTTCAGAAGGCTCAACTGACATCTCCCAAGAGCACAATGTGCTCCATAATCAAGATCAAATGGAGCAAGTTTATAATAAGTACGGTATGAGTTCTTATACCGCTCTCTGTCTTGCAGACACCATGAATGAGAAACCTTAATCAAATACAAATGTAAATGTTTTTTTTATTTAAAACATTATATGGGAAAAGTTAAGATTTGTAACTGTTTGGTTTTGTTCATTGCATCCTGATGTCTGTCTGGGTTTGTGTGTAACAAATAAAAACACTACATGACAGTTTGTTTCTACATCTGTAAACCTTTATCCTCTCCAGCTGTTTATTCAACTTTTTGTTGTTTAGTGAATAAATTAGTCCACAATTCATGATTGCGTTTTCCTGTTCTGCTTATTTACAGAAACTGTAAATCATGCTTTGGGGGTTTGTTCTGCTAGATTTGGGATTGACCTTAAACTCAATTTTGTGTTAGAGAATCTACATCATTGACTGAGATAAGAATCTGAGAAGTAGGGGTGCAGAGTGACCACCCAGCGTTTCTTTCCCCTTCTCCATGCATCCCCAAAGCACTGATGCCCTGGGTACATTTGCCTAAACTGTAAATGGCGACTGACTGTAATAAAGAGGCCATTGAGTGTATAGTGTATTTAACCTGTTAATGTAGGGGTTTTGAAGAGAGTCCAGCGCAGTCTCGCAGCTCAGTTTGTACTTGTTTGAGCCCAACATGTCAGAGACCAGATCTAAAGACGCAAAGACAAAAAGGATTATTTATCACAGCGTAACCAGCTGTTTGTTGGCTGCGTCCATCCCTTTCTCATGATTGTATAGGGAGGAACTAGTTGTATAGTTAGAATAAAGCAAAACAATTTCTAGAGCACGGCTGATACTTGAGTTTTGAGGCTTATAATGACATTTGAGAATATGACATATATTCTCCAAAACAGTTTCTAATTTACCTCAAACATGTCTTTCAAGAAAAATGTTTTTGATCATTATTAGCCTACAAATACCCGATTCTCATAAACAATATCAACGAAATTATCGATAATCTGAAATGGTGCAATAATACTGGCCTTGAAATGAATTGGTCTGGTACTAAAATACACATTTTTGGCTCAAAATGGTTACTTTTTGTTTGGGTGTACATGTACCTGGTAGGAGGCTCATCAGACAGTGTAAGGCTTGTTGCCTGGTGCTGTCCTTCTGTTGCTGGCTGCGTTCAAGTTGAGGGGCAGTGGGCAGGGCTCCTCCTGGCCACACAGACTCCTGGATGACCTGCAGGTACACCACCCAATATGCAGTGGCTGTCAGGTTGGCTACGCTCACATCCAGCCATCTGAAATTCACAAACACACAACAGCGGTCAGTAGTATTTAAACTTTACTGCAAACTTTATCCATCAGTGCACTTGCTAGAAGGGCATAGTCAGTTCAACCCCTAAAATGATGAACCGTTGTTCGGATCAATCAGCCACCGTTCATTAACATCATTTTTGTTGTAAATAGATTGATAGGCTTTCTCTATATATACACCCAACAGTCTTCGTAGTCAATCTGATGACACGTCAATTTGGTCGATCAGTGCACCCTTAGAAGCTAGCATTTTTAGATGTGTTGCGCTATTCAGTTTCATTTAATCAATCAGACTTAACACTGTTCCACAGAAAAAAAGGATTGGTTTGCTGGCAGTTTTTGGACTTATGTCGATGGTAAAAATATATCTTATGAAAACTGCTAATTTAGCCAAGCTCAGGAGGTTAATTTTATCTCTTGTATAACCTTTATTCGTAGAAATTGTGTGCAACAGTTAACAGAAAGCCAGCCAGTTATGTTAAGAAAACAACAGTAGAAAGTAAATAAAGAGAAGCTCTTGGAGATGAATTACTGGGCCAGCTAGAACGTTAGCGGTTAGCTCTTCAGATACCGCAGGTCACAAACAAGCCCTGTGAGAAGTCATTACATCACCAAGCGTCTGGCCCTCCCTTTGCTTATGTCACTGCTGCTTTACCTAAAAGCATATCTCATGTCACAGCAAAAAGAACTTGTTTACAGTTGGTTAACTTCTTGACTTTAAGGTCGCTCAGTCGGTCAGTCAATGTGGTTTGACCTTGCCATTTTGCCTGACCTCACCATTTCTCAATGATCCTGGTCTCAGACCAGCCAATCCCTTCAACTTAACCCATGCCTCATTGCATTCCCACGCGGATTTTAAACCAAAAAAATGCATCACAGGGGTCCAGCCTGGCACAGTCTCACACTGGAAGTGATCTCAAACTGAGGCCATCACCCTCAAGCCTGCTATATAACTGGTGGATTTAAGGTCTTGTGATGAGTACATTCAATAGGCTCTGTGTAGCTCGGAAACGTTGACCCTGTGGTTCTGACCTGACCTTTGTCATGCCAAGATTTACCATCTGGGGGTTGAAAACACAGCCAGTCACCACCCAGACTGGATGAGGAGGTTATTAAAAGCACAAAGTAAAAGCTAAAAACAACATCTCGATGTAGCTCAAGTATTCAAGCATTGTACAGGTCAGGAACATAAATCTGCGGGAGGTACTAGTCATTTGGAATTAGTCAAAATAAAAACAAAGTTAGTATATACAAATTGAGGGTGTTCAAGACCAATAAATCTTGAAAAATATAATTTCAGGTATTATAAAAAGATTCATAGGGCTAACAGACCCTAAAAACGTAACACCATGCAGATGCTGTTATGCAACTATGTCCAAACCTCAGAGCTCTGTTAAAAAAACAGGGACCTCCCTCTGGTCCTAATGTTCTGCTTCTTTTGCTCACTTCATGTGGTCCCAAATTAAGTTATTTCATTAGCTTGTTCTGGCCAGTTACCACGCTGCTGAGCTACTCTAAGAGAAGCTATGGATGGACAAGTTGTGCCAGCCAGAACTTTAGGTTTCACTACTTTACACTTTTTTTGTTCCATAGTGTTTTATAACAGCACAAGGGGTGCCAAATATGTAATACTAATAGTAAAGTATTTTCTGTTCCTTAAGTTGTTCAACTGCGGCGGAAAAACAGACGCGGGAGACATTTTCTCAGATAATGATGTGTTCATTTATGTTCCGGGAAAAACAGATCACAACTTCAGCCCCAACAAACACAAAACAGGCAATTAGCAGGGCTCAGAACTCGTCAGATGTTTAGTCTCATTTGTGACTCAAGCACTCGGTGCACTTGGTGTTTTGATTTGACAGATAAAGAGTTGTTGAGGTAACAGGTCTATGTAAGTGACCACAGGTGGACCAACTATTAGTCATACATTAGCTAATGCTAACTGGACACTTTCTGTACGATGTGGTAAAATGAAAGTGCTAATGTTATCGATTTGGGATTTCCAAAACAGTTGTAAAAAAAAAAGGTTTTATCAGAATTCATAGGCTGTAAAACTCAAATAGTTCAAACTTTGACTTTAATCAAATGTAATTTGCCAAAAGGTTTCACATAATTGTTTTAGGTTAGATAAAAGCAAAACACTTATGTTGTACTTAATATCTTTGCTTTTAACTAACCTAATACATGTATGTGGACAAAATAAATGTAATTAAAGCCAAGTTTCAATTCTTTTGTAAAGATTCTTCAGTCTGTAGCCAGTCAACCACTGAAACTAAACACTTATTCGAAATGCACAAATATTAGACAGACATGTATTCAAATGAGTTGAGTTTGTGTGGGTTTAAAAGAACTTAAAGGGAAACAAATTAGGTTGTAAATTCTTCACTCACACATACACAAACACATTGTTGCAGATTACATGAGTATGTTGTCCACTGAAGTCTAGCCTCAGCCCCAGTAACAGTGTATTTTGGTCGAGGCTGGTTAAAGCTCAGCAGGTGGACAATGAAGATTGTC
The DNA here is from genome assembly GCF_902827165.1 of Trematomus bernacchii. Lineage (NCBI taxonomy): Eukaryota > Metazoa > Chordata > Actinopteri > Perciformes > Nototheniidae > Trematomus > Trematomus bernacchii. The sequence continues at coordinate 3,050,034 of NW_022987851.1, read as the reverse complement.
TCTTCACCAGCTCATACCAGTCAGAGACAAGCTCACTAAATCCCTGGGTTATGACTGGCCACTGCAAACAGGAACATATGGAAACAGAGACCTACAGTCACTGACAGCATAATAAAGAGCTGAAGTAACAAAATATTATTTGGACATATACAGTTTGTCAGGGATTCAACCGTCTCTTAAGAGCTACAACTGTAAATCCTTAAAACACCTGATGGTTGCATGGTGTTACAGGATAAACGTGTTGATCATTCCTTAATGGGCTTGAAGGGCCAGTGACTGCCACACATTCATTTTAATGTTTTGGATTTGGAACGGAAGCAACTTTTCTAGTTTTACACTTTGGATATCCTTGAACAAAACAAGTCATGGGACCAATTTTCCTGTATGTAATTGAGACATCATGCATTTGAGGGTATTCTCCTTAAAGGTTTCCTGCAGTGCAATTGTTGTGGTACCATGATAAAAAAAGAAAGAAGGAAAGCTCGAAGTGTACAGCGGGGCAACCAATGCAACCAGTCTGCCATAGTCAAGGTTGATAAAGACAATGAAGGCAAGTGCAATCACAGCTACACACAGTTTCAATCTGTCAAGACAGAAGATAAACTATCGAGTATCGAGTAAATCATTGTGCTAATACAGAAAATCTGAGAAATCCGTCTCAACTCAATTGACCCTATCACACAATCGTCACGTAGCAAGCAAACAAGTGGACCTCGAGTTGAGATTGTTTTGTCAGCTGTGGTTTCAAAGGTCAAGAATGAGCTGCAAGCTTAAATTAAATTGTGTTAATCGTACAATGAATGGCAGGGAACATTTACACCTATAAATGGTCTAATAAAAAGGTATCCAATGGAGTTTTAGACTTCTAGTAACCTGTTTAGTTTGTTTAGTGCATGAGGAGGCATTTGCACACACACTTGGGACACATTCCAGACACTTGCTCACCAATGCAGTGGTCAAGAGGAGGCGTTAACGTGCCAAGGTTTACAGCAATCTGACAGCAAAGAAGGAGAAGAAGAAGACTGGGAGCTATTTAACATGGATATATCGCACCGGTTTTTGAAATGGTAAATTACGAAGGTACAAGTACATATATGGGCTGATTGACAGATAATTGCAGATTTTGCTCAGAACTGATGTAACATCGTTTGAATAAGGATACTTTTTAGGGAATCTTCTACACCTGTAGTTTTTGAATGCCAAACTCCCAATATAGCATCTTGCATCACTCGGGGACTTAGCTTTTAACACATACAATGCAATGTGAAATTAACTTCAAAACTTCCGTCATGCTGTGCAAAAAATGATTATAATTGTCCCAAGTAGAAAATACTTCAAAAGATAAAACATTACTGTCCAGAAGCTCTTGCTTAACACATGAGGACAATGACGTTGTGTGTGGTTAAATGTGGACAAAATGAAAGTGTTTTGAAGACCTTAAAAAAATAAAGCAAAGCAGATAAAAAATAGTGTTTGGTACCCATAAATTGTGTCTGTGTTAATGGCCGGAATGATGCACTATGTTCCTATGAATAACCCGCTGGTTAAAGACAGAGTGTCTCAATCTAGCTTCACACTTCAGTCTAAATTAACACGCTGACACAGTCTGGTCTGTGATCAGATTTAATTGAGGACACGCAGTCCGCGGACTGCTCCAAGTTTCCATCGGCTGAGACCCATCAAAACATAATCAAGATAATGAAATAAGAAAATACCAAATTCTAGGCAGGAACACCTGGCAGCAACTTGTCAAGGCCAAGCAGAAACTATTTATTATAATACTCATGGTTAAAGATATTAAGATGTTAAGTTAGGATCACAAATGTGCAACCTCTACTGCTGCATAACATTCCCGAGTGATAGCCAAAGCCAAATTGGGAATCAGATCAAATCCCCATTTTTTGGGATCTAAAAGTGGTCACATATAGCTTACTGGCTTACAGCATTTACTGTAAGAGGATCTCATATCGGCCACCAGTAGATCAGAGGAATAGTGTTAAATCATTGGTGCGCGCATGTGCATGCTCCAGCCCGTGCAAATGATAAACAAAACAGGCAGCCACTCATGGAAAAACAAGCTCCATAGTGCTACTAGAGGTTTAGAACTATGCAGGGTTCCTTTAACAGTTATCTGCACTGTTGTAAATCCAAACATTATAGAATAAATTGCTAGTAAGTTTTTTTTTTTTTTTTAAAGACAGACTCTCCAGGCAGGATGTGAAGTAAAAAACAGCCAATAAATGAATAAAGATGGTTATGGTCTACTATATGTTAGTGCATTACAGCTCTCACACAGGCCTGTCAGTTATCCTAAATGACCTCCATATGGTTTTTCGCTGCAGGCTTTTGGTTTGAAGTTCTGTTTTAAAGGTCCCATGTCATGGCCATTTCTTGCCGCTGCGAGCTGCTGCGAGGAGTGGACAGGTTTCCGGGTCGGCGATACAGCGAAACACAGCGAAACTCATCCTGAGCACACACAAACACTCACAGCCGAAGTAAAAACAATAAGTGTGGCTTGATATTGAGTAAGAAAAAGGTTTATAACGCTGTGAGAATGGGTCTGCGGAGAGCATTTCTCCGCGATCCCAACTCGTCTATTACCAGCGTTCAGGGAGCTCTATGCAAGTCAATGGGGACTCCCTGTTAGTTAGCCAAGGGATCCTGGTGTGTGAGGTGCTCCGTGGATTGGTCCATTTGGGCCAATCCGGTCATTTGTTGTTGATTTGGGTGTTCACACGTCACAGAACCCAGGAAGAAAACAATGGAAAATGAGAAATCTCCAACGAGGCGTTCTGGGGCAGCATAGAGAGGTCTTTTCTGTGTTAGAGTTTTATTCGCTACAGGGTGTACTTTGAGGGTTTGTGACTTTGCAGACCGTTTACATGCAGAAAAACCTTCATAACACACAAGGGGACGGGTAATAACCGGAAAAGCATGACATGGGCCCTTTAACAGAAACTGAAATGTATGTGAAAATATGAAATCCCAGGAAAAAGGCATTCTTTAAATGTGATAACTTAGTCTGTGTGCATCATCCATTAAAGGTATTTAATGGATGATGCACACAGACTAAGTAAATACCTTTTAATGTTTAACTGACTAAAAAGTGGTTCCTAGTAAAAAATTGATGACATAAAACTCACCTACATTATTGAGAATACAGAGTTGTAGTGATAGGGTTAAAAAACACAAGGTCGGGGATTGTATGAATTGTATCGTTTTCCAAATCTGCTTACCAAATCTTTTTTTTTTAATCGTGAATAAAATACCAGAGGTCAAATGTTCAGATAAGAAAAAATATAGATATTTTGAGTGTTAACTAACCATCTACAAAGTGAGTTTAATTATATTTACCGGTATTTTTGTCACGTAGACAGGTCCTGCCAGATAGCTAGGTAGCTCCTTGCAGATACTGTCAATTCAAAAATGTTATTGGGTACTTTTGGATTAGCTTCTAATTTGGTACAGAGTTTCGCTTACCAACCCTAAAGATACCACATCTAAACTGGGCACATTAAGCTCTTTACTTCTTACACCATGTCTAGTCTTGGGTCTAAGCATGAGCAATTTCTAAAGGTGACATTTTACACAGATTTCCATATGGAAGAAAGTGACCAATAAGTATGAATTTCTACATCTGTAATATAAACCTGATTTATCTGTGACCTCACTTCTTAGGTAAGTGTATGACAGCTGGGAAACCATACTGTTTACCCTGGTTCCCATTAAGACTTCCATTGTCAGTAAATGGTCTTACATCAGAGAGAACAGCTGGAGCACATGGAGATAATGAATACAGTTTGCATCCCCACATATGAGATCATGTGTCTGTAGCCTGTGAGCAATAAGGAGAAATCAAAAGTCATAATGTGGACACGGCTGTGTGGCAGACAGGAGTCATGTGGAAATTATCTTTGTGCAAGACCGTGACCAAAGATTTCCTGGGATAATGGTCAGCGCAGAGTTTCTTCATAGGAACACATCATCATGTTTCATGAGCATAGAAGCTGTGCTGTAAGCATGGCTTAATTGGCTAAGACTAAAGGCCAATTTTGTCCTATTTTTTTTTATCTTGAGTCTTCAGATCGGGAAATGAAATTAGCTCTCCCCAAGCGCAAAACGCAGATAAATTGTTAGGCCATCCTTCACTTTGGCAAGTAAGGTATGATTGGATAGAGAAACACATGTTGATTGTCTTGATACATATAGCCAATGTAAATAGTACAGATCTAAGGGAATATAGTACATGTTTCTTCCAAGAGAAAGTTGCTCGTCATGGCAAAAATAAAGTCAGTGCCAGCTACTCACCAAAACCTGCTCTGTTCAATTTAAGAAGCAGGGATAAAATTAGAGGTCATTCCATGTGATGAAGTGTTAATTATCCAGCATTTACAGCCAAGCTTTACTTAGAACAGTCATGGATATAGAAAGAAGAAGAGACTAAGATTAAAATCGCTACCTGTTTATATACAACTTGCACTATTTGAGAATACAGTAGCATGACGGTGTTTAAAGTGTTTACTAAACAAAACTACATGTGTTGATGGTGTTTTCAAAGGTGATGGAAGGTTGGATTTAAATTTCGATGATGTTTTAAAGCCCACCAGACCAACAATCATCTCTAAAAGTGTGAGAAACGCTATTCAACATAAGTTATCAGGAAAATTAAGACAGACATGCCACTAAGTCTAGTTTAAATAACATTTAAAGGGATTTCCTGATTGGTAAAATGATGATGTTTCATTTCCTCGTTAACCACCTAGCAATGCAGGGCTGCGCCACTGAAAAGGTTCACATATTAACTCAACAAATAAATATGATCTTTTAACTTTGGCTTTTTTACTTTTCAATGAGATCATGTACATTTCTTGAAAAGACAAGGCTCGGTTGAGATAATTAAAGTTTGACATGCTAAGAATTAACAGGCTGATGTTGAGAGGGCATTGTTATTGGCCTATTCTAACTAAGATTTGTGCTAGTTTAGTCATGAATATTAATATTCGCATAGATAAATACTTACATTGGAAAAGTGATTTTTCTGGGTATTTGATATTTCATTATTCGTCTTAAAATAGTCGGAAATGTGAGGTTTATTACAGGAAATCTGAAAGTGTAAAATATATATATATATAAGTATACATTGTCAATAAAGATTCAAAAACCATAGAATCATTGAACAAGTAGAAGCCCAATACAGACAGAAAACCCATCCTTTCTATTTATCTTTACACTCTATTTTCACTTTGAAAAAAGCTTCAAGCACCGTGTCAAGTAGGCCGAACCCGGACACAATCTGTATAAAACTGTCAAAACTCGGCCCAACCCATCTGTCTTATATCGTATCCACACTCTCGTGTACTGTACACATCAACCAAGGAAGAGCACAAACAGATGCAAAAGGCACGATGAGACCATTAGACCGAACACTAGTGGGCAGTGACAAGGCAAATATAATTACAGGAAGGTGGGTTTCATCATCCTTTAACAGCCCACACAGTATTACTCATACTACAGAATTATCCATTCCTGCAGAATTTCTATATCTAAGGACCAGACTTCCAGTTGTGAGGAACACAGATGTCAGCAGTGGGAACAGTTGTTTTCACTGTGTGATGTGTCTGCTCCCAGTGCAGCCCTCCGGCACATTGCTCATCACATCAGCACCTCCATTCAGGACATGGTGCCGTCTTACAGCCGCCCGCCCCTCTGTCTACACTCAGCTCTGTTTCTCTGTGTATGTTTGAGTGTGCGGGTCTGGTTTTATAGGGACTGTCATGGCGCCGTGTTCCCCATGGCTGGTCAAAACACAGACATGTGACGTTACAGACCTGAGCCAGAATCTAATCCCATATGGCCCACAGAGGTTTGCATTAACACCGTCTGGGTATCACACGTCACATCTTAGCACATGCTTAACGAGATAGGTCAGTGCATGAAAACATCAAGACACACACGGGTCAAGGTTCTTGCCTATGCTACACTAACATCCTTCGAACTTGCTGTCATCACCATTGCAGTCTTATGGCAATCACCGAAGAGATTACTTTTCCTTTTGGCCCATGCAACCACACACACACACACACACACACACACACACACACACACACACACACACACACACACACACACACACACACACACACACACACACACACACACACACACACACACACACACACACACACACACACACACACACACACACACACACACACACACACACACACACACACACACACACACACACACACACACACACACACACACACACACACACACACACACACACACACACACACACACACACACACACACACACACACACACACACACACACACACACACACACACACACACACACACACACACACACACACACACACACACACACACACACACACACACACACACACACACACACACACACACACACACACACACACACACACACACACACACACACACACACACACACACACACACACACACACACACACACACACACATCGACCAATTAGAGCTGACAAATGCCAAGTAAGTCTATATGAGGGATTGTGGTCTGGTAAAGTTTTAGACTGTACAGAATTATTACTACCATGAAAACCACCAGTACTTTTCCAGCTACCCTTGTCAGAGAAATATTTTTCTAACTCACATTTAACTAATGTTTTGCTCTCTGCCTGGGGGATTGATGAGGTTTAAATTGATCAAAAAACAAATTAAATTATCATTAACACACAAGTACGGATCTTGTCAGGACAAGTTTCCTAAGTTTGTCGTTTCTATCAGCATGAAGTTTAACAAACTTCACCCTCTTCACTGGCATTTAGATTTTTTTTATGTGTACAGCAGTTATCATAAAGAAAATAAATGTATATTACAGCCATGTTTTTTTTTATCTGAACAGTCTAGCAGTGCTGTACACAGAGTGGCCGACCCAAGACTGCTGGGTGAAAAACAAGCCGCTCACAGGAGAGGAGAGCCAGCTTCTCCCTGTGGTAATGATTACTGTGTTAGTGCTGCCAGGAAACAGATGTGTACAGTGCAGGTGACATACTGAGATCCTTTGAGGAAAATACCCTCGAGCATTGCCCTTGAGTTTCCAAAGATACACAAGTAGCAGGCGTAGAGAGGAGGCAGTGCCAACCCAGGATGAGCTCAGAGGAAGATCCCTGACAACTCCAAATATGACATCCTCCTACTCCTTTGACTCATCTGGACTGACTGGTAATACTTCTTACACCGTTTGTGAAACCTACCTGAGCTAGTTTTCCAGCTAAATGTCGTTCATTTACATAACTGACAGATTTAGTGTTTTTGACATTATTGCTAGTTTACAGCTAAATATTTGAATAATCATGTATTTCTGTGAAAGAAAGGATAAACTGTAGATATTCTGCAGCGATTGTGCATGTTTTTCCACTTTTCAAATGGGGACAAAACTGTTTTTGTGTCTCCGTCCCGTGGAAGTTTACTGACATTTGAGGGTTGGCATTGAAACATTTTGTGGTGCAATACTGAGAATGTCATACTTTATATCACACAAACATCGCCAAAGGACATTTTCCCCCTCTTTCAGCAAGGCATCATAGCAATACATGAAAAATAAGTATTCTAAGATGTCTTGTTTTTGCTGTATTATGATTGTTCTTTCAAATGTCGACTCACAAGAAGAGAAAAGTTACTTTTTGTATGAAATAAAAATATGAATGTGTTAACACTGCAGAAACATTGCAATTTTAAAAAGCCACCACATATATTCATGCTAATTTCTTAGCATTAGCATGTTCCTCTAGCTGTGACAACACATGTAGTCTTAGCCTCAAAAAGATCCTCACTTAAAGTCCTGAGATAGAGTCCAGTTACCCTTACAAGCTCATGGGTCTGAAGGAGTGATTAAATGAACTACAGGGCTCAACTCCAACAATGAAACTGACACAATCAATGGCAACCAAGCTAAAAGAGGAAGAAAGATACTTCGATGACTTGGCAGGAAATCAATAACATGTGACGCAAGAGAATCCAAAAAAATCGTAGAACATCAGCTGAGCTGGCGCACAACTATGCATGTGTTGGACTCCAGTGGGATTTATTTGAGTTACCATCTATGGTAAACGCCAGGTCCCATTGGAGCTAAAATAAGCCTACAGACAGTTTTCGACAGACAAGATGTCATTGCACAAGTATGTCCCGGGAGACAGAAGACGAACTCTGGAGCCACATCTCGGGCCCCCGGGCTCAGGTGAGCGGGGAAAGCAGACACCGGAGATGTGAAGGGGCCAAAGGGTCGCTTATCAAGTTCATCATGCAAACATCCGGACGGTGTTTAAGCACACGACACTTGTTCTTCATCTAACCTTCCCAAGAGTGTGGATAATAATGAGACATATTATCTTTCATGTCCTGGGGAGGGAGGATTTTGTCGTCCTTTCAACTCGCTGACACTAAATAAGGATAAATGAACACAGAGGCTGGCAAGCTTGAACTGATGGCACCCAGGGGCCCGGGGATAAGTATGTTTCATAACCTTCACGAAAAGTGACCTAAGTATTTGACCTATTATGTCCCCTTGAGAGGATTACATAGGTCTGTAAGAATTGGAAAGCAACTGCAGACTACTATTAGCCTGTAATAGAAGACAATATTTATTCTTCAGAAACGCTCGTAGATGTAAAAAGGGAATAATTCCTCTAGCGAACGTGATAGTGACATGACACAGGGCACACGTCCAACTGAAACACGGGGTGAGATAGAAACCACTTACAGACTGATCCCACTTTACGGGGTGAGTCTGAATTTGTCTCCTCTCAGGAACAGCTTGTCCAGGGTCGTCGCACTGACTCCACTCAACAGAGCCTGATAGATAGCCCAGCTCCATTATGTAACAGCCTCTTTCCATCCAACACTCCCTCCTCTTCTTCCCACTAATACCAGATCTGTCTTGTGTAGCCCACCCGTCTGACCACCAGCACACTGGGCCTGAGAGTGAATTCCTGCTGACAGGAGAAGCTTGGAGCTCCCAGCAGGGTGTTCTGTTTACACCACACGCCTGGCCCCGGGACCCATATGTCAAGGAACAGGAAAACGGCGAAGGATATAACCTCCTCACTGTGGAAACAAGCAGCAGTGTCAAGAACAATCCAGAGTGGATGGTTTTTAGACGAATCCAAATACCTAAATCCCCGGATTCCCCACATCATTGAGAATAATAGGGTCTTTAGAGTATTCATACTGCATACTGCATGAGGTTTTCTGTTATGTAAGGACATGACAAAAAGAATAAACTCTGGAAGCCAGACATACGTGCCAAATGATACACAATATCCAAAAGAATACATTCAGGGAACGCTTACTAAAGTAATAACTATCGAAGATATATAATAGTCTTCAAAGCCAGACACGTATGACTGTTTTCTTCTACTGTTAATACCTCAAACTAAATATCTGCTGATACATATTTGCAGATGTAGTAATTTAAGACCACTGTGCCTTTACCAATTAGTTTTAATACTCTTGTTCTCTCTAGTGGAGATGGCAGCATGCATCAAACTTGGATGAACTTAAGCTGGGTCTAAATTGTACTGGCAGGAGAATGTGGAACTAAGTACATTACAATTGACTTTCATGAATTTAAATACACTGTGAATGGGTTAAGTTCTTAGACAGATCAAAAGCCAAACCAGACCACCTGTAGCATATTCTGCTTTATGGTATATATATTCCTCTAAATCGTTTACTTTCATTTTTTGAGATGCAACTTTTTTTTCATATCATTAACAAAACCAATCGTAGCGCAAGGTCTTCTAACCAATGTTTTCTGCATCTTTTACCTGTATTTCCTAGTCTTTTTCATTAGGAGTTTTTTGCTCAATTGTCAAAGAGATCACATCCTATCTCTTACTGAGTGAAAACTGTATATATATATATATATATAAATAATACATGTCATAGATGTGTTCTATTGTAATTGAAAATTGCAATATTGATGCGTTTGATTAATCACGTGCAAGAATGGGAAAGTTACTGAATGTTCTTTTGCTGTGTGTTTTTTCTCACAGTGCATAACCCTAAAGTAAATGTACTAATACAGATAAGTTGTTGTTTTTACACTGTTTAAGAGTCCCAACAATTCTGCGTTTCTAAAAGCTTACGAAGAGCAGATAAAGAGCATACATATCCTTTCTGCAGAAAGCCTATTAAATACTGAAAGACAATCTCTTGACTTGAAGACTTGATTCAGTAAGAAATAAAGTCTGCTGATGAAGACTGTGAGATACTCCTATAAAAAATCTGAGAAAAAAACTAGTGAGAGGCTCATGTGTTAATATTGTTCTGCGAAAAAGCCCTGATTATGGTTTTACAGTGCCTTAAAAAACACTTTAGTTTGGAGATTTTGGTATATGGCTTTGTTACAACTGTTAAATCACAGGGTCTTCACAATGTAATCTTCATGAGCCTGAAGTGAAAACCCTAGAAAATACTATATTAAACCAGATTAACATTGAAGACTGTTGTTATTGGATACACCCCGAATCAATGCTCTAAGAGTGAAACTGCCAGATTGAAACATCGAAAAACAAAATTATGAAATAACATGCCAGTGGAGTCATAGTGAATAAAATATACTACTTATAAAACCCAGTGTTTTGTATTTTGGTAATGTTGGAGTTCTGACCGCATCTTCAGAGTTCTCTCCAAATGCCACAATGTGGTCACGAGCTAAATCGTGCAGCTGTGAGACCAAAACCACCTTCCTGAAGCCAAACAACTTGTTGTTCACCACCGCTGAAACCCAAGCAGGCCACTGTATGTCAGACAGAGATCCCTTGGTATTAATTAACAGTGTAGCTGAAGCAGAGAGGGCAAAATACAAAGATTGAGTGAGTGAGAGCCTTCTATATGACAACTGTTGACAAGCTTCAAATCCTCCATGCTCCCTTCATCCTCACCTCCATCATCAAGCTGTCAGCAAGAACTTGTGCTACCATTTGATTTGTTTATAGAAGTATTAATATACTGTATTAGTGAGTAAAAATAAAGAATCATGTCATTGTGGGACAGGTGCAGAAAAGATGGGCAGAATGGAGTTGCCACATGGAAATGATTGCGTTGAAATGTCTTGAAATGCAATAAGGAAGCCGGTCCAACTTACAGACAACCGACTGCAAAACAAGAACAAAGACAGCAACAGCACTGTAGAGCAGGTGGACTCTCCAATAAGTTGGAGTGGTAAATGTGTCCGTCCATCAGCCCGAATGACGTCAACTCACTCAAGGGAAATGTTCCAAACTTAGTGTGTTGGTAACCACAGCCAATGGCAAAACAGCTTTCCAAGAAAATCTGAACCATTTGATGCAATAAGATTAATTACAATCATTATATTCTATCATCATTGCGACTAACTGTCTTTCTCCACCGCATCGCTGCAGCCAGGGTTGTCTGGTGCTTGTAAGTGAATATCAGAGACTCTGAGGGCGTATTTCATTCTGTAGTAGGGCAACCTAAACACTCACGCAAGCATTTATAGAAATTACCTCACACATTTTAAAGGCTGACATAAGTATCAACGCTCTGAATTTTTCATTGACTTATTTGTATTATTGGTAGTCGTGTCAATGGATAAAATAATTTAATTGCGTTTAGTATTTGCTTGTACTGTTTTTGGGCTGGGTTGTAAACAAATATACGTGAATGGATGACAAACTGGTATGAGGAAGTAGAGTATTTTTTACTTTATAACATTTGAGTTGCGTTTGGATGATTTCTGAATTATTGGCATGAAGTCCCAGAGTCACGGAGAGCAGCTGTGATTCCCCTCTGTATAATGTACGCTAAACGGAACATTTATCATGGGGGGTTTTCTTACTGACGCTAACATATTGCGCGCACTGTCTTTTCCTACAATGGTGACTGTATCCCCCTATCTCCTCCAGTACAACTTGAAGAAACTGGCTAGCGCATGTTTTAGCAACAAATCTTTTTTAAATGTGATGTACTCAAGTCAGTGCATTACATGTTACGGGACAAAAGTGGGGTCAAATTGGTAACGTTAATAATAAGCGATACAAATGTTTACAGGTTTACAGATTAAACGCAAGTGCATTAACTCAAGGTGATTTTTGATAAACCTTTTTATTTGGCAAACGAAGGAAGCATTACGTTTAACTTAAAACCAGAACATGAGGGTTCATAATAATGCTGGTGATGTTCACATAGAGTGGCTGCTACATCTAGACACTGACAACAATCTGGCTCCAGCTGGATTTTCCATCCAGACTGCTGTCTAAGAGAAAGAGACTATATTCATCCTAAACTTTCCCACTTTCCAGTCCATAAAACTCAGACATCTCCCAAACCAGAGCTTTGCCTTGGACCCCATTTATAGGAGCACAGAGCCGGCTTTTCCAGCCAGACCTCACACACACACACACACACACACACACACACACACACACACACACACACACACACACACACACACACACACACACACACACACACACACACACACACACACACACACACACACACACACACACACACACACACACACACACACACACACACACACACACACACACACACACACACACACACACACACACACACACCACACACACACACACACACACACACACACACACACACACACACACACACACACACACACACACACACACACACACACACACACACACACACACACACACACACACACACACACACACACACACACACACACACACACACACACACACACACACACACACACACACACACACACACACACACACACACAGTTGTGTCCTGGTTTTATCTCCCACCAACACACATGGATATGGTTTCTCTCTGCAGCTTCTAAAATAAACTGCTAGTCCCACTAAAAAACATTAAGATTTGTATGGAACCCTAACCCTGTGGATCAATTTATGAAAAGGAATCACTGACCAAAACTGAAACAATGAAGGCTCTCTAACTCTTCAGTGCTGTTGGATTCCATGTTAGAATAAACATTCAGGTGGTTGCTACTTGTGTTGTTCTGTTTCACCACCGAGGTGACTAGTATCAGTGTGAATCTGTAGTGTTACAAATGTAAGTTTAGTGCACCGCATCAGATGAGGACCCCTCCGCAAGATGAGGCCCCCTCCGCAGTCTGCGTGATCTGCGTGTAGGGAGGGGCGGGCCTGGTCCCAAATTACATTTCAGGGAATCGACAAAGTCATTAGGATTCTTTCACTGGGAGTCATGAGTGTCTGTGACAGACTCCAAGACAATCCATTGATATTTCAGTCTGGACCAGAGTGATAGATCAATTGGCCAGCCATTATTCCCACCCTCGAAGTCACGCTGGCATGGCTAAAAGCATTTTTTTATTAGAGGCTAAAATTCTTCTTGAATTGGACCCAAAATGTGTTGTATGTCTTAATCAAATGGGGGAAATCCAAAAAATAAAAAGGCATAATTTCTATTAAGCATCAGTAAATCATGGCTTAAGCCCAAAGGTTGTGGGTCGAGACCATGGATGTATAAAGAGAACTGAATACAGCGTTGGAGGCCAGACCCCGTTCATTCCTATGAGAGTTACAAAATGGCCTGAAAATACTTCCCTGGACCTTCCGGAAATATTCTATAATCATTGGGCCCATAGAGCATGGTCACTTACGTTTTCCTTAAACCCCGCCTCCAAACCAAACCCTCACGACAGCATCACGTCCGGTCTCAGTTTTGTCAAACGATTGGAAACTGAAAACAGCTTTGGATTTGGCTTTAAGCACATTTTACAACTTTTAAGTTGTCAAACTAGGTTGTTTGTACGAGGTAGTTCATTTAGCGTATGTCAACAGAAGTGTCTTTCCAAATAAAGTAAATGGCAAAAAGTTATTTGGAGCCCAATGATATCACGGGACTGAAACGGAAGGTGTCCGAAAATTTGCTTCAATGGCTGTTTTTGATATTATTTTAGATTTAAACACAAGCAAATGCTGCTTTTCTATTACATTTAATGTTGTACTCTTCATGTTCTTACCATATAATACCACTTTGCATTCGTTTTAAACTTCGTTGAAAAATGATACATGAACAGAGCTATCTTAGTGACACAACTGCATAGGTAGTGTTTCTGTAGACAGCCGTCCAGAGCATCTCGTCTCCTTCTCACAGAGAAACCAGTCGATGAGAGGAGATACCTGCCACACCGAGAGCTCTGACTGCAATGTTGACAGACGGCAGCCTCATATAGACAAGGCCAAACAAAAGGCCTTTCATACTTGGCTGGTGGAACTTCTTAAAATAGAGGGCCCAGTATCAATGTGAAGAAACGATATTTCGGTACTGACACCCCGGGGAACGTGAGGTCACAGCACTGACACCACAAACACTAGAACCCGAGAACATTGTCTGCATGTTCAGTTTACTGGCAGTCAGAGCTATACCTATCTGCGACAAATGTTTGGGAAGTTGCTGTCAGGCATTCTTTATAGTGCCAAATAGGTGAGCATTCATGCACGTATGCACATAAACTATTAAACAACAAGTGTAATAATAAAAATACCACATACTGTTTAGCAAGAGCAAAGTTCTCTGATTCTTTCGTTTCTGTAAAGTGGTTAATACAGTGCATGGCAAGTGATGCTCCTTTTAAAACACGGACCACTGCAAAGACTCGTGGCCAAGCCTAAATATCAACTCTCTTGACTAACGACTGTACATGAGCCAGAGTCCCCTCTCCAGCTCATAAACAGTCCTCTCTGTGGAATCTCCACTAGGAACCATTTGTTCTCATGTCCTGACCTGGCTGAGTCCACAAAGTCCCACTACGTCTACATTTCCATCACTTCTTAGCAGCCGAAAGCTCGTAGCATAGAACCTCGTAAAAGTACTTTAAGAAGACAGAGTCAACCAAAGGCTACTGCTGTTAAAGGGAGAGAAAAATGATTTGCATTGTTGTGGCAGCGTCAGCCAGGTTCACTTGGAAAGATCTATATTAGTAGGTTTCAAATTGGTACCAGCATCTGCTTATAATAAGTCACTGAGGATGGGGAAAGTGTCTGCATTTTCCAAGTAAAGTTGTGTCTCAGCAATATTACATAAATAATATCCATTATCATCAGGATTAACAAAACATGTACAAGTGGATAGCCATAAAAGTGTCATTATGACTCAACCAAAGTGTTTTTTAAAGACCTGCGAACTCCAAGAAATGGGGTTGTCACAATACCAAACATTCAACCCAGTCTCACGGCATTTCGTGTTATTAGTCACGAAATTAATCTATTGATTGGTGTTCACCAACACGATTTTCACATTTTTTTCGTGTCACACAGAACGATTTTAAATGCAATGTATTTCTATTGGTAGTATGTTTCGTGCCTGCAACACGTCTTTTTGTCCGGTCGGGTCTTGGAAGACCAGATGGTTCATAAAAACATGTTCTTACTCAATATCCTACCCTAAGCCTAACCCTATCCCTTTTATTTTAAATTGTATAATGTCTGAGTTTTTTTGCCGTCAGTGAGGAAAATAAATGGGGCTCAGAGCCTCAGAATACTGAAATCTGTATTTTATGTTTTTTATGTTTATTTTTTTTCCTTCTAATTTGTTATTATTTGGTGCAGGCACGAAACATACTACCAATATAAATACATTGCTTCTAAAATCGTTCTGTGTCAGAATACTTAAATCTGTATTTTTTTAAATGTCTTTTTCCTTCTAATTTGTTATTATTTACATTGCTTTTAAAATCGTTCTGTGTGACACGAAAAAAATGGCGAAATCGTGTTGGTGAACACGAATCAATAGATTAATTTCGTGACTATAACACGAAATGCCGTGAGACTGTGTTGAAACATTTATTAGTTGCTTCCAATACCAGTGAAATTCCATGATTCTCGATAAGCAATTAAATACCACCATAAGAAACATTTCCGATAAATCACTGTATTTCACCACACATTTACATATTACCGTGTGTATCCTGTTTCTTTTGCTGGGAAGTTAAAAGGTGATAGTTCCCTCTATTGAATCTATTATTTATTGCCGTGAAAACATCTTCTTGAACAAGATTAACTAAAAACTAAATTTCACAAAATTATATTTGAACACATCTTAATGACTTTATAATCAACCTTCACCTAAAACAGAGTTTTACACAATAGAGCTACTGCCGGCTGCTAACAGCTAACAGCTAACAGCTAACAGCTAACAGCTAACAGCTAACAGCTAACAGCTAACAGCTAACAGCTAACGTTAACTAGCTCTGGTCCTGCCAAATTCAACACAGATTTGTTTTTAACCATGTAGATGTATCAGGAAAGATAGTGGATAGTGAGTTTAGGCTGGACAATACGATGCCGTTGGTCTCAAGACCTGATCCCATTAGTGTTACTTAAGAACAAAGTTACATTTTTTTTTATTGATTTGCCTATGTATCGGTTCTTGCGACATCCCTATTAGAGTAGTGAATACAAAGATAAGAACAGGTAAGAGGGTTCGGAGGCATTCATTATAAAAAAATGTCAGCGATTTGAATACGTAAATAAAGCCTTTTGGATAATTTAAGATTAGGATACAATCAAAAATCAACATCTTGCATTGCCAAAAATATCTAAACTGTTCTTTACTTTCTACAGTCTATATGTCATATAGTTATTGAATATATGTCAGTGTTGCTATTTTCTTGCAAGAATACTGGAACCTGTGCTTATTGCAACTTTCTTTGGAAAAAAGTTGGAAACATAAGGCTGTATTGTTTGGATTTTTTAAATCAAACTTACTCTTGCTGGCTTCTCCAATGTTACTTATCCAAGCTTTAAACATGGTTTTGTGTCTCTGTATCTCTTCCTAATGTAAAAACCTTACTTATAGTAACTTTTTGTGGCATTCTACAACAAATGTATCACGTCACCTGTTGATAAGGGTCCCGAACAGCAGCCTGATGGTCCTCTGAATGTTTTCGCTGCACAACCAGCTCCACTGCTCCTTCATCAGCAGACACAGGATGTTCAGAGCCACCTCAGCCAGCTCCATCTCAGAGGCTACACCACAAAATGCAAGACAAATTAAAAACTCAATATTACAAGATAATGACTTTGTTATAGACAAAGATAATTTTTCTACATTCAAATATCATACTCAACATACTGTATGTCGGTTTAGCATGCAAAAGCAGCACTTGGTAGACAGATGGAGGGACATGTATGTATATCTCAAACCTAACATAAGTAATCTGTTTAAAGAGGTATTTTGATTCTGTTTGCATCTGATGAACATGAAGGACCAGTAATATCATCAGCTTCATATATTTAGTAACACTGCCCTCATGTGGTCACACTGAGCAGCTGCTGGTTCTGCTAAGAGTCATTATTGCACTCTGAAATCAACCACTCTTCATTAAATCTAGATGTATTATGTGTTCCTATTGCCGTCTGCAGAATATGTAGTTTTAAGATTTATCTAATAGATATCACAATGAAACTTCTCCAGTTAAATGCTCACGTTAGGAAAATGAATGTTATATAACAAGATTTCTGTAATTGTATTTCTAAATGTGAACATGTCATTTGTATTACTTCCAGTTATTCATCCGTATCTTGCGTTATAAAAGTGACCTAACTGTACAGAAGTTAATTCCATTCAAGCTTGAGTGCTTGGTATATGAGTTTTACAAGCTCAGTCCAAAAAAAAAACTGTAGTTTTGGAATATTTTAGTACGGAATAAGTTTCATTATTTGATATTGGGTTGTTTTTAAAGATTCAACATACTGAAAATGCACTAATTGGAACATTGAGGTATTCAGACATCTATACATCTGATGTGAAAGCATCCAATTAGTTCTCAATAAACTGTCAGTCCAGTAACTTTTATAGTGGAACATTTCAGGGTCTGGTCAGGACTACGCGCTTATTCACTTCTCATTCACCTTGACTGTCTGGAAAAAAAATCTGTCCTTCAAAAGGACAATGACCAGATGGCTAACAAGGAAGAAATGCAATTTGGATTCAATTAAACGCGGAATGTTTGGAATTCCAATGTCTAGCAATGCAAAGATAGTTCCCATATGACGTTAATGATATCATGCATTTTTCCTATGGAGATTCCCTGTGATGGAGAAAGATGGAATAGTAGTGATGATACGTGATGCAATATGGTGGATGGTGAGATACAATCTAGTTAAGGACAGCTGACCTTAAGGGATACGGTTAGGGCTAACAATGGGCAGGGGGTCACTTCATAAGGAAAACATTTATGTGTGGAATTAAAAAAATAAAATATATCTTGTTCTGCTGCTTTTTATGTCATAATGTTATAGGAGGGCAATGTGAAATAGCAAGGTACTTCTTTAATGCTTCCTGTTAGTTTAAAGAATCAAACATGAATTGTCTGAGAGATTTTCAGGGTACGTGGTGTGAATGTCCTGAAAAACCCGATCCCCCACTGGTATGGAGAGGCATCCTTTAGTTTAGAGACACAACAACCCACAAACCTGGAACGTTGCATGAAGCGCTGTAGACCTCAGGGTGAACTGAACATGGGGTTCTATTTGACTTGTCCCTAGGTGTAGTGCTGTTTTAAGGGCTGTACACAGTACCCTTTTTTTGTATTCAAAGCTTCTATGGAGATTTTTTCGAATAAAGGTTTAGATTTGATGTCATCACCCAAATCTTTGTGTCTAACAAACAGTAATAGCCTGTTACAACAATGTCGTGCCTCCCATTTGAGCGACAAGCGGTAGAGCAGGGTTTAGAAATTATAACACCTGTCCTTTTTTCAATAGAATTTGACTTTTGGACATTCCAACACTCAGAAGGAAATGTTTTGATCACAGGAGAGGGGAACAATGCAGTCACCACCGGAATATATATTTACAAAAAGTGTAATACTTTATTATATTATTTATTGATAATATTAGGGCTGTCCTTGTCCAAACAATTTCTCAGTTGACTTATCCCCCAAACAATCTTGTTGACTAATCGATCAAATTATTTGAGTCTCTTCACAAAGAATCTCGCAAATGCACTTCTTTAAATCTTGTGTTTACCAGAGATGTTTTCGTAAGTATTGGAAAATAAGTCCTTCAGCATGGAAAAATCATGAAATCATCCAATTGACTCAATAAATCTTTGTTGACTAACACCAAAACAAGGAATTAGTCAACTGAACCACTAAAAAGTGGTAAGTCGTAATTGTGTAGCCTTCAAATACGGAGTATTTAAATGTTGATTTAAAATCTTGATGTCACTTATTGAAAGGCGCTGTGAACTGTTCGGCGTTCTATACTTTTACCATTTGGCCAAAGTTTTAACCCATGTCAGTGTTTGGTGTTTAATGGAAGCTTTTGAGTAGGAAAGGAAAAATAAAAGGGCTCGAACACTAAGACACATTCATTGCTTTTTGTCTCTTAAGCTATACCAGCATGACAAGGGCTTTCAAAATATGAACCCAGTCTGAAGAGTCTGAATTGTGAATATGGAACAAGCCGGTTTCTATCAGTTATTCCTGCTGTAATCGTGGTGAGATACTAAATGGAAACCGGTAGAGTTAAGCAGACACAGACACAGGAAAAGGACATCAGACAAAGCTGAGTCGGACATGATGATTGCGTAGATAACTAAAGTGCACTCAGTAGAGTGCAGATAACCGCCAGGTGCGTCTTCCTTTCTCCCCCGAAGATTACAAAGCAGGGATTTATTCAACTTGTATCGTGCCTTATTTAAGGGAATTCTTACATTTCGGGTATTGAATTAATCTGGAAAAGATCCGGTTCAAGGTCAGACTTTTCAAATAATGACAGTTTTTGAGCCAAGACAAAGGCCAAAATGTAAAAGTAAAAGACTAGGTAAGAGTTTTTTCTAAGCCTAGCCAATGGTCTGATATTCCTTTTGTTACTGAAGCAGTTGTCAATCATTTGTGATTGACAACCACAAATGATAACCATCACAACCACAAGATCTGTCCTTGATCTCTTTAAACATACCAACAGCCGCTTTGACACATGGAGTACATACTAGCAACCTGAGTGAACTTGAGATCAATCACAGTGAAAGCTCCTTTCTTACCAGGTTCCTGACTGAGATTCCTTCTCATGCGGTCACAAATATCACCTCCGAATTCTCGTCTCACAGGACTGCCCTCCCTCTCTGATTCGATTCTGACAGACAGTTTTTCTTGATCAGTGATAAACGCTTGCAAGTCTCCAAAAGACATCCCGCTAAACACCTTTGAGAACAGAGAGGAGAAAGTATTAAATGAATAAGCCAAAAAGGAATTTGATTACCTAAATGTCAAATAGGTGCATGTCAACACGCTAGTTACACTACTTACTGTGCTAATTTGGTCCCAACTGAACAAGAGCGGAGGTCTAATGTCTGAGCCGTTCATAAAGGGGATGCTTTTACTGGAGAACTTCAGACGAGACCTGGGATCATACAGACACATTAATATGCACATAAATCAAATCTTTTGTTTGTCATTTGTGCAATAATTAAACATGTAATATGACTGCATGAGTTCACACTGAAACAGTCATCATGTAAAGTATGATAAAACACGCCATAAGTTGGAATACATAACACGGTGAACACATGGTTCACTGAGAACTACACCTGCACGCACTAGTCTGTGTTGGATGTGGCGTGTGTTAGATGTTGTGATCACGCATGTTGCCCCTCGTTTCTGTTATGTGATTGCTATATGTGACATGTATGTAGTAGCGTGTGTTGTTTGCATTTTATTGTTCTCTTTTATCCTTTCGCCTGTATCTACTTGTCCTTTTTGTTATAACAAATGCTGTTGATGTATTGCGATTTTAAGGGTGTCTATTATCATCTGGCCGGGGACAACAGCTGGAAATTAGCAATGTTTGCTAAAGCTGTTCCATTTACTGTTTTTGTGACAGTTGATCAATGGGCACTGTCCACGACACTATAAACAAATAAACTCTGCTTCAAGAAAAACCCTGCTTCTTTTCACCTGCCAGATAGGGGCTTGGCAAGGATAACTCAAAGGAAGTTTTACGCCGAGTAGTGGCTTCCCATCCAGTGAAATGGTCAGAACTTGAGGTTAAAACCTAATTCTGTTGTCTGGACAAGAAGTCTTTAAGTGCTTGATAAAAACAATAAGACATTTAAACATTTCCTTAACTGGGCAAAATCCATCTGCTGAGGAAGTTCATGTGATATTTTCTGCAGCATCAGAACATCAACTTATTAGATATTGAGGTTCTGTCAAATGATAATATTGTTTTTAAAACACATGACAGAACTGGTAGCATTGCTATCGGGATCAAAAGCTGACTCAAAGTTTATGGAGCAGAGGTAAAGCAGGGGCGAATCGGCAAAAACTCTAGCCACTCCGACCGCATTTTCTGGGTTCTTTTTTAGGAATGTGGATAAAAGTTAGTCTGGATCTCTGGAGTCATACCTCTTCTTGTCCGTACTCATTTTCCCTCCATCTATCTCTGACTCGTTATCCTCTGTCGGGCTCTGAGGTTCAGAACGAGGAAACGCTGTCTTCAGAGTGTCCACGATGGCATTCACCACAATCTAAACACACAAAACCCATGAACAATGAACAAGCATTAAAACAAATTATCATGTGTATATTGGTCTTTATGACTTGAGGAAAAGTACCATAACAAATCTATTCAGGATCAAACCTTGTCTATGCGTGACACAATAAAAGGTTTCTTGACAAAGGCAATCCTGGCGTCTGTATTGAGAGCCAGAAACTCCTGCATCTCCACACTGTTGGCGATTTCAGGGATGGAACAAAGTTGCTGAAAAAGATGACAGAATGCTTTTCTACCACTTTAAAACAAAATGACATTGTACATTTGGCGTACAAATACATTAAAATGGTATAAAATACCAATCCTCTAACCTTAAGAAAGGTCTCCAGAAGTCCTTTCCTGGCCTCGATCTTGTCACTGTCCATGTTTCCAAACGGCATGTCTGGAAAGACTTTCTTTGGACCTTTCACACCTGAAAGATAACAATCCTGGATGCTAGCTCAAGTACCAAACATTTATTAAACTGAATTTCAGCAGTGGCCAAGACTTGAACCAGGTTTGTTTGTAAGCCATGGTTAGATTTATTTTTTGCGTAAAACTATCCAGATCCTTCCTACCTTTGATGAGTTTCCGTACTTCAGTTTTCTCTTCCAGCCGTGTTTGCAGGTTGAGGAACTCGCTGTATCGTCTGTTGACCATGTGATAGGCCACCTGCTGAATGGGCGATGGATTCTCATAGCCTGAGGGGGGGACTTCAGCCTCCTCAGAGCCCGGCTGGACCCCTTCTGGGTTCTCACAGCACATTGCTGTCTCATACTGAAAACCAAGACAACAGAGTATAAGACTTGTCACATGTCGCAGAATCCTGTGATACATTATATTGGGGTCAACCCATGTTTTTGTAAAAGAAAGAGATTTGTGTATTTAAACTCCTGACAATTACTGTCAGGAGTTTAAGTACACGTACCAATATTCAATAGTTATCCAATTTCACAATTTGAATGCAATATACAAATATATTAAAATGTAGAAATGGGATCAATATCCAAACATAAAATGGTTCCTTTTTTCATATTTTATAAATCCTTTTTTTTTACATTTGATACATTTCATATTCAAATTCTTTGAGACTCATTTATGTAATTGTAGTTTAGAGTGAAATATATTTCAGCTCTGAAAACACAGTTTAAAGTGAACACAACCTTTCTTGCCCTCACGCAATATTCAACTTCTGTTAAACATTGGAGATAATATAAAACCAAATGAACAATAAATGGTGGCTAGTCTCTGCCTTGTTATTTCCTATATGGAATATGATTAACATTGATAAATCTGATTATTGGTAAGTTGATTGGTAGAAAGTTAATTGGAATCTGTTTTGATAATCGATTATAATTTTAGGAATTTTGCGGACTTGTTGCTTTTCTCTTCTTCTTTTTTTTCTAATGTAAATATCTTTTGATTTTGGACAAATTATTGGATAATACAGACAATTTAAATATGTCACCTTGGGCATATATCACAATTATTCTTCGAGGCCTAAGCTGGTGCATTGCTGTGTTGTTTGTACATTTCCACCAACAAATGTTCGCCGATTGAATATCCTAAAAACAATAGGAAGTGAATCAAGGAACCCTGGTGCTGACATGCTGTTTATAAAAGCATTTGTGCTGCTTGTGCAGAAATCTCCAAAGGCTAACTTCACATGTTTAACAATTCTTCATTTGCAACTTTTAAATGGTCTTTCAGTCGTAATCTTTGGACGTTGCATCAGCTTAATGCCACCATGGAACAACTGCATGACAAAATCCCCAGAATAATGAAAAAATGATGAAGAAGCAGAACTAGATTCTTCTTACTTTGATAGTGTAAAGGGTGTAGGGGTGTGATCCGGTGCCGCGGTGCTCTTTGGCTGTGATGGTGCCAGTGATGCGAAGGTTCTGGATCATGATCGGTCCATCAGGGCTGCTGAGGGGCTCAAAACTGAAGGACTGTATAGGGGAGGAGCCCTGTAACGGACTGACAGTCAGCTCATTGGGATTCCCCAACCCAGCCGTCTCTAGTCCCAGAAGAAACTCTCTGGCTGGATTTACTAAAGGAGAAATGCCCTCCTTGTCCACGTCCTGAAGTCTACCGTTACCAGGAGTCCCCTCTGCCATCCTACCTGACGACGGATCATAAGGATGCCCCACCGGTTCTGAATTCACCAGGACTTTAGGACAAGAACCATGCACTGGACTGGGGCAAACATCCTCCAGGTCCCCACCATTACTGTTGTCCTCTGGGCTGATCATGACTAGGGAATCAATGGAACTTTGCTTATAGTCAGCGGAAGGAGAGTCGAGGTCAGAGTCGTTCTCCTGGTAAAATGGGTTTGACTTGGTTCCTCTCGTGAAACGCCTCAAAAAGGGTAGAGTGGGTTCTTCTTCTTCAGTTATATTCTCGTTCATCTCCTCGGAGTCAATCACATCATAGGCTGCCAGCTCAGGCGAGGCCATCTCTGCATCATTGACAGCGTCAGTCACAGAAACGTCGTTATTCTTCTGGGGAACGTATGTGGTCTCTTGCGGTGGAGCAAGCTCGGATTCAGCAGGAGGTGGTGGTAGAGATGGGGATGAAGCAAGTAGCTCTGATTTAATTGGCTCCTGTGGTTTGCAGGAGTTGTTGAATATGCCGATCACGAGAAAGTTTAACCAGTCCGGGTCCGACAGTTTAGCAATGAGAGGGAGCATAACGTTGCAGGTGATGAGTTCTCCGACAACGAAGCGGCCGGTGCGGGTGTCTAAGTGAGGAGGAGGAACCAAAACATGCAGCAACAAATCTGTGACCGCTCTGGTGTAGTTGACTTCCATCGTGTCGCTGCTCATGGCGAGATGAGGCGTGGTAACCATGGAATACGCTTTCCACAGCTGCTCGCTCTCACTGCTGTACTTTGCTGTCCGAGGTGTTTCGGTCAGCAGCTCTTTGGCTCTGATGTAGTCCTGCAGGTGGCAGCCAAACAGATCCAGGATCCTCTGGGTCAGCTCCTGAAGTCATCCAAAAAAAATATAAAACCAGTATAATTTTATCTAGTTAATCTGGTAACAGTTTCTGTTATCTGTTACCATTATTGTGCAACATACAGCATGTTTGATATACACATGATATATTCTTTGTCTGACAGCTGCAAAAAAACTCTTTGTTGCATGATAGAACTATTTTTATAAATCTCATAATATATATATATATATATAGTACATACATACATAGTCAGAACAGACAGATGTGGCCTTGTGCATCTGATTACAACGTGTTGATTATTTAAAATTGATTTGAAACACACATAACTAGTGATGTATCCGCAGGGAAGCCGCATAAAACCCTGAATACCTAACTCTATTCATACATTGACAGTATTGACAGCATGTTAACCTCCTAAACATTTATCAAAATCAACCTAATCATTTTTTTCCAACAATGATGTCTTGAATCAAATTACCTTCCTGTCGAGCTGTCTAGCACGTATTTTTAGCTCCATGGCCATAGAGATCATCGCCTCTTGAACCTCTGTTTCGAACGCACTCTCAGAGGACACTGTGGAATACCAGGAGGTGACAAAGTCCCTGATGATTTTCCTCACAGTGTTGTGAATCTCCTGGTCCAATTTCTGCTCATCCTCCACAGTTGGTGGAACCTGAGATTTAGCGAGGACAAAGTGTAAATGATGTAATACTGGAGTGATAATACACCGTTGCCCAAAACACGGGAAGTTAAATTCACATTTACCTGTTCCATGGTTATGAACCTCTCCAGGTGAACCACACTGTTGGACTCCAGGACGGCCTGTGACCCGAGCCAGCCCCCGAGCACCACCAGCAGGCTGGTGAACACGCACAGCAGCCAGATGTTGACCAGCAGGTGGAACAGCACCAGCCATGCCAACACAACACCAAAGCCCAACAAGCTCCTATGTCCTAACACCTCAGCCATGGCACTGCGGGGGTTACTGTCCGGTTTGACACCCTCAATGGGAGATCTGGAGATCATTCATGCCAGAGCAACATATCAAAAAACAATAGAGAATACAGATTATGTATAATATTAAAAACAGAATCTGAAGAAGTTAAGTTAGGCTAAAGAGACATCAAGTAATTTCTACTGACCCCTTTTCCTCAAACTAGTTTTTCATGAATTATGGTGCTATAATTACCCATGGAGAACAGTGTCGCTTACAAATGGCAGGTTTTAAGTTATTTTCCTTAAACCACAGAAACCAACTACTGCTCATGCTTGATGGTTTTATTAAAGACAAATTTAGCTAAACAAAGACTAAGACATCACTGTTATGCAATAACACTTGTGTGCAATATGTACCCAGTTAAATGTACATATTGCCAGTTATTACTGGCTTCCTTCTTTGTTTGAGACGTGAAATGCTGTAACAAGACTCTGTAAGTATCTCTGTGCAATATATAATTGTACCTCTGTTATCTAGCTTCTACCAAACTACATTCTACATGTTACACTTTATTTTATAAATACTGCTGCTGCTGCTGCTACTACTTTTCTACCCGAATGTGTACTTTGTAAATTGAAATAATCTTTATTATGAATGTGTTTTATAAATTGTAACAGTTGATTTTTCATTTTATGCAAATTTCTTATCAATACCTTGTGCACACTTACCAGACATTCGGTTGGCCTCACTGATCATAAATAACTAATTTAAATGGACAGCCTTTGCAAAGCCAAAACAAAATAGATTGTGCAAATATTGATGATAGCTGTCTCGGCAGCTAATGTGTATTAGCTTGACTCTACATTAGCACAACCTGTATTTGGCACACATTTATTATTTTTAGACTGTATTTATCATTTATTATAACCCCACCATTTACCTAACGTGTCTGAATTAGTATAGTCCTATCGCTATCATTTTGGTTGATAAAACGCGCCACCAAACTCCACTTACATATTTGACAATTTACTCGGTGTTTCTGGCATGGCGTATAGGTCGGGAAAACACGTTTTTTAAGAGATTTGCCTCCATTATATGCAATAGCAGAACATGCACACAGATGTTTCGACATGGAACAATATATTTCCAAATTATATCAATGTTGCGATTAATTTGACGTTTTAATCCTGCTCCGTCAGTCTACACCTTTCACTTTTACGCTGGTGTTAATTCATTACTAGTGGAACAGGACTCGATGTAAGGCGGGGCGTTATAAATCAAAATCAAATAAAACTATGGCTTTTTTGTGTGCTGAATGCATGCCGAAACGAAGAAAAGATTCTGAGCATTTGTTTGAGGTCTGTAGTAATGTCGTTTAAAGTGTGCCTTCTTGCCAATAATCATGACTACCTTAAATTGGTACACGTTTGTCTTGCGTTTGGCTAGGACCCAGCTAGCTAACGTTACAACTTTGCAGAGCACATCGCAGGCACAGTGTTAAGTCCTGCGTAATGAAGTGTCATCCTTTCCGAGATAAATCTGTCCATAGCTATCAATAAAATAAATAATAACAAACCTGCAAGAGCTGTCATGGCACGGGATGTGAGGTCTCATGAGCGTGATGACAACTGCTTCTCTGGTTTGTTTACTTCCCGTATCATGACGTATGTTAGAATGAAAAAAGCCTCCCCGTTGCTCCAAACCAACCGCAGTGCTTTAGAAACTCGAAAGATTAGGTTTAAAGATAAACAAAAGAAACAATAGAACCTAAAATGATGTCCGTTTTGTAATAGTCCTTTATGCTATATAGTTGACCGCAGGTCATGGAGAGTAATAAGGTATCCGTAGACCTTTGTATGAGGCATCTTTATTTACTTAGCAGGTCTTCAGCCATGATATATACTATGGAATGCCATTTAAGCCAAAATTAAATAAATACATAAATAATTAAATAAATACATATATAAATATGCCTATGAAATAAATTCTGAAATAAATAAATGAGGCAATAAATATGTATACATCACATTTAAATCCACATTTATTTATTTCATGGGACTTTTATTTCATAATGACACATTTATTTATTTCAAGAGACTTTTATTTCATAATGAGACATTTATTTATTTCAAGAGACTTTTATTTCATAATGACACATTTATTTATTTCAAGAGACTTGTATTTCATAATGACACATTTATTTATTTCAGGGGACTTGTATTTCATAATGACACATTTATTTATTTCAGGGGACTTGTATTTCATAATGACACATTTCCATTTCTTATATGCAAATGAACCGGGCGTGGTTAGCTCACAGATCCAGACCAAAGCAACAGCACCGCAACACTGATTTAGCTCTGGTTCTTCCTGTTTCAGCCACAGCGGAGCCGGCTCTAAACACCGAACACCGGTTCTTAGCTGAGCCCACTTGGCTGCCCGGCAAGAACCAAGAACCACGCTCACGTCGGAAGGGGGCGAGATTAAACTGAGCCATAATAACAGTTTATGGCGAGTACGGAAAATGAAAGTTGTAACAAGCAGTAGCGCTGAGCAAAGTGACTAGAACGCAACCACACACTTATAAACAAACACACTTTATAAAGTCAGGCAACACTAACCAGGCTTAGTGTGATTCTGTTTATTTGTATCTTACTTTGACCATCCGTTCTCTGTCATTGATCATTGTGGAGAGCAGGCAGAAGTTTTGTTTTGTATTATTATAGCAGCTATCAGATGGAATCAATACATGGGCTGTACAGGTTGTCATGTCCGAGTCCGACTATCACAAGTAGAATCATAATGAAAAGGTAAAATGTGCCTGTAGAAAACGGCTTATGCCACAATAGGATAGCAACAAGTAGTCAAGATAGTCAGTTTAGCTTCGGTTGCTGTTGCATAACTGCGGTCAACTCAGCCGTCTCTCGCGTTCGCTTGGTCAAATCAGCAGCTATTCATTTTTGAGTGCGCAATTAATAGCGCATTTACGGTAATCGCTGTACAAGAGTAAAATAATGCATGTTTTTTTCTGCTTTATTTGTAATACAAGTCATTTGTACCATAAGTTCTTAATAAAACTGACACTGTTTGACTCAGTCCTAGTTTGACTGCTACAATAAAATGAAGTAGGCTACTTTTACTGTGTACTTTTTGGGTAATACTCTCTCAAAGTCCCTGAGAACAAACTCATGCCACTTCTGCTATATTTGATGAGATAAAATGATTTGTATCCATAAGTTCTTAATAAAATTGGCAGTGTTGGACTCAGTACTTGTTAGACTACTACCACAAATACAATGAAGTAGCCTACTTTTATTGTGTACTTGTTGAGTAATACTCTGTCAAACTCCCTTCCAGAGTACAATCATGCATGTTTTTAGCTATCTTTGATGAGATAAAATGATATTTTGCCATAAGTTCTTAATACAATTGGGACTGTTGGACTCAGTACTACTTGGACTACTCCCACAAGTACAATAAAGTATTTTTACTGTGTACTTCTTGAGTAATCCTTTGTCAAACTCCCCTCCTGAGTACAATAATTAATGTATTCTGCTATATTTGATGAGGGATAAAATGATTTTTTGCAACAAGTTCTACATGAAATTGATACTGTACTGAGTCAGTACTACTTGGACTACTCACACAAGTACAATCAAGTGTTTGAGTAATCCCCTGTCAAACTCTCCTCCTGAGTAGAATAATGCATGTTTTCTGCTATATTTAATAAGCGTTAAAAGCGTTCACAATACTGGGAGGCTGTGGCTCAGTGGCTAGTGTGCTGGACTTCGAATCAGGGGAGGACACTTCACCCCAAATTGCTCCTGTGGGGATTGTCCACAGTACTGAATGTATGTAAGTCGCTTTGGATAAAAGCGACATGTAATGTAATGTACAGATAATGTTAGACAGAGTATTTTAAGAGGATAAGGTAGACAGATGACATCAACACTCGATCCACTAGATCAGTACTCCAGCAGCAGCATTGTTACCCCTTGGAAAGTCTTTAGAGACTATCCTGGATAGCTGTTCACAACCTTCCTTCAGCACAGTGACACACCCCTGTCACTCTTGTTGGCCTCTTATGATGCTGCTAAAGTCCTTCTACTGCACCTTTTTGACTCCAATACAGGCATTTGTATATGTTTGGAGAAATTACACAATAAATGGCCCAGATGTGTACACATCGAAATCTTGTAGTGCAGGAAGAAATACACACTGGCTAAGCCTGCAGGTGATATAGGCTTTGTTTTGCAATATTTATTCAAAGGTCACTTCTTATTTAAATAAATACCTGAAATATAGTTATTATCTCTTATCAAAGATAGCAGAATACATGAAAGAATGTACTCAGGACAGGAGTTTGACCTAGTATTACTCAAAAAGTACACAGTAAAAGTACTTGATTGTACTTGTGGTAGTAGTCCAAGTAGTACTGAGTCCAACAGTATCAATTTAACTAAGAACTTTTGGCAAAATACCATTTTATCTCTCACCAAAGATAGCTAAAAACATGCATTATTGTACTTGGGAAGGGAGTTTGACAGAGTATTACTCAAAAAGTACACAATAAAAGTAGGCCTACTTCATTGTATTTGTGGTAGTAGTCTAACAAGTACTGAGTCCAACAGTACCAATTTTATTAAGAACTTATGGCTAAAAATTATTTTATCTCTCATCAAATATAGCAGAAGTGGCATGAGTTTGTTCTCAGGAGGGGACTTTGAGAGAGTATTACCCAAAAAGTACACAGTAAAAGTAGCCTACTTCATTTTATTGTAGCAGTCAAACTAGGACTGAGTCAAACAGTGTCAGTTTTATTAAGAACTTATAGTACAAATGACTTGTATTGCAAATAAAGCAGAAAAAAACATGCATTATTTTACTCTTGTACAGCGATTACCGTAAAGGCGCTATTAATTGCGCACTCAAAAATGAATAGCTGCTGATTTGACCAAGCGAACGCGAGATACGGCTGAGTTGACCGCAGTTATGCAACAGCAACCGAAGCTGAACTGATTATCTTGACTACTTGTTGCTATCCTATTGTGGCATAAGCCGTTTTCTACAGGCACATTTTACCTTTTCATTATGATTCTACTTGTGATAGTCGGACATGACAACCTGTACAGCCCATGTATTGATTCCATCTGATAGCTGCTATAATACAAAACAAAACGTCTGCCTGCTCTCCACAATGATCAATAACAGCGAACGGATGGTCAAAGTAAGATACAAATAAACAGAATCACACTAAGCCTGGTTAGTGTTGCCTGACTTTATAAAGTGTGATTGTTTATAAGTGTGTGGTTGCGTTCTAGTCACTTTGCTCAGCGCTACTGCTTGTTACAACTTTCATTTTCCGTACTCGCCATAAACTGTTATTATGGCTCAGGTTAATCTCGCCCCCTTCCGACGTGAGCGTGGTTCTTGCCGGGCAGCCAAGTGGGGTCAGCTAAGAACCGGTGTTCGGTGTTTAGAGCCGGCTCCGCTGTGGCTGAAACAGGAAGAACCAGAGCTAAATCAGTGTTGCGGTGCTGTTGCTTTGGTCTGGATCTGTGAGCTAACCACGCCCCTTCATTTGCATATAAGAAATGGAAATGTGTCATTATGAAATACAAGTCCCCTGAAATAAATAAATGTGTCATTATGAAATAAAAGTCTCTTGAAATAAATAAATGTGTCATTATGAAATACAAGTCCCCTGAAATAAATAAATGTGTCATTATGAAATAAAAGTCTCTTGAAATAAATAAATGTGTATTTAAATGTACATGTATACATATGTATTGCCTCATTGATTTATTTCAGAATGTATTTCATAGGCATATATATAAAAATTAAATAAATACATAAATAATTTAATAAATATATATATATATATATATATATATATAAATTAAATAAATAAATAATTTAATAAATACATATATATATATATACATACGTATATATACATATATATACATACATATATATATATATATATATACATATATATATACACGTATATATACGTATACATATACGTATATATACATATATATACATATATACGTATACATATACGTATATATACATATATACGTATACGTATATATACATATATATACATATATACATATATATATATATATATACATATATATATATATATATATTAAATTATTTATTTATTTATTTAATAAACGGTCTCAATATTAACATTGTTCACTTGTTAACATAAGAATATATGGAATTATATTTTGTATGAACATTAACATGTCAACTTAGAATCAGTGTATATCACTCCAACATCCTCATATAAACATGAATCCTGTATATAAACAACACACCTTACTCTTCTCTTTTTTCTTTTTCTTTTAAGCAAATAGAGTAAGGATTTTAACGTATTAACTCTGTCTTATCACAACCTTTAGCCTGAGCTAATTAGGAAATCTTTGTATCTCTCAGGTGGTCGAATAAGTCGGCCACATCTGGTTCTTCTTGTGCTCTGCGGTGATGACATTTCACATTCAACAGTCTCTGATGTGTCTGCATCTGGCATGCATAGTTGATTGTCTTCAGGTAAGTCAGGTTCTGGGTCCATTTGGGCATCGTGTGGTGTTTTCCTCAGATTTCTCCTGTTGCGCCTGTAGTGCTGACCTGAAGATGTGACAACATCATAGGAACGTGGCTCATCTCTCTGTGCAGTGACCAAAGCTGGACGCCAACCCTGTTCAGTTTCCATGTGAACAGTACTTCCTGGTTGCAGCTCAGGAAGCGGCCTCGTTCCTCTGTCATAATACTGCTGCTGCCTCCTCTGTAGATTCTCGAGAGTCGAGTGAACATCCTTAGGCACAGCAGGCTGAAGCACCACGGTGGAGCTCGGTAAGGTGCTCCTTAGCACTCTCCCCATGAGCATTTGTGCGGGTTAGTATTGCATGCCTGTTACAGGTGTGTTTCTCAGGATGAGCAGGGCAAGATGAGGGTCTGTGTTCGTTAGTTGTGCTTTTTTAAGAACATGTTTAACAGTTTGTACGGTCCTTTCAGCCAGGCCATTGGACTGTGCATAGCCTGGGCTGGAATGAGTGAGTTTTATGCCCCATGAGTCTGCAAAGTTCCTCATTTCTTGACTCGCGAATGGGACATGGTCACACACTATCTCTTTTGGTATTCCTATCCTGGAGAAGACTGATTTCATTTTCTTAATGACAGTGTGTGAAGTCTTGTCGTTAATGTTAAGCACCTCAGGATATTTTGACAGGTAGTCGACCGTCAATAGGAATGATTGTCCTTTTATTTCAAAGATGTCAGCCCCTATTTTGAGCCAAGGAAGCTCAGGAATGTCGTGTGATATCAGAGGCTCCCTCTGGTTTCTGGGCTGGAACTGCTGACATGTCCCACAATTCTCGACCATTTGTTCTATCTCTCTTGACATACCTGGCCAGTACCAGTGCCTTCTGGCAAGTGCTTTTGTCCGCTGCATTCCTTGATGAGCCACATGTAATGTTTGCAGCATGTCACTTCTCATCGGGCTCGGGAGGATTATCCTGTCACCTGCAAACATTATCTCATCTATTACTGACAGAGTATGTCTGATAGGCCAGTATTGAACCAGTTTAGTGTGTACTTGTTTTCTGTGTCGTGGCCAGCCCTGTCTGTGTGTTTCCTGAAGCAGCTGTAGTATTTCATCATTAGCTGTTCCACTTTTGAGCTTTTGCAGCATCTCAGTGCTCAAAGCATCTGTTGGCTCCAGAGCATAGACAACTTTCTCATCTGTGATGTCATCAACTGTTGAATGTTCATCATGTGTGACAGCTCGTGAGAGTGTGTCTGCAATCAGTAGGTCTTTACCTGGTGTGTAGATGACATTCAAGTCATATCGCTGCAGCTGGAGGAGCATCCGTTGGAGTCTGGAAGGAGCTGCTCCAAGCGGCTTTCTCAGAATGCTTTCCAGAGGTTTGTGGTCTGACTGCACATCCACTTTCAATCCGTACACGTACTGATGGAACCTCTTAACAGAGAAGACAATTGCTAACAGTTCCTTTTCTATTTGAGCATAGTTCTTTTCTGTTTGTGTTAGTGCTCTTGATGCATAGGCAATTGGGTGGCCCTCGTGCATTAGACATGCCCCCAAACCATCTTTGGATGCATCTGCCTGTATGATGAGCTGTTTCTTTGCTGTAATGAGAGCATCTTTCAGTTTTTTGACTGCTTCATCATGTTCGTGCTGCCACAGCCACACACTGTCTTTTCTCAACAACTGTCTCAGTGGTGCTGATATGGTGGCCTCACCTGGGATGTACTGAGCTAGGTATTTTACCATGCCCAGCAATCGCTGTAGTCCTGTTTTGTCAGTTGGTGTTGGCATGCCTGTGATAGCCTTGATCTTAGCGTTGTCTGCTTTAACACCCTCTGAAGTGACAGTATGGCCCATGTAGTTGACACTGCTCACCTTGTACTGTATCTTGTCTTTGTTGAACTTCACATTAGCCTCCTTTGCTCTGGCTATCACTTTCTGTAATATCTCATCGTGTTCTTTCTCTGACGATGCAGCAATTATCATGTCATCTGCAATGATGTGGATCCCTTGGATATCTCCAAATGTCTCACAGTTGCGTTGCTGGAAAACCTCACTTGCTGACTTGATCTCAAATGGAAGACGTTTAAAGCGGTATCTCCCCCATTGTGTGTTAAATGTGCACAGTAGGGATGACTCTTTATCTAGCTTTATTTGCCAATATCCATCTTTTTCATCCAGCACTGTGAAAAGTTTCTTACCAGCTAGTTTGCACAGAACTTCATCGGTCGTTGGAATGGAGTAGTGCTGCCTGAGTATAGCTTTGTTTAAGTCACTGGGATCCAAGCAAACCCGTAACTTTTTTCTGTCTTTTTTTTCTGTGATCACCAGGCTATTAACCCATGGTGTAGGCTCAGTTACCTGTACAATAACATCAGCTTGTAACAAGTCATCGAGAGTGTCTCTCAGTCTGTCCATTACTGCCAGTGGTATTTTCCTACAGCCATGTATGACAGGTGTGGCCTTGGGGTCAGTGTGGATGTGATATTCTCCAGCAAACTCACCTAAACCCTCAAAGACAGTTGGGTGCTGAGCTATGAGCTCCTCTTTTGTTGTGGGATGTTTCACTTCTATTGAGTCAATGTCCACTCTTTTCACCAGGCGCAGTTCTTCACATGCCTCGTTTCCTAATATGGGAATGGATGAGTGCCTGGATACATAAAATGTCAGACTTGCCTGTGTTTTGGGAGTGGAGCATTTGAGTGTTACCACCCCTTCCGGCTTCAATCTCATCCCTCCATATGCCACCAGCACTGTCTTTGTAGGCTGTAGTTTGAGGTGTGTTCTTTTCACGTCTGGCTTTTCGAGTCATCGCTGTGAATACTTTCAGTGGCAGGACGTTGGGGTCTGCTCCTGTGTCCAACTTAAACTTGACACACATGCAGTCAACATTTACATTAGAATGCCACGACTTGTCAGCTTTAGACTTTAGCTGATCAATGTTCACTGTCCCAATATATAGGGTGTCTATTTCCGGAGAAACATCATGTACTGTCTTGTGATGTTGGGCTTTAGCTGACCTACACATTTTTGCATAGTGATTCTGTTTTCCACAATTATGGCAGGATACTCCATATGCTGGACACTGTCTTGGCTGGTGTGATTTACCACATTGTTTGCATGTTTCATGTCTTTGTCCCATGTCTTGTGTACGTTGTATAGGCGGTGTGCGTGTCTTTTGTCCTTGTCGACTATTCTTGTGCACTGCAAGTACAGACATCTCCTGGGCTGCTGCATTCATAGCTAGCATTTGAACTTTGGCCATCTCAGCAGCTCTGCAGGTGTCTATGGCCCTTTCTAATGTGAGATTAGGTTCTCTTAAAAGTCACTCTTTCAGTCTCTGGTCATTCATACTAAACACAATCTTGTCTCTGATCATGTCATTTTCTGTGGTATAAAATTCACAATCCTTGCTCTTTTGCTTGAGCTCCGTCACATATTTCTCAATCGTGGTGTTACCTGACATAGGATGTGCCCAAAACTGATGTCTCTCAAACACTGTGTTCTTCTTCGGCAGACAATAGGCTCTGAATGCTGCTAGAATATCATTAACAGTCTGTTCATCTTCTTCTTCACCTTCATCTTCACCGTGTGCGATGTCTAGCGTGTTGTAAACTTCAAGAGCCTCCTCTCCTAGTGCATGCAGCAGTATGGCCACTTTAATCTTCCTGTCCTTACCGTCTGCACCACTCGCGGTCATGTAGATTTGGAAGCGTTGTTCCCATCGTCGCCAGTTTTCTCCCAAGTTGCCAGTGAGTACCAGTGGAGATGGTAATTCGAATCGATCCATCTCTCTCTTTTTTCTTTCTTCCAAAAAAAATATTGCGACTCCCGCTCTCTGGGGACCGCACCTGTTAGCTAGGCTTTAGGCTAACAAAACTTTCATCTGTTTACAGCAAAATGACGAACTGGACCGACTTCTGACACCATGTAATAGTCCTTTATGCTATATAGTTGACCGCAGGTCATGGAGAGTAATAAGGTATCCGTAGACCTTTGTATGAGGCATCTTTATTTACTGAGCAGGTCTTCAGCCATGATATATACATGCGTTCAAGATGCGGGCTTGCATACACACGTATCACTCCGCAGCCGCCCCACATCAGTAACGTCCTGATGGTATATGTGCGCGGCACTATATACTACACGTTTAAAAAGATAAATGACAGATAGTTGTGTTGACATTCAACAACTACAGCTCCCATGATGCTTTGTTGGCGGCTGAGGTTCATGGGATATGTTGTTCAATAAGAAAATGGTCATACACACATCACTCACTGTAGGCCCTACAAGTCAGTTTTGAAAAAAATATCCGGTCATAAAGGCTTTTATCATCTTTTACCAGCTTTGATAACCACATTAATGCATCCATAAATATAATATATTATTCTGAAATGGGCCAATTTGCATAATGAGTACTTTTACTTTTGGTACTTTACGTAGCCTATATTTTGATGCTAATACTTTTGTACTTTTACTTGAGGAACATTTTGATTGCACGACTTTTACTTGTAACTGAGCCCCCTTGGTATGGCATTCAATAACTACCATAAAGAGTATAAAAGAAGAAATCAGTCACATATGCAGAAAAAAAACTAAGACCTACCCTAATGGACCAAGCCTCTGATGATGATGCAGAAAATTAGGGATTAAGTCCCTAAACATTAATGATATGTTATACCTGCAGTGTGTAGAGCAGCATAAACTGATGAAGTTACATTTAAACTGTAAATATAAGGGGAAATAAGTGTCCTGTAAGTCATAATGACAAACTATCTGAAATATGATGACAGCGCGAGCTTCATTAGGCAAGGTGTCTGTCTCCGAGGCTTCAACTGGACTTTTATGTCTTATATCTATTTGCTTGTTTTTGTCCATTTGAATAAAAATATTTCCTCATTCTTTTACTTTTGTCACTTTCAATTTCCATAACAGTAGTTTTTCTGCCTGCATAAGCTTTGAACACAAAACCATTTCAATGTCAGCTGCTGCTGTCTGGAAAATAAAACTTGGCTTCTTTTTTTTTTCTTCTTGCTTTTGCTTTTTTTCCTACAGCCTATAAAAGCTGTTTATTTGCCATTCTCTGCTGACAGATTAAGATTA
Source organism: Trematomus bernacchii (assembly GCF_902827165.1). Classification (NCBI taxonomy): domain Eukaryota; kingdom Metazoa; phylum Chordata; class Actinopteri; order Perciformes; family Nototheniidae; genus Trematomus; species Trematomus bernacchii. The sequence continues at coordinate 3,012,926 of NW_022987851.1, read as the reverse complement.
AGTTAGATGAGTGCTTTAATCTGGCAAAAAGACTACACAGGTAAGAAGTTAAATCAATTTGAATGTATTATTTGTAACAGCAAACATTTTTACATTTTTTAAGTTTAAATTAAGTTTCACATTTTTAGATACCAGTACATTTTCACTTTCAGGTCAGATATTAAAAAGAGTGGAGATGGAGGAAATGAGGTATGCTAGTGACTAGTATACCCTCACTAATCTGATTTGTTCAGTGTGGTTGACTCTTGAGCCGGTGTGGGAACATTTTTCTGGAAGACCTGAGGAGCCACTCAGTCCCTCATTAGAATGACGTTGTGTGGGATTTCACACATACCACGCGTCCGGGTTTTCCAGGCTTTTTATGGATGGAGAGACAAAGACTAGAAAGTTTAGTTTTAGCAGGGACTCAGTCATTTCTCCTCAGTCATGCATAGGCTTAGGACAACTTACAAGACATTACCTTTGTCAAAGGTGAGTGGAACACAGAGATAGTCCTGTCTGAACTAGGAGAATTTCTCACCCATTTAAGATGATTTGCGTATGATATGATTGGTCGCTTTTGAACCAAATTCTAAGAATCTAGAGTTTTCTAAGAAAAAAAACAGTTTCAAGTGAACACATTTACAGTACTACAAGGAGATTTGTATCTAGTAATTGCTTTGACAGTACTTCCTGAACATTTATCCACTTAACTTGTAACATGTCTGTCTTTGTTAGGCTTCCTCTAATAGTGTCAGTATCAGAAGGAAGAAGTGGAGTACCATTCTCAAGATGATCCCTCACATGGCACTGTGCAAATTATGTAAGTACTAATTAAACTGCTATTACATTACATTAATAGTGTATTATATATATTTTACAATTATTATTTGACATGGATTTAATCATTGAATCTGCATCTTGAAAGTGAGATATTTTGCCAAACAGGTGGATTATTGTGAAGGTGCAATAGGAATCAATGATTGGTCATACATCCTTAGTTCTGCTAGAGCTGTGCTGTGTGTTTGTGAGCTCAGGATTAAGGAAAGGAAACTGGAAGTTGGACGCTTTGTTTCTTTTTTCAGTGCAAGCTGTTACATTCTGACTTTTACAGCATGGAAGTATTGTTCCATTTCTGAATTTGCCCCATGATTTTTTTAATTCACTTGAATTCACGGTTTATTGTTCCATCAGTTCCTCTGGTTCTCATCGGGCTTGTGGTGTTCGCTGTGAGTGGGATCTTTGGAGACCCTCTGTATGAGTGCCTACAAGACACAGACTACAGTGAGCTTCTGGACATTGTGGATAAAGGTCTGCCTCCCACTAAGACACCTCGTCACATAGCAATCGTCGGCGGGGGCATCGCTGGACTGACTGCTGCAAAGATCTTAGAAGATGCCGGACATAAGGTAAAACAAAGACCTTTGCTGGAAATGATACGGATAACTTACCTTTTTCTGAGGGGATAGCCTAGTGATGATACCTGGAAATATGGGTTGAGAAGAAGTGTATTCAATAGTTGTTTATGTGGACCAAAAGGTGACCATAATAGAAGCCAGTAACCGTATTGGAGGACGTGTGGAGACCTTCAGGAATAATAGAGAGGGCTGGTATGCAGAAATTGGCGCCATGAGGATCCCCAGCTTTCATAAGTGAGTACAGTGATGACCGGGGCGTGTCTTACAACTGTCTGGCACGCCATAACTTGATAGTGGTATAATAATGTTGAAGGCACTTTGTTTCATCAGCAAAAGACCCTAACCCTAATCCTAACCCACTATCCCCAACAATGTATAGATAACGTATGTAATTCATATTTGCAATTACTCTCTGCTACAAAAAAATACCAAGCAAGTGTCAACTATGATAAAGTTATACTTTACGTAAAAATATATATTATATTAAATGTTTGTATCATTTTTATTTGAGTTACTTTTTTTATGGTTCAATTTAAGCCCACCACACAAAGGTTAAGTTCTCAAGAAGAACCTAATTTAGTACCTTACTCAAGTACACTTGAGTATACGTGTAACACTTGTTTACACTTCAAAATGATACACCACTGTATACACGCATCCAAGTAGAAGCTTTAAAAATGGCGGACAAATAACTGTTCTATGTACTTCATCTACAACTGATCTTGCCACAAAATAATAATGTTAAAATTGTCTTACAAGTACAACATATTTAATATATCTATTCCACAGAATCCTGCTTTCCTTTGTCTCCAAATTACAAATTTCACTTAACCCCTTCATCCAAGACGACATCAACACCTACTATTTGATCAATGGAGTGCTACAGAAGACCACTGCTGTGGCAAACAACCCTGGTGTTCTCAACTATAGCTTGAAAGAAAGTGAGAGGGGGAAGTCCGCTGCTCAACTCTTCAGTGAGACACTCTGGAAGGTTTGTACACATCCCAACCCTTAAAGCCATCGTTACTACCTTTGGACACATTTGTTTTTTAATTGCACAACGACATTAATGTGTTTTTTTCACTATTTAAATCCGTGCATAGGTTAAGCATGACCTCAATGCCATTGGCTGCAGTGCCATGTTGGACAAATATGATTCCTACACAACAAAGGTAAAGATGAATCATTTTGACATTGTCACATATGCCACAGTTTAAATCTGAATGAAAAATCACATGAGACATTTTCCATTGCTGACAGGAATATCTGGTGAAGGAGGGCAACCTGAGTCGTGGAGCCTTGAGGATGATCGGGGACATCCTGAATGAAAACAGCCTCTTCTACACATCACTCATAGAGATGCTGTACATACAGTCCGACATCAATGACAACACTGAGTAAGAACTAATAATTTTACAGTTTTCAGACTTAGCATTGGCTCGTATTGGTAGAGCAGCTCAGCAAGAGCCGGAATAGCTTTTTTAAGGGTCTCTCAAGGATGCCATTTATATACTATCCCCTTTTAGGTATGAACTTGTAGCTATACAATGAATTATCATCTCAATATGCACCTCCCCTCTGTTTTTTACTGCTTTGCTTTATAGTGAGTTTAAGCTGATTGGAAATAAATGAACCAAACTAAACAGTAACAGCAAAAGTGTAATGTATAAACAATATAATGTGCTGGAATACAGAGGTGGGAGAAGTACTCAGATATTGAATTGTAAAAGTAGAAGTACCAGAGTGTAGGAATACTCTGTTACAAGTTAAAGTCCTGCATTCAAAATGTTGCTCAAGTAAAAGTACAAAAGTATCAGCATCAAAATATACTTAACCCTTGTGTTGTGTTCAAAAGCTGTTACCGTTCATGGTGTTCGCGGGTCAATTTTGACCCATGATTTATTTCAGTCCAAAACGCAAAAGAATAATGACTATCATCCAATATTGTTTTAACAAATCATAACAAACTTATTATGCATTCATAACCGTACAATCCTGTTGTAATTTTATGTTATGGCCCCAAAACAAATTACACCACATTATTGCACACGTGCATATGTGTGTTCAGGTTCAAGTGTTAGTGTACATATTGTTTGAGAAAGGTCGAGTTCCCGTGGGGTGAAGGGGGCCAGAGGGATGGAAGACCAGGTAAAAATTTTTTTATTGTTACAGTGGATGAAGGGGGTGGGGGTGGGGTGTCTAAAGACAAAGATGAATCTTGATTGGGCCAAATTTGACCCCGGGTCACCGACAACAATGCTGCTGGGTCTTCCCAGACCCGAACACCAAAATATACACTTTTGTTTAGAGACCTTCAGACTTGGCTAAAATTGTCAAAATCAGTTTTGTAGTGTTTATACAGTATAGCTGTTGTGGAGGATATCATGAAGCCTTGTTCCGTAAAAAAAACTAGAGCGTAGTTATTATATAATTTTAACTTGACACGGGTCAAGGGAGACCCGAACACAACATAAGGGAGGACCAAAAGTAAAAGCACTCATTAGATTCATCAGATTGGTCCATTTCAGAATAATATATATTAAATGTTATGATTATAATTATTGATGCATTAAAGTGTTATCAAAGCTGGTAAAGGGGCAGCTAGTTTTAATGACTTTGTATACTGCAGGGTAGCTTGTGAATTTACTCCAGGTGGAACTAAAGTCTGATTTAAGTGTTGAATATCTTTCAAATCATTGATCAAAATCTGCGAAGTAACTAAAGGTGTTAAATAAATGTACTGCAGTAAAAGTACTCGATTTACCTCTGAGTTGTAAAGGAGCAGAAGTACAAAGTAGCATAAAATGGAAATACTCAAGTAAAGCACAAGTATCTCAACATTTTACTTACGTACAGTACTTGAGTAAATCTACTTAGTTACTTCTCTCCTCTGCTGGAGTAAGCTATAATTTTCCACAGACCTGAGGACACCTTTAGAATCAGGTGATAACTTTCTGTAAGTTGTCATTATGAGGGCATTTCATGAATTAAAAGATGTATTATTGCAGCTTTAATGATGAACTGTGATTAAACATATTTATATTTCCCAGGTACTTTGAAGTGACAGATGGTTTTGAACACCTGCCGCAGGCTTTCCAACGGGTGTTAAATGCCACGGTCCTGCTGAACTCCAAGGTCAAGCTGATCAATCAAACAGGCGGCAGTAACGTGACAGTAACGTACCAGGACCGGGGCAACACAGGTTCCCTGATCAGCATGACAGCGGACTATGTCCTGGTTACCACCACAGCCAAGGCTGCCATCTTCATTGACTTCCAGCCGCCTCTCTCCGGGGACAAGACGGAGGCCCTGCGCTCGGTTCATTACACCAGCTCCACCAAGGTGGTCCTCAGCTTCAGGGAGCGCTTCTGGGAGATAGAGGGCATCAGAGGAGGGAAGAGTGTCACGGACCGGCCTTCTCGCTTCATCTACTACCCCAGCCACAGCTTCCCCGGCACCGCCGCAGGGGCCCTCCTGGCGTCCTACACCTGCTCCGACGACTCCACCCTCTTCCAAGGGATGAGCGAGGAGGATCTCATGGCTGTGGTCTTGGAAGACCTGGTGAAGATCCATGGAGAGGACATCAGGCCTCTGTGGACAGGGGGGCTGGTGAAGAAGTGGGGCTTGGATCCTTACAGTTTGGGAGCCTTCGCCTTGTTCACACCCTACCAGGGACACTACGCCAGAGAACTGTTCCAGAGTGAGGGCCGCGCGCACTTTGCAGGAGAACACACAGCCGTGCCGCATGGCTGGATAGAGACTGCCATGAAGTCTGCACTCAGGGCAGCTAGAAATATCAATGGCCTAACAGTTTAGTTTTATGTCTAACATATATTTAGCTTACATTTCTTCCTTAATGATCAATCTTAATTGATTTTTTTTTATGTTTTATTTCATTTAAGCTACTTTGTATACTGTATTTCAGTTACTTTATTTTACTTTAGGCTGAAGAAATTAAAACATTTTTTTGAATAAAGTACTTTAAATAAAATGTGCTTTGAGAAAATGTGTAAATATCCAAGATAAAGCGGATGACTTCTGAGATATCTTATAGGTATAACATATGACAGAGTCCCATTGTGTAGATTATATGTTACCATCATGGACACGTATAAAAAGACTATTTAAACTAGTTAAAACAAGTTGTTTTCTACTGAATGAACACACTTAAAGATCTGCTCAAATGGTAATTAAGTTTTTTGTTTTATGCTAACACATTTCTAACCCACTGTGTAAGATGCATGACACGGGCCCTTTGTCAACCCTTTAAGAGGGTATAACACTAACATACTGTAAGGGTACAAAACAAACTGTGTAATGCTTAGCTATTTAATGAATGCATTAATGTATATCATAACTTACTGTTGCTAAATGTGAGTAATTATATACTGTGTTTTATATTAGATTAAGTTTTATTGCAACAATAACAAAGCCATATGACATAACTTTTAAGTCAATATTTGGTATTCTCTTAACAGTAAATCTAACAAAGCCGACGTCTAATGCACAAGTACTGCAGCAACAAGAGATTCTAGACTGCATACTGTTGGGTACTTTAAGATTAATTTCATATCATACTGGCCCATGTTGTTTTTCTTTGTATTATAAAGCATTATATACTTTACTGTATTAATTAGCAACATGTATTTATAGTTGTATTCTGTCAGGGTAACTCCAACATGGAATAATCATGAATGCCTTGATGAGTTTCACAATTTATTTATCATTTAATAAACATGTATATGAAAACAATGTTGTTGTGGGTGTCTATTTATGAAAAAAGAAAAACATCTCATACGTTTTATATCCTTGTACAATGATATTACTTTTGCTCCTCTGAAGTGAAAAATCCAACTTGACACTGAACCAAGATCTGTTAACACAGTTTCGATTGGGACACTGAAATCTGTACCATTTTGTTAATGACATAAGGATCATAAACATTTGACTAATGTCACACGACATGACCTCATTTCAAACAGGTACATCTTGCAGCTACAGCCATTCAGAATTTTCATGTAATCTTACAGAAGCAGCATTCGAAGGCATATGCAGTAAAAAAACATGTCTTCTTCACATTATCTTCCATAAGAATGTTTGAAACACTAAATATTGTATTGATGTCATTAGACAGTCCGACTGGCATCGTAAGTCCATTATTAATGAGCACTCTTCTGCACCATCTGTGTGAAGCGGTTGGTGATGGTCAGGGTGGTGTCGATGAATCGCTCCACACAGCTCACCAGGCACGTCTCCGTCCGGGTGTCCAGCTTGGAGCCCGGACTGTCCACACACTTGTCCCAGCAGACGTCAGTGAAGGTGTGCACCTGAAAGAAATATAAAAAAGTAGTTCAACAGCTGATATGAACTATAAGGGGGGCAGCTGTGGCTCAGTGGTGGGTCTACCAATCGGAGGTTTAGTGGTTCGATCCCCATAGCCTTCAGTCAATATGTCAAAGTGACCTCAGTCAAGACAAATAACCCCAAATTGCTCCCTTAGGCATGGCTACGTGTATGTAGATTGTTATAGGAGCGTGTTAGTGTGATAAAAAAGACTTCAGAAGGATGGTCTTGTTGTGTATCATCACTACTTTGAACAGCACTTAAGGCATCAAGAAGACATCCTTCATTATGGCAGACCAAATTTTTGACTGGGTCATTATTATTATTTGTTAAAGGGGGGCTTAACACCTAGCCCGTATGAAACAAACTCTGGTGTGTTTGCCTTTTTGGTGAATTCTTTGAGCTATGTAAATAAATAGCTATTACATAAGGTATCAAAAAAATATCATTTTAGAATAGTCTTACTGTGTGGGATATGGTTTAAGCAGGGATAATTCAGATATATACTAGTATACTAGGTATTTTACAGTTTTTCCCACTTTCCCAGACTTATAACTGTTTTAGCACATTTATATGCATGTTCTGAAGTTAAGTCAAACAGCAAAATTAGGCTTTGCTGGCTCTTTGATTTGGTGTCTATGGAGTTTTGAAAATTCAAACTGAATTTCAAAACTCTATTACTCTAGTCATTTTGAAATGATATTATCTTTAATATTTGACACTTGCTAAGCGGTGGGACCCGAAGAAAAGAAACCTTGAGTTGTAATACGTGTTAAGAGAAGTACTTTTCCTAACAGAGAGTTGCCCTGCTGCATGTGGCCTCCAAGTCACAGATGAACTGGAGACGTGTTAGCATGGTTAGCATACACACCTGGGCCTGGAACTCCGCCTTCTGCTGCTCTATCGCGATCATACGCTGCAGCTCCGCCGCCTCGGCTTTGTCCGACGCACTGAAATTTTCAAAATTGTCCATTGCGTTTTCAAATAGTTACAGGACGAGTCTGTATTCCTGTTGACAAGAAGCTTCTGAGATGAGGTGACCTTCGGTTTCACCGCAAGTGAGCGCTGCTGCGTGTCTGACACCACTGATCTACAAACCGTGGGATGCGCTACACAGAGTGGCGCCTGCTCTCTGAGTCATTTGTAAATCTGCGTGCAAAATCAGCAGGAAGTGACGCATGCAAAGATGTTTTATAATGAACAGGATCCGCCTCTGAAGAAAGAAACTGTGACCAGAAGCATTTTCAATCAACCTACTCCTTCACAGATTTTTCATTCGGGTCAATTCTTTACAAATTAGACCAATTATACTGGGGTGGCCAGGCTGGGGCCAGTTATTTTTATGAGAAGGGCACAATAAATGCGAGTTAAAAAGACAAAGACAGTATAAAGTGATTGCATAAAATGAACATAAAATACAGTCATTTCTATTTGATTCTATATAGTTATTTATTTCAGTAACTTTAAAGTGGACCTATCATGCTATATTTGAATAATATAGTGTAGGACCATACCTATATAAGGCATATTTATACTTTTTTCTTTTCAAAATACCAAACAGATCATGCATTTTAGCCATGCCTCATTTCGCTCAATTTGCACTTTTTTTTAAGCTCTGCTCTGCAAGGGCAGATTCAGTGAGAACAGCACCATCTACTGGCCTGGCATATGCACTACAGCGTCTCCAGCGCTTATGCCTTATATAGGTATGGTCCTACACTATATTATTCAAATATAGCATGATAGGTCCACTTTAAAGTGCTTTGTTTCAATAACAACATTGTTTCAGTAGCTATATTTTTTATTTACAGTATTTGTTTTAGTAACTTTAAGTTACTAAACTTAAAGTGTACCGCTCTAAAGGGTCCGACTAGAATGCTGAGTTAGCGCTATAGCAAATAAATAGTAATATTGTGAACCTGTCACTTGGAGAGGGGCCACAGGGGGGTTACAGGTCAGGGTTAGGGGGGCACTGGCCCCTGTTAACCTCCCCCTCCCCAGAACCGCCCCTGTACATATCTCACAAGCTGTCAGGGTTGAGTAAGCAGGCAGGACCCAAATGCAGATTTCCAAGAATATTCCTTTAATCCAAGGTACAAAGTAGAAACACAGAACACTACCCTGTGACACACAGTCAAATACAAACAAGGAACCAACAATGACAGACAGAAAAACCAGAACTAAAATACACACAAGACCAATCACACAAACAAGACACAGGTGAGGAGGGAGGAGAAAACACAGGGGCACCAGGTGAACACAATCGGGCAATCAGGCAGGAGGGAACACAGAGACAGGAAGCAACAGGCAACACGGGGGTGAACACTTTTCAAAACAAAACAGGAAACCAAAGACAGAAAAAGACAAGACAAAACACAACACAGACAGATCGTGACACAAGCAACCTTTAGAATTTAGAATATTTGTCATTTTTTTATTTGAATCATTTATATTTTTCCAATGGGTGCTCACTTGCTGTATACTCGATATATATTGTATCAAAGTTGGAGATAAAAAGTGTCAACTCAAAAGCGTTGTGATGCTCAGTCCATGTCAGACAAGACCTTTGAGGTTAAATAAATATAATACAGAGCCTCTCTTTGCGCATGGATGAATACACTTCTAGGTAGGAATTAATGAATGTATTTACATGAGAAATTGTATTATGACTTACTATATTGTATTGTATTGTTTTATTGTATTTGTTTTGTCTTTTCTGTTGTATCTTAATTCACTTTATTTATATTTGTATTTTACACTCGATCTTGTCATTTCATTATTTTCCGGTAATTTGATTGTTTAAAATGTTGTTGTTTGTTTTGGTAAAGTCCACTGAGACAGACGTGTTTTGTGATATTGGGCTATATAAATAAACTTTGATTTGATTTGATTTGATATTATAAATGAATGCATTTATAAAACCAAATAGAATCCAATATTAAAAAACACATTGTAGAAATTAAAGGTAGGGTAGGTAAGTTTGAGAAACCGGCTCGATATCGCTAGAATTTGAAAATACCCAACCGGAGAAAATCTGCCACTTCCTTACAGAGCCCCTCCTCCAACACACACGAACGCGCACATGACCAATGAGGGCACGAGATAAATTTGTGCACAGATGGAAGGCTGACAGGCAGGTAGGCCATCCAGTTATTTTAGCCGGGCGGCTAAAATGATTGGTCGTGCTTTTTACAGTATTACGGCTTCCACAGATTAATTTTTTTGTCAAAGCACTTAAGATATTCATTGCTATCGGGATGTTAAGAGCATTCCATGGAATATAACAAAAAGTGTATATCGAGCCGGTTTCTCAAATTTATCTACCCTACCTTTAAGTCAGTGAATAATTACATTTATTTCACTTTCTTTTTCATCATTATTTTAACTTGTTTTGTTTTTTGTGCTAGACAGGATTTTAAACGTAAACCTAATTTTGTAGTTTTGCACAGAGTGGACTGTATTTACACCCCTTTAAACCATTATATCATGTGAGACTTTTGGGATTATGTAAACCCTAAAGACTAAATTTGATTTGAATGAGGGGCCCCATCTTCTGAAAAAAAGGACGTGTCCATGATCACCTCAGTCCTCTAACATCTTTGTCCTGGCGACTCAACAACTACATCCGGGTAACTGTGGTGACCTTGGTTGGTTCATCATCATGGCGGCTATTGTCAGGTTGAGTTCTGTGTGTCGCAGAGGAGTCAAACGTGAGTACTTCTGCCTGTTTTCACTGTGTCTGTCTTTTTTTAAACATATATGCTTACTATAGTGTAGTAGTCTGATAGCAGGGCGATTTGACAGACGGGAGGTCGAACAGTAGCTATGTACGAACACATCATGTCTGGCTAATATTGTTACTTTCAAGTCAAGCCATAAATTACCAAGCACGCCTTTATTGTAATGTTAAGTGTATTCTTCTCCACATCACTGGTTAGCGCCAGTTATTGGCTATGACAATGTCTTAAACAGTATTGTGCACTGAGGGGGAATTGAAGACCATGATGACATCAGATGTCCATGACGTTATTACGCAGACCTGCACGCCAAACCCTACTTAAAGTTGTACTAACTATAAGTTAACACGCTTATTGATCCACTTACATACAAGGTAACACTTTTCGACAAACCTTGGATAAGATAACACGACTCTGTTTTCAATTCGGCATATATAAGATAAACAAAAAAGCTTTGAGTATATTCCTTATTCTACATAAGTAAAAGTTCATCTGAGGTTAAGACTGCTCGCCACGGCCTCCTTTGACTGTCTTGTTACCAAGTGTGAACATTTTTTTTGTGGAAGCCAGTTCGTTTTTACCACGGTCTGTGTTTATTAGGGCCTGAGCACGAAGTGTGCGAAGACCTATTGTAATTGTATTTGAACCTATCTCTAATGGAAACACATTCACAAACATTATTTCAGAACATTTTATAACTATATAGTTTGGACCCTAAATCAGTTTTAATGCTGCTCGAGTGACTGGGTGAATAAAGTTTAAAAGTTAAAGTCAGAACTAAATTAGGTTAATATAATAATTTATTTAACATAGATGTACATGACTTACTCATTTTTGTTCGTTTTTTATTATTCTAGTAAATGGACAGAACAGTTAATTATGTTATAATAGTTGTTTTTATCTTAAAATATGTGTTGTGTGCTGAGCTGAAATGCGTTAAATGCAATACTTTATAGCTGTGTATCATGATTTATTGGTTTACAGTTTATGCTGTGGTTAGATTTCCATATTTTTGTCCATTTGATAAAATAAAAAAATGTTGTGGTGTTTTCTCTCTTCAGCTCTGTTCTACCAAGGCACTCTGTTGGCCAGGCCGCTGGTTGTACCACACAACTACCAGGAGCAGCCCCACCAGCTGACAGCAAGGATCCATGCGTCTCAGGCTCTGAACGGTCAGTGTTGTTGACAGATGGATTATATGCAGTGAAACATAAAGAATACACAGGGAGTTTAATACACAACTGAGGTAAACCTCGTTATATATCGCAAACCAATAACATAACATTAGTACTGGTTTTCTGCGATTCATCACATTGTTATTCGCAAAATTCAATAATGAATTCAAAAGTAGTATTTTTTGTAAATCTCAACTTCAACATGAATTAATGTAATCAAATCCAATATAAAACCAAAGTTATTTGCCACTTCCAGGGCATTTACGTTTTATCTAGTTTATTTTAGAGAAACAAGTTACGCTCAGAGTCCAGTGGTAATACAATTCAACTTTCAGTGGTTACAAATAACTCTGGTCCTATCAATTCCGCCGACTGGAAGAGATTTAAAATGTCCATGTAAGAGTTCGGTACCTTTCTCCATTTTCACCATGATCGGGTTCATGTGAGCGCTGCAGCAGTCTAAGGCCCGCCCCAAATGCTCTCATTGGTTGAGACACGTGATGACGCCCATCCAAGCCAATACTGATCAGCATCCCACCCCTCCTGTGACCTATGGTTTGTCTGTATGTGTATTCAGAGCCAGTGAGCAACGGACTTTCAAAATAATAATAGCAATAAAAAGAAAACTGTTAATGCGCGGGAAAATATTTTTTAATGAATGCGATAATAACACGTTAACTTGCCCAGCCCTACATAAAATAAACAGAAATGACCACTTGTTCAATCGAAACCAGTGCCACTGTTTCGTGAACAAGCTAACGCCATCACCTGCACTTTGTCAACCTTGTAAATGAGAATTCATTTAACCAAGTAATGCTTTGTCCAAAGGTTATCTGATAAAATGGTCAGAGTCCAGCACATCATGATACATGCGGAGAATGGACCAATATTAATACCACTGAGCAAGTAAAGGTGTCTAACTTGTGTCAAAGGAAATCATTTTGATACCTCTCTTAATCTGTGTTTGCCTTTTTATTACATTTTATTTGAATGTGTTGCTTTTCTGTAGAGCAGGGGTCATCATCTACATGTGTCAAAGGGCCAGAATTTAACAAATGCTCACTATAGGTTGGACTTTCAAATGATTAAGACATTTTTTATTTATGCCTAGCTAAGCTCTAATTGTTCAATATTTTAATGTATTACTAAACTTAAGTTATTTTTTTAGGAACAGACTCTTTAAAAAAAAGTGTGACATCAATAATGATTACATTGTTGACATTAAAAGCGCTCTGCCAAAGAGGCAACGCACTGAGGAATGTGATGACTAAAATGTATAATTACCGAAATGTAATTACACAGTTCACTCCTTAACTGTAGGTTGTGCTGGTTTAAACAAAGCAGGTACAACAGACTGACTAAAATGCACATGTGAAGGAACACGTAGCGGGGCACCATATGTATTAATTTAGTATTTTCTGTGATCCAGTGTCATTGCAGTTTTTGAATTCATTATTATTCTTCAGGGTGGATGTGGCGCTCGGCCCAGTTGACGACCACTGCTTAATAGTGATGTGTTTATGTCTCTCTAAACTAGCACGGTGCAGTTTTTCTGGTTTGACCATAGACCAGTGTTTCCCCTAGGATGGAGTCATAGCAGCGGTGCTAAGGCACGTGGGCCCAGCATAATGTGAGCGTGTGGAATTTTTTAGTGCGTGCGAAGTGCGCCCCGCCAATCTGTTTCTATGTGTCTGCCAGCGCAAGAAAGGCTCTTGAGGCCTAGTACCAGGGCCGGTTCTATCCAATTTGCCCTAGGCAAGATTTTAGGCGAGATTTTATATATAAAGAATAAATGAAAAATCTCTACAAAAGACAAATACACTACAAAAACAGAAACTTATTGACATGGGTAATATACGTCAAAATGGCTTCAAATGTATTCAGTATTGTATGAACATGTTTTAATTGGGGGGTGGACATCACCTCCTCTAGGGGGGTCCGGGGGTATGCCCCCCCCGGGAAGATTTTTTTGAACATTTTAAAGTAAAATGCTTCAATCTGAGCACACAATTACTAGAGACCTGATCTAGGGGGTACAACTCTAAACACCCATCTGAAAAAGATCGGTTTTTATTTTAATAATCAATAAGTATGTGAACATGACCAATAACCTACCATAGCCAATAACAAATACATGTAACTTATTTTATTTTTGTTGTTCATTTATATCTTATTTTACCCAGTTAACATTTATTTATTTATGCATATTTTTGTATCTCTCCAACTTTAAACAATATTTTTGGTTTACTGTCCTATAGTATACATTGGAATGATTTCAAACCTGTTTTTATTTATCCTAATAATTATAAAGGAGTGCCTTGGAAATATGTGTTTACATAATTTGTAAACACATATTTGTTTGAGACCCACTGAGATAACTTAGACTAAAATTAACTATCTAAACACTCAGAGAGTCCTTTACCTCACTGAGCCTCTCAGTCTGACAGGAGAGCTCTCCTCCACCCTGGTTGTAGAAAAAGATCTACTTCTTATATCCGTTAGCGCAGCTAGCACCAGATTCTAATAACAACAGCGCCGGTACTGGTGCGCCCTCTCTCTCTCTCTCCCTCGCTCGCTCTCTCGCTCCCACGCTCGCACTTTGGCTGTGAGCTGCGGGCGCTTGATAAGCCAACATCCCCCACTTTCATCACTTACAGCGCCCATCGTACAGGGCAAATGAAAAGTGTAACCGGGGTGAAAAGAGTGTTACATTTACTTAATTATGAATGTTGTTACATCAAGGCCAAAAATGAGGATGAGCGCCAACGGTCCAAAATGTTTTTTCCCCTCCCAGAGCTACCAGCGCAGCGCCCCCCAGATCTGGCAACCCTATGCCAAAAATCGGCCCTGCCAGTACATACAGTGGCAATGTCTCAAGATTTAGCAAAAATACACCTTTATTGAACATACTGTAACACAAATACTACAAATCCACATAACAAACAATCAAAAATGAAAAAGGGTCGCCACTTATTATTTTAATAAAAAAAAAAAAAGTTAAAAACAAATTTAATTTTTTTTGGGTACCTGGCTGGCGCCCCCTAGCAGCGGCGCGCATATTTCAGCGCTGCGCCGCCGCTATTTGTATATAGGGGAAACACTGTAGACTGTATATATATAAAAGGTTTGACCTGAAAGCAGGTGGCTGACGGCCTTTCTGATGTAGGTCTGGTGTTTTGTGGTTCATTTATAGCACCCTAAATACTCGAGTGGTGGCAGTAATCTGACACCTGGTTCATGCTAACAGGTTTTACCACTCTGACCCACTATTCGGGTTAGGAGGTCAGACAGAAGTTCGGAGAAATCCATCTGTCAAATACCAAAGTGTCGCTCAGCTTCGCCCGATTCTTAATCGTGTTTACCAAGACTTTGTTAATTTAATACACCAGGCTTATTTTAAGGAAATACATTTTTTTAATTAGGTTGATAACTTCTTTACACTAGATACTGAAGTGTTATTGAAACGTTAAAGGAAATGGCTATCGTGTGTCATATAGGCACGAGCATCCCTACATTTTTTTGAATTCGGAACACTACAATTGTTACCAAGTTGTTACAAAACTTTTTGAAGACTATCCAAAATGTGTTTGCAGCATCAAGAATCAAAAAGTGTCAAGTGTCACATTCTTTGGATTATGTGCTTTGATATAAACTACACCAACAAATATAATGTAACAAGTTTCTTTGGTACACTCCTTTACAGCCGTGAGGACACTACTGTTTTTACCTTTTGGCCACAGATACTGAGGTCTGCTGTTTGTTTCCCTCTACAGCGGGCTCTGGCTCCAAAGCCGCCTCTCTGCACTGGACAGGAGAGCGAGTGGTGAGCATCCTGCTGCTGGCCCTGGGACCCGCAGCCTATTTCAGCCCCTGTCCTGTCGTCGACTACTCCCTGGCTGCTGCCCTGACCCTGCATGGACACTGGTGAGACAGGCAAACACTAACCCAGACCTTGGTGGCATTATTTGTGAGGATGAAAGTTGGCAATTGCTTTCATTAATACCCATATTGCAGTTTTAAAACCGTAAAGGTTTTGTCCTAAAGTGTAACATATTGAATAAACACCATACTCTCCATTTCTAACTAAGCCCCCGATAAGTGAGCCAGGCGTTGAAGCACATTTTTGAAGTGGCCAAACGTTAGTACTCAATAGGCGCGTTCACACCAAGTACTTTTCCCACAGTAGTTCATGAGAACTTTAGTTCATGAGAGTTCTTTTAGTTCTGATGAACTAAAGTAGATCGCGTTCACACCAAAATGAGTTCCTGGGGGTGGATTAGGCAAATGAGCCGCTGACGTCACTTCTTCTTCTGCTTTGGTTTTCCTGGCAGGCCGCAAACAACTTCACGGCGAGTACAGTAGGTGGCGGTATGCACCTTAAAGTTGCAATCCGCCAAAAAACCGAGAGAAGAAGAAAAAAAACTTCCGCTTCCGCTGTATGCTTCTGTTTACCTTCCGACCTCAGTCAGACACGCTATGGAGTTGACTGAAGTTGTGGTTTTGGTGCTGAGTTATTTAAGCCAATAACTCAGCCACAAATACAGATCGCGGTTAAGAAGCCTTAACAAAAGGACTGGACGGCGACAAGCACACGCTATGGACATGTTTCGTCGTAGGACAGCTGAGGATGATGACCGTTATCACGCCCAAAGAACAGCAATGGTACGTTCAGTAAATCACATTAATACTATCTAATGTAGGATTTATGGAGTTATGTAGGGCTAATTTGTGTCTTTGTATGTGTTCCAGATATGCGGTGCTTGATGAAGCGAAACGACTGCAACATGGACAATATCAAAATCCAGGTGGCAGCATGTTGCGTATTGCATAACCTGTGTGAGCGTCGTGGTGATGAGTACAGGGAGGAATGGACTGCCTTACCGGCGACCCAGCTTGATGACAACCATTCATATTTTTTTGTTTATTACAAATTAAAGTAAAATATACACAAGTGTCTTGATTAAATGATTGTAGAATAAGGATTTTGGACGTTTGCCCTGCAGCCATGAATTGCATTAAAAGCAGCAAGAAACTTTGAATTGATTTCATTTTATACACATTTATATCTGAGTAGGCAATATCAATATAATCAATTACTGTAGTACATGTCATTCATTTATTTGTGATATAAAGTCTATGCCTAGGTGGTGCATATTCTGGAAAATCAATTGAGAAACAAAAAGAACAAAATCTCAAATTGTTTAAATGACTTCTGATTTGTCTGACCATAGGAAAGAGTTAGATAAGAAATAATACCACTAACATGTCTGTAGTATTGCACAGTAAATAGGCTCAGCAGTTAACACCTTTATTATATATCCTCCTATGTTCCCTTACTATAATTAATTAAAATATTGAACTCACAACACTGTTAATTACAAACTTAACCATTTATCTTTCTATAAATAGTGTTTGTGTTGATGGACGCCATTTTGAAATACAATTGAATGATCTTTTTCACATATCGGGTGGGACACAATAAATAAAGCTTCGCCAGTTTCATGGTGTCATGATGGTATCAGAATAATCACTTACATGTGATGTATAGGATGCTACACAGGTCACCATAAAGATAAAGTGTCAGGAGAAATAAGCAAGATACATTTTCTGTTTAATCGCAATGTAGGTTCTCTTTTATTTATCAGCAGCAGATCAATAAGTGTCAGTATCAAAACAATATAATAACAGTGGCAATATATATATATGTAATTAATAACAATAGATAGGCTCAGCAGCAGACACACCTTAGTGCAAAGTGAAGTGTCAGTATTAATAACAGTGGCATATATATAATCACAATAATACAAAATTAACTCCCAGGTGTAGGCAATTTGGGGTGAAGTGTCTTGCCCAGGGACACAACGACATCCTGACTGCAGTGGGGTTTGAACCTGTGCTCCCCTGATCCGAACACCAACGCACCAGACCACTGCACCACACGCCTCCCAACAAGTCATTGTACAGTTTATCAACGACGACAAGTTTTTCTTAATTTTTGTATTGAAGGCCTGTTGGATTTAATCAGCTCGCTTAGCACTGCCAGAAGCCCAGCCTGAAAGGTATTTTGTTGCTCCACCTCGATTCCTGGGCCTTGTGTGAATGCAGCAGCCGTTCGTCGTGCATCTCCTTGGCACGCAGGTCCTCATTCTCCTTGCTGACCATGGCACGGCGGTCCATCGCCATGATGGTGTCAAGGAAGCTGTCATCGCGTGCCCACTTTCCTAAGGTGAAATATGCAAGATACAAGATCAGTTTAATCGCAACAACGACACAACATTGTCCAAATACCAGAAGGGGAGCAGCCCATAACAGAGAGCCCCCCACGTCAGAGTCATCACTGTGGGCGATCTCCACCTCTGAGTCTGTCTCTGCAGGCACACAACAGGAGGAACACGGGGAACACCTTTGATTTGACTATTAACATTTTAAATGGTGAAGGCACTAGCAATTGGAGGATGGAGGGCTCTCAGGACATGATAGGGAGGCGTGTGGTGCAGTGGTCTGGTGCGTTGGTGTTCGGATCAGGGGAGCACAGGTTCAAACCCCACTGCAGTCAGCATGTCGTTGTGTCCCCGAGACACTTCACCCCAAAGTGCTCCTGTGGGGATTGCCCACAGTATTGAGTAGGTAAGCTTTGGATAAAAGCGTCTAACAAGTGACATGTAATGATTCAAAAAGCTTTTGGCGGCCATATTGAATAACAAACCAATGTGGTTTACTTGTTATCCACAGTTTAGCTGCTAAATGTTACTTTTACAAAGCTACGCTGAAAACACAGCAAAGTTCATATAACGGTATTAGGTTAGTTGAACCTAATATTTTTATAGTTAAACTCAACACTTTTCTTTGTGCTCCACATATCTAAATGTATAAAGTGTGTTTTCACCTCCGTTCCCTCCTGTTTGCTGCAGTATGGCAGCAGCGGTCAGGATGGGATCCTCTGTGATCAGATAGTAGTCCTGATGGTGTCCGCTGACCGGGCGCAGGGTGTGGAGCTGCCTACTCTCAGCGGGGGGGAACTGAACGTGGAAACTGTGTTTCTCTGAGGGATCCTCCATGTAGTCTGAGAAGCCTTCTAAGGAAACAAGGTCAAACTATTTAGGATAATACTATGAGAAGGAACAATGTTTAGGCAGTAAATAGAATTTCAATTACATTTCTACTTAAATGTGCAAAAATATTAGAACATCAGTCTTTGTGGCATGCAGGTAATCAACTGTTTAAGCTTTTA
This sequence comes from Trematomus bernacchii, assembly GCF_902827165.1. Lineage (NCBI taxonomy): Eukaryota > Metazoa > Chordata > Actinopteri > Perciformes > Nototheniidae > Trematomus > Trematomus bernacchii. The sequence continues at coordinate 2,994,043 of NW_022987851.1, read as the reverse complement.
CCATTAACATGTAGAATGAATGTTGCAAATTACTTGAAATTATAGCAACTAATGTATTGTTAGAGGTAGCATTATGTCCAGCTAGCATGCTAATTGCTAACGTTATATTATCGTTTTATCCCGGAGGGGAAAACTAATTTCTAATCCTGAGAGAAACACCTCGCCTGAAACACACGATTAGTGCCATGAGTTAGTGAAGCAAATTACAGAACATTGCACACTTATTCACAAGTCAAAACGTGTTCATAGCGGGCATGGATGAGAATAGCTAGCTAGCTAGATGTTATTAGCCAGCTTGGACCTAACGTTAGCAAGTTCTAGCATGGCTAGCTCGATCTACTGAGCAAATAAAAGTACATCTAAGACCAGTATTGTGCAGATTAAAACAGTGCAGTGCATGTATTTTATTTTACCTTGGTAGTCGTCCCGACATGACTTTGCCAGGTCTGCTAACTTTGCAGAGCCACAGAAACTGCATTCATTCAGTAGAAGCTTCTGAATGTGGCGCTTCGCGTCCTCCGAGTAAATCGCCAGAAGCGCAGACACATCCTCATCACTCCACCGCTCCAATTGATTTATTTAGTGTTGCTATAATAACTGCTTTCACAAAAGGAATCTCTTCGGGTGTGCTGTAGCGAGGAAATACAATGGCCGCTTACAACAAAAAATTCAGAGTCAAACGGGCGTGGTTTGCATTCCGCACAGCCAATCAGACGTACGAACTACTTTCTCCCACGACAGTCCCTGCTCTCTAGCAGGGCCTGAAAAGCGGGTCTGAAGAACTAAGTTGAGCTACTTTAGTTCCTGGGGCTTTTTGGTGTGAACGCAAATATATCGTAGTTCTGATGAACTATTGTGGGAAAAGTACTCCAAAGTACTCCGGTGTGAACGCACCTAATGAGCCCTTATTTAAATAATAAGGTCCTTAAAGTCTTAAAAATGTGCTTAATGCCAAATTGAGAGTTATTTTTCTTCATTCGTTTATTTGACTGTGCCAAGATTGGGCGTGAAGCAGCGGCTCTGAGGCGGGCTTCATTTTGTTATTATTATTTAAATTCTGTTCTATTTTATCTTATTTTTTACCTTGTGTGAATCATGTTTTTCACTCTGACCCTGTTGCTGCTATAAACGCCTGAATTTCCCCACGGGGATAAATAAAGTTTCATCTTATCTCATTAACCTGTTAAGCCCGAGAGACCCCGGTACCGGGGCACTGCCGCAACATCTTGCAGGAAACAGTGTCTGAGGGCATGTTCATTTAATAAACTATGAATGTTTTATATTCATGTAACGGGAAGAAACTCATCTAACTGATCATTTTTATTTATTTTTCAAAAGAAAACCCACAATGCTAGCACTGAGCCTCTGAATTAGCAACGAGCGAAAAATGCTAACACCTTACTGCACCGAAAATCACTCACAAAACCTTATTATGTATCTCTTCTCTACATCCATGACATCGTTTCACATCGTGAGGTGACACAGAATCGTTGGACACCGACATTATCACTGAATTATACGAAATGGCGACGTTATAAGCAAAAACGGACATCAAAACAGGTGACGCTAGGTAGCTAAAAATGCTAACATTTTTACCTTGGCTCTGTAGTCTCTCCAAAGTGGTCTTCAATGGCATTAAAACGATAAAAACGCTGCTGAAGTTAATCCACAGGTTAATCTCTGTGTCCCTTTGAAATGATTTCTGATAATCCATAAGCATTAAAACTGCTTTTCCGTTTCCAGATGTCAAAGCTAGAGATAAGTTCACTCTGATGGAAAATTACATGCGCGAAGCCCCCACCTTTTCTCTTCACAACGTGTGTGTGTGGGGGACTCCCCCTTCGATTCTATTGGCTCTAACGGTCAGAAAGAGGTGTCAACCATCAAAATCGAGCAAGGGGGGCCAGAGATATGGAAAATCCACCCAAATGACCCCAGAAGTGGTTTCTTTTTGCTAAATCTCTCTAAAAAGGTCAAATGTCACTTGTTTTGCATCAATCTTGATACAGGGTACTTATTATATGTTGTACTTTGGATCCCTAAAGCTTTTAGTCTACCTTACCATCATCCAAGGGTGGTTTTCACTATAAGTAAAAAAGAATTTTTGGACGGAGACACTATAATTTACAGTTTTTTACTATGTAAAATCTGAATTTTCTTTAAAATAAAAAACATCTATATTGATTCTGACTTTTCTACATCCAACTCACAGGTTTATCATTACTTTGAGAAAAAAGATTATTAATTTAACCCTTTTAGAAGGGAAGATATGGTCATTTGTTCTGGGAATGTCATTTTCGAGCCTGAGACCTGAAAAACAGGCTGAGGGCTAAACAGGTTAAGGATAAGATGGACGAGAGAGAGCATGCTCTATGGGCTTCAGAATATCTAGGGAAGATTCCATCAACATTCAAGTATTTTTGTTCTCGAGAGTCGAGACGTATTGGCTTCATGCACCTCTGAGCGATTCTTTAAGAATGAACGGGAACTGGCCTCTAACGCTGGATCTACTTCTCTTTACACGTCCATGCTTCTAGCCCAAAACTTTGAGATGACATAGTTTCACTTCCTGCTGACTTGGCAATTACACACCAAAGATCGGGTTTGGCCAGTCTTGTATATCTCTGTAAATTGCTCTATTGACAGTGTGTTACCAACTTATTAGGTGCAAACATCCTACTTTCATCAAGATTATAATGTTTAGTTTTTGATAATACATTTTAAAGTAGTTATCTTGGGGGCTGAAAGGGTGTTTCTGACATTGAACAGCTGAAGCCTCCAGGGGGACCAGTCACTGAGTGGATCATAGACTTCCCTTATCCTGGGAAAAGGTGACGGGTAAATCCCTGCGTCTCGAGGTTCACAGGGAATTGTAGTCGAATGCTAATGGGGTATTAATTTGACTTGTCAGCATCCCGGTCACAGCCCTCCTCACTTCTGTGGTCATACACCAGCAGATTGGGATTTAACACAAATAGAGCGTATGGGGAGTTGGAATTAAAGTTTCTTTGAACCCTCCACAAACTTATTTCCCAAACGTCTCTACCCAGGTCATAGAATTAGCTTGCTCACTGACCCTCACAGGACAAAATGCAAACGTTATGCCATGGGGCTTTGTTGAGGGGGGGGGGGGTTCAGCCATCCTGCCTCGGCTGTCAGCAGCTATTAATTCAGCCTCGATTAGGCCTGGCTTTGTTTGCAGACTTGAGAGGGTGGCTTTAGCTTAGCGTCGCAGCGATGTGTTCTTCCGTCAGTTTGAGCGCCGACTTAACAGCCTGGCAGGGGCAGGCCACAAATCCCAGTCATGAGTAGTGATAAGTCAAGCAATGCGTTCCTCCAAGGGTCCTGCCAAGTCCTCTGTGTCCAAAACCAGTTAACCTGATGCTGCGATGGGCATTGTTGAAGGTCCGGGATGAAGCATGGGAAGGTTGGAAAGGTTCCTCTTCTTTTGGCTAGTACATGTAGGCTGTGCCTGACAGGATTATACAGCACTAAGGAATGTTGGAACTGAATGCCTTTAATTAGACATTAGGCAATTTCATCTAAGGAGGTAGAGGCCTGGCCAATTCATCAACCAAGCTCTCATATAAAATCTGTTGTTTATAAAAATAATTATAATAAAATCTTTGACGGGAAAGCCTTTGTACATAAAGCATCAATTATAAATCCCAAGGTGCATTGGGCTCAAAACATTGAATTACCAAGCTCTGCTACTTGGACCATTATCTGGTGGAAGTTGAAGATAACGCTGTTGAGACAACACATTTTACATCTGCAGCTTATATCAATTTACTCTTAATGTACTCTAAACTGTGCACATTTATCTGTTCCTAACGGCAACAACAAAGTGTCTTAAATTAGCTATTGTATTGCTTTGCATCTCTGACGTGCCGTAGCAATGGAGGATGAAGTCTCATAAGTATAGACCAGGGGAGTCAAACTCAATTTCATGGCGGGCCACATCAGCATTATGGTTGCCCTTGTAATGGAAAACCTCTGGAGCAATGGAGTCATAATACAATGGAACACGGGAGAGCTGGAACTTGATTGCAAACAGCTGAAGGTTTATTTGAAGTTACAGCCGGAGAATTGACAAAGATATTTGCTGCAGCCACGAGGTGACGCAGACGTTTCCCAAACCAATTCTGAAGAATCTTTCCCCTAGTCAGAGATTTTAACTAGTTCAGAAATAATGAATAAACATTCTTCATACTAAGACTAAACAAGCAGGGCAATACAACTGTTTCTGCAAAACTTAAGGGACTTGCACATCTGATATGCTGGACCTCCAGGTGTCCCTGGACAATACATCTTGTGTGAGCTTATGATTGAACTGTCAATAGAAAGAGACAGAGCTGCCTCTATGTGAGAGAGATAACAGCAACTCTACAAGGCTACATGCCTGAGCCATGAGAAACGAGAAACAGAGATTAAAGAATGATGATCTAGGTCAAAGGCTAACACCTAAGCAAAACATTTTTTAATATTCCGTCCCAGTATTTGGCATCGCTAGGGCTCCCTCGGCAAAAAGCCAGCGCCATTTTTCAATCGGATTTTGACACTTAGAGGTTTTGTCCAGGACAATCTCCACATATTAACAGCACATTTATATATAAAGCGAAATGCAATTGAAGCTAAATGCAATCTCCAAAAGCAAATGGCTAAAGTAACTAGCTATCAACAAACGTATGTAATGTTATAAAAAGTGTTTTGCCTACTAAAAACCTTTCTGCGTTTGCTTGTGTTTGTCTCTAGGGGTATCGGGCAGATATTAACAGACTACGTTCATGGGGACGCAAAGATAAAGATGACCAACGCCGGCCTCTTCGTCCTGTCCACGGTCACCTTCGCCGGTCTCTGCTACTTCAACTACAACGACGTGGGCCTCTGCAAAGCCATCGCCCTGCTCTGGAGCAAATGAGTTGACTGTGGAAGCTTGGAGGACCGAGACACCGGGAGAAGAGAAATCTTGTCCTGGCTGATTGTAAAAAATTCAAGGTGTTCTATGTAAATTCTTATAAATATATCATGTTGACAATATAACAGAGATTCACAGGTGTGTAACTGTAATTAACGTCGATCAATTCAGGCTTGGTCTCTGTGTTAAGTTTTCCGTCAACAACTGGCATCCATTTTCTTTTTTTTTGTTCAATGTGGACTTCTAGCAGCGTTCCCCTGTAGATTTTCATCATAAGCAACAACATGTCCAACTCTACAAATAGGAGCTACCAGTTTCCTTGCATGTAATCGTTATATTTACTGGGTACATGCATAAACTGCTACAACTTCAATTAAGTCTTACACAAAAGTGCTCTGTTCGGGTCTTGTATGTTGCTCATTTGTTAAATGTATTGTTTCATTCACAATGTGTACATACTACCTTTTGCTCAAACTCATCAGGGATAGCATAGCAGATCCACGCGCCCTCCACACTAACCCCCCCCACGAGAAAGATCCACCTACTGTTTCTTTTGTTGCTACACTCTTGCAGATCTCCAGCTGTTTGTTTTTGTTGAGAGCAGACTGCCTTTGCTTTCATTAGCTAACTGCTGCCCTATTGAAGGTTCATTAAAGATAGGCAAGAACGGAAGTGCATCCTTAAATCAAGCCAATCCTACATGTGTATCACCAGCACAATGGCTTTAATGTTTTGGCAGCATACAAAAGTATAATTCACACATGGTTTCTGCAATGAACAAAATAACGTAGCATTACCGCGCCTGTAACTTCATTTGTTGAGTCGTACTTCATGTACATTATGGATTACAAACCCCTTCCACTGTAAGTGAGCAAACGACAAAATAAAAACATGTCGAACTTCAAAATATTTCATACAAATGTATTGATTGTATTTATTTATTACCTCTTGGGGGGGGAAAAAGAAAAACCTAATTTCAGTGTTCCTTCATCAATGTGAGAATATAAAATATCAGATTCAATATGGCTGACTAATCAAACTCCTTGCATGCAGTTATTTATTCCAGCAATAATCTTTTGTACTGCTTGTATGGGTGTCGCCGGTTGTGTTGACTTTAAAACCGGTTTGAACTTCAATTGGTTGTCTCAATGCTCACGCAGTAAATGTTTCTGAGAGCTTACACGTTTTGTCTTGGTCTGTTTGATTCTTCCAAATTGTCCATTTGTCATTTCTGTTCAGTTTTTGTTCAACTTTTCAGATTATACGCACAAAATGCGATGTGGCAAGAAAAATGCACTGTTCCTGCCTCAGCACAATAAAGTTTGCTTTACAGATGTTTTCATATTTTGACATTTTATGACCTAACAATATATACAATGACAGTAGAGTACAAAAGGTATGGCACCATATTATAAAACATTCTGATGTAATTTATATTTAAAAAAAACATACTTCATTTGATATTGTAATCATACACATGAATTGCAATACATTCAATTTATACTACGGCAGAAACGAATGCAGTAAACAAGCTGGTCGTATCAAAGGTACATCATTTATTGAGTCCATTACATTACACTGTGATGCATCAACCAAACTGTTCAATAGTACATCAATAAACTCAAGCTATTAATATAATGCAACAAACCAAATGCATGTCTTTGGGGTAAATGCCATTATGATAGAAAAACAGATTTAAAATGTTTTGAAATAAAAGAATGCAGTTATTCAATAAGAAACATGTCTTAAAGGTAGGGTAGGTAAGTTTGAGAAACCGGCTCGAGATCGCTAGAATTTGAAAATACACAACCGGAGAAAATCTGCCACTTCCTTATAGAGCCCCTCCTCCAACACACACTTAACGCGCACATGACCAATGAGGGCACGAGATAAGTTTGTGCACAGATGGAAGGCTGACAGGCAGGTAGGCCATCCAGTTATTTTAGCCGGGCCGGCTAGCCAGTACTACGGCTTCCACAGATGACATTTTTTAATGGATATTTTGTCAAAGCACTTAAAATATTAATTGCTATCGGGATGTTAAGAGCATTCCATGTAATATAACAAAAAGTGTATCTCGAGCCGGTTTCTCAAACTTACATACCCCACCTTTAATATAACACTGTAAGAAAATACATGTTCAAATACTATTTCAGAATTTCCCAAATTATTTTTGATTTAGATATTAAAAACAATATTTATCATGATTATTTTAATATGCCTTTGTGGTTTGATACTTTAAGACTTGTGGGTCCCTTATGCTTAAAAGATAAGCTGTTATTAAATTATTAAATTCTTAAAAACAAGGTAAAGTGTATGGAACAGCACATAGGAAAAACAATTACTGCAGGTAGTCCCCAAAGCCATTCACCCTTAATGAGACAATCAGGGTGGATTTCTTATGATTACATTTTGGGGACACGCAGCTCCCACTCACACTTATTATCCGGTCCCTCGCTCGTCTTTAGGACCAGTTTATTCAAGCCGTTTCCATCGGGCGCAAATCCCAGGTATTTATTCCGGAACTTGGAGGACCGAAACTTGAACATGTGAGATACTCCGCATTCTTCCATGTGGAACACTTTGTCGCTGGTACTTTCATCAATCTTCTTTGGAAGATCCTTCAATTGAAAGAGACACAGCAAACCGGATTTAGTTATGCATTCAGTTAGTTGAATAGAGTTGACAGAATGAAAAGCTGAAGGAGTATGGGATAAATGTTAAGGGAAATGATCATTTGTAAATCAATTACTCTCCCAGTGTTCCTGTTTTTCTTGACGGAAATTCATTTTTTGTCGCCTTACCATTTGAAACACTACCAACAAAGGCAGCGGTCATTTTTAAAGTAATTTAACTTGTTGTACTTTAAGAATATTCCTATGCCAATATTTATGTACTTCTTAAGTTTGATTTCAAATGCTGGACTTTTACTTATAACAGAGCATTTTTACACTTTAGTATTGCTACTTTTACTTACTGTGAGTAACAGATCTAAGTACTTTTTTCATCCCTGGAAACAACAAATGAAACCTGATCACAGTCAAGGAAGAGAGTGGATCTTCACCACACATTGTAAATAACTGTAAATTATTTGTGAATACTCACTATTTCTTCAGAAAAAATATTATCCTCGTCGCAGCACACCACCATTTTCTGCTCACCGATACTCGCATACAGCATGATTGGCACACCTTTTGATCTCCCATCAGTCTCCATGTCCTGGTAAGTCTGGATTTTAAATTGGCAGTCTAAAAAGTAAAGCCAGAGGGCAAGAAGCAAGAGGAAACACCAGCACACTGTGAATGATGGAGGATCGTTGTTATAGAAACACAAGGATTGACATATTTGAGAATACTTTCACAGTATGACCTCATGTATTGTTTTTTATAGGCTTTCTACTGCTAAGCCGACGATGTCCAACTCTATATTTCAACAAAATCCATCACCACCAACTGCCTCACTGAAATAAAATCCTGGATGTAAAATAACTTCCTCAAACTCGACTCTGATAAATCAGACACATCATCATCGCTCCCAAATCCCTCACCAAAAATCCATCACCCTCGATATTTCCACACTGTCTCCCTCCCCACACATCCGCAACCTCTGAGTCATTTTCGACAGCAACCTCTTGAAAACCATATTAAGCACATCACCAAAACTGCCTTCTTCCGTCTCAAAAATATATCCCGTCTCCAGCCATCACTCTCCTTCTCTGCTCCACTCTTTCAACTATGGTCTCTCTGGAACTCACTCCCCGAACACATCCGTGACTGCCTTTAATCTCAACAAGTACAATATACTATATATTGAGTCAAGTAAATACTGTGTCGTGGAATAAAACAGACCCTGAAGATAGCAACACAAGGGCTCCCTAGACAAAAAGGCATGTTGCAGGAAAAAGGATCTGTGGCTAACGCGCATTTATGATACTTACACATTTTGTTCAGCAGGATAATCCCACATATTAACACTACTTTGTGATTTTTCACAGCATAATAGCAATCGGCAGAAGTAAAAAGCTAACCCTATGATTCGAACTACATCACAGTCGCATCACTTGAGGTCAAAGACGATCTCATTTAGTCACCTGTTAGCAACCGCTGTTCTTAAAGTGGTCAAATGCTAACTCATTTCCAGGTTTTAGGACTCATTCCTGCACCACTCACACAATATAAATATAAATGTAGACTGGAAACATATTGTGTTTTATGCATTCATTCTTGTGTGAATAAAGCTTCTTCTGCACACATTGCGTTTAATATTAGGGTGTTTGAACTAATGTAAGACATCTGGCATACATTTGTCGTCTTTTATGGCTGACCGCAGGAATGTTACTCATATCTAATTCGAGGAGGGTTCAGCTCTTCACAGCTAGTCCTGGTTAGCAGTATATCCTCATAGTATTCAGGGTATTTCCATGAGTCCTGTTAGCCAGTAGGAGCCAACAAATATTCACTCTCTGTTCCAAGAGTAAGAACTAAACATGGAGAAGCAGCGTTTAGCTTTTATGCCCAGACTATCTGGAACAAACTCCCTGAATCCTGCAGGTCCGCTGCAACTCTTAATACTTTTAAATCCAGACTAAAAACGTATATATTTGTGTCGCTGCATTTGAGTGAGCTGTTTATATCCACACTGCAGCAGGGTTTTTATTCATGTATTCTATACCTGTTGTGTTTATTTTATTATCTTTGCTTTTTAATGCCTGCCATTTTATAATGTGTTTATTCTTAGATGTATTTTATTTAAATTTTTAAAGCACTTTGAATTGCCGTGTGCTGAAAGGTGCTATATAAATAAACTTGCCTTGCCTTGCCACCATGAAGCGTTTTGGAAGAAAGTTCATTTTTACTTATATTTCCAGATACTTGTTTCTAAATGCTATAAGTGTCCATATAGATGCTAGGTTGATATTTTTGCAGTTGTAAATGAAAATGGATCCCTGTTTATAAAGGTTGGATAAAAGTACAATATGTTGGTGTGTTGGTTGCATCTTACCAAGCTTCAGTAGCTCAGCCACGTTTAACTGTTTCACTTCAAACTGACTTTCATGATTTTCATTTCGAATGAGCAGGAAATGGCTGGACTTGCTATGAACCCAGCGTATTTTGGGAGCCAGCGGTGACATTGTGAAACCATCTTCAGCCAAATCTTCACCCATCTCTTTGAGAGAAAAACATGTTATAACAGCAGCAACATCATACAGTTGAAAAGGAATGCAATGTGGACTGTGTATTAAAAAAAAAAAACTGCACAAGAATTTTCTCACCTGGTGTTTCTGTCATGTTTTTGGTAGAAATAGAAAAGGGGAACAGAAAAATATTAGATTTCAGGATTTATTTAGAAACATAAAAAACGATAGCGATTATATCAAAAATTATTATGAATATAACCAAATATTTTAAACCATATAAAAGTAGCAAGTACCTACTGAGAAATAATAAAATCACATTTACCTTGAAAGTAGAAGGCATCATCACAGGTACTCACAAAAGTAACATGGGAGTAGCCACAGGACGCCATGGGGAAGACTTGGTAAAAACAAATGTCTTTATGTTACAATTGTGTTTTCTTTTCTACACATGGTGGTTTACCGAGTAAGTGCAAGATAAGCGGAAAGCGGAAACATTTAATCAACAACTTCTCCAAATGTTGTTTGAAACAAAAGGCAGTAAATCTGTTCTGAAGAATTGTGTTGAAACAACTTGTTTCAACACAATTCTTCAGAACAGATTTACTGCTTTTTGTAGATGAAGTCACTTCAGTTAATACAATTAGTTCTACCTTTTCCAGCATGATAAATACATCAACACATTAATAATTGTACTCATCAATAACTGGCATACTTGTAGCCATGTGTAGTGATAGCGTAACAAACCTTTGAAGATGCAGTGTGCTCTCAGACAATATGTATAACCCCCTGTAGATAAAGACGAAAAACAGACATTAAAAAAATGGTCAAATAAAATAATTCCTTCCTGCCAAAACGTCGAGCTCAAGCCCCCTCAACATATCAGCACGTCACCTGAGTCAGACTCGCCGCACCCTGCTGCTCTGGAAGTGTTGAACAAACCGCTCCCGCGCTGTGTCTGCGAGACAGGGGGTGTGTCTCAATGTCGAGGACGCTTGCTTGGTAGCATATGTCTTCCTAGTCACTTGCTTCAGAAACGAGGCAAGAATCCTTCCTAGCCGTGAAGGGTCCAGCTGCAGCCGCTGCCGGTGGAGGTTGAACCTGTCGGAAGTTGTAGGAAGTTGTACTTCCAAATATGGTCAGAAGAGAGCGCGCCCAACACGTGAGACCAGGGGCGCGGGAAGGGGGGTGCGGAGGGCGCTGCAGCACCCCCTAGCGGCAGGCAGGCGGTGCAGAGCTCCCCTGTCTGCACATTTATTTTATTTGTATTTTATATATATTTATTTCATTTCATTGTGCCTGAGATTATATTTTATATTATATGTTATTATTCCAATGATAATTTAAAACTATATAATAAATAATTTTGCTTCAGGGAAGAAAAATAAAAAGATGTGGAAAAAAAGTTTTTTGTTACTTTTTAGTCGGCTACCTACTTTTAACGTGACGCACAACAACACAAGTAACTGACATGGCGCAAAAACGCTAAATCTGCAAAATCATGTGCATAATCTGTATACTGGTCAATATCATGTATGTGGTATTTGAATTATTATTTTATGGTTATAGCTGCTGCAGCCATGAATAATCTGTGTAATATGTAGCCAATAAATTCCACATTGTTGGTAAAATAATATTTTACATCTTTGTAGTGTGTGTGCTAGTGCTTTTGTGTGTGCTCTAGTGTTCACTGGAGTCCATTGTTACGCTGTGTGTGTGTGGTTTTGCCACCCCCCGTTGGTGCGTAATTAGCACATCGGACAGCACCTCAGCACCCCCACTCAAAATACCTTCCCGCGCCTCTGCGTGAGACGCTGACGCAAGGATATTTACTGAGACAAGAGGCTTCTCAATACTCTAATTTCCCCTCCTCGACTCCTATCCTCGACTCCTATCCTCGAGACTTAGTCCCGCCCACAGGAGATGCGAGCGGAGGACTCGAGGAGGAGAACCGAGGAGAGAGGAGGGGAAGCAGCAGGCGGTTAGAGAAATGAGAAATCCTCTGCTCTGAGCGGTCATTTTAAAGAGACGTCCATTAATGATGACAGGAGGCACAGCAGCACTCTGGGGCCGTTCTCAATCACGAGGATATTGGCTTCCAAGCCAATATTTCAAGGATGCTTCGTCATCAAGTGGCGCAGCAGGACCGTTCCAATGTCCAGCATACTTGGAATTCCACCGAGGCCGCGTCCTTGGTTTGGGGGAAATTTCGAGGCTGCACATGGGTAGACTTTGCGTCCTTAAAATCCCCACAATGCTTTGCGCACGGACCAATTTCCCCAAATCTGTGGCGGAAGATGTAAGGCGGGGCCTCTCATATGACGCACACCTGCACACTTGCTAGCCTGTTCCACTCATCGTTTTCCGAATGCCAGGAAGGATTCTTGAGTACGCTTGCTTGGTAGCACATGTCTTCCGAGTCACTTCCTTCAGAAGCTAGGCAAGAATCCTTCCTGGCACTAAATGGTCTTAGAAAAATATCTACTCAGATCTTTGTTTGTAGATATCTACTAAACTACAGCATACCAATACAGAGAGTAATGTAGGCCTGTTATACTGAGTGATATATTGTACACACTGCTCTGCTTTCTGCACGGACTTCACAGCTGTTCTCACTGTAAACATCGCATCGCGATGAAAGCAGTTACTAAAATAATATCCAGGGGATGCATGCAGAGCTGTCATTGGCTAAGATAAGTCCGGCCGTGCGTCACGACTCCACCGTTCCCGGAAATGCATCCACGGAGGAGCCGTGGAGGACCCATCAGTGGGTGTTTCTCAATCGCGAGTAAAGCTGCTTCAGAGCCACTATTTCAAGCATACTACGTCATCGAGTGCCGCCGAAGTACTGTTCCAATCTCCAGCATACTTGGAAATCTACCGAGCCCGGCGTACTCCGTTTGGAAAAATATCGAGGCTGCACATGAGTAGACTCCGCGGTCTTAAAATCCCCACAATGCTTTGCGCACGGACCAATTTCCCCAAATCTGTGGCGGAAGATGTAAGGCGGGGCCTCTCATATGACGCACACCTGCACACTTGCTAGCCTGTTCCACTCTTTGTTTTTCAAATGTCAGGAAGTATTCTTGCCTCGCTTCTGAAGCAAGATGCTCGGCAGACATGTGCTACCAAGCAAGTGTACTCGCGATTGAGAAACACCCAGTGTATCCTCGGTTATAGCTCCTCCAGAGAGCCTCCTCGATGCTCGATGCTCGGTCCTCGATGTGCATTTAGAGAAATTAGATGTCCTTCAACATGGCGCGCTGAAATCCATTTCCGGGTCACTACCGGAGGACCGAGGAGTCGAGGAGTCGAGGAGGGGAAATTAGAGTATTGAGAAGTCTCTATTGAGAAACACGAAACACCCAGGGTGGCGGAAGTGAAAACAAAGGAGTCAAGGTTTTAGCGAAAATCGTATTCCTGTTCCACTTTCTCTGCCTAAAATGTTTTTGGTTCAAGCCTGATAAGCAATTTTCTCACACTTCGTAAGCCAATTTTTACATTATAAAAAAAAGTCTGGGTTTTCTAGTTGGAAATGTCTCTATAAACTGTTTTTTTCTACATCTCCTAGTTCTAATGTTGCATCTAGCAAAACACGGTGGCTTGTTATTTTGGGAGAGACAAGGCGTTTTGAGAAAGTAGTTTGTTTATCAGATAGTTATTCATTACGTTTTAAATGTTGACCTGTTCATATTTCCTTTTCCTCTCCTATTAACATATTAATCTGTATGCCACTAGAGGGCCCAAACGAGCTAAGAAAAAAAATGTCATATGTGATGGGATACAGTCTCTTTATAAATACATGGATACAGTGCTATTTTGAGGTAGTGTTGTGTTCTTTAATTCCAGGAAAGACAAACAACTTCTAAGTTTAACTATTTATTATAAGAGAGCAGGGAAATATTCATGGGGTGGCAAGAGGGTGGCAGGAGAATTTCAGGGGTGGCATCCCCTGGCAGAAGTATATGCTGATTTAATCGCAGTCATATCAATTAATGTTAACTTGGAAAGCCACAATATTGATATTTTAACTGAATAACATAGGTGACATTATTGTGGCACATCAGTAAAGCCTATACATATAAATATATAAGGTGGCAGACATAATTGAATGAATTTTAACTGAACAATAACTGAATGAGTTTGACTCTTAGACCAGCAGGGGTACCCAGTGGGCACAGCCCCACCTAGTGTCAGCAGAAAGTATTACAAATAATGATTACAAAAAACTGCAAAAAAAACTGATTCGTCTCTATATTGCTGTTTTAGTCTGTGTTCTTCTAATTAGTGTCTACAGTGTGTGCCTATTGAGCCGTTTTGTTTGTTCGTAGCCTTTATTTAACCAGGTTAAAAAATCCCATTGAGATCAACGATCTCTTTTTCAAGGCAGACCTGCGGTACATTGGTTACACATAAAAACAACAGAAAACAAAAAGGACATCACAACATAATTACAGAGGTATAAATTAGCAACCTATTCACAGTGACAGGTATCCAATAACATTTCATCCAGCCGTACTTTAAAATGATGCAAGGGAATCAAAATGCTCAGTTTCAATGTTTTTTGCATAGTGTTCCAAGCTAGAGGAGCAGCGCACATAAAAGCTTTAGTACCTAAAACAGTCCTAGCACTTGGCACATGTAATAAGAACACATCCTGGGATCTCAGGCAATAGCTACTTGCCACTCTCTGTGAGATCAAAGAGCATATATAAATCGGTAGTTTACCCAGCATGGCTTTATATATAAATATTAGGGCTGTCAAGTTAACGCGTTAATAACGCGTTAACGCAAAAAAAAATTAACGCCACTAATTATTTTAACGCGATTAACGCATGTGTATTTTTTGTCCTCGGCCGCCGTAGTTTCAGAGCGCATCGAGTTTAAAATACCATCTACAAGCTGATGCTGACAGCCCCGCTCCTGCTGCCCGCTTGTGGCAGACCACACTTCCACGCTCACCGGCAGGCCCGGACTGGCCATCGGGAGGACCGGGAGGGTGTGTGTATGTGTGGCGCGAGCGAAGCACACCTTACGTGTTGTTGTTAGCATCTGGTGCTAGCTAGCTGAGCTAACGGATATAAGGAGCTGTTTCAATGAAAACAGAGGAGCGACATTTCGCCGACAACTGCGCCGAGCACTTGACTTTATGCAGGTAGCCAGACAGCACACTCAGCACGGATAGTGCGCGCAACACAGCTCATACACACAGGCATATATGCCTTGAGCTGCACATAGCTCCAACACACACACACACACACACACACACACACACACACACACACACACACACACACACACACACACACACACACACACACACACACACACACACACACAGTATTGTATTATTGTATGAATTGAGGCGAATATTTGTAATGTTCAGAGGTTGTTGTGTTTAATATTCATGAGAATATTTGTCATTGTTCAAATGATAATAAACAAACATATAAAGCATAGTTGTCCACTCATATGTTGATAAGAGTATTAAAAACTTGAAAAATATCCCTCTAAGGTACATTTAGAACAGATAAAAAATGTGCGATTAATTTGCGATTAATCGCGATTAACTATGGACAATCATGCGATTAATCGCGATTAACTATGGACAATCATGCGATTAATCGCGATTAAATATTTTAATCGACTGACAGCCCTAATAAATATGTACCAATGACTGAGCCTCCGAACAGTAAGTGAAGGCAGACCTGCCTTGGCATACAGGGTACAGTGATGAGTAAGTACTTTACAGTTAGTAACAAATCTCAGAGCACTGTGATAGGCGGCATCTAACCTTTCCAGGCAATGGGCAGGTGCATTCATATAGATCAAATCACCATAGTCCAGCACAGGTAAAAAGGTCACAGTGACTAGCCTTTTCCTGGCTTCAAAAGAGAAACAGGACTTGTTTCTGAAAAAGAAACCTAGTCTAACCCTCATCTTTTTAAGCAGATTAATGACCTGAAGTTTAAAAGTAAGACAATCATCAAGCCAGATACCAAGGTATTTATAACAGGTAACCACTTTGAGTACTTGTCCTTGCATAGTAACAATATCCAAAGCAGTCTCTTGAGTCGTTTTGAGCCATGTCGGACAAAACCCGATCATGCCCCTCCCTCTCACTGTCTAAGTGAATGGTGATTTTAAAAACTACACTGTGCATGCTCAGAGTATTTTTCAATTTAATGTGTGTGGCAAAAACATAATGATCATAGGGGCACTGAGCTGCCATCCCCACCATACGTCATCTCATATAATTCAGAGCTGATTGGCTGTAAGTACGTGTGCCGCGAAAAGTGTGGTGTGTGGAGAGGAGACGAGAGAGGTGCAGTGACGCGTCCTAAAACCCGGAAGTAAGCTGCGCATGGCTTCCCTCGACAAAAAAGCAATGAGATTTCTCCATAGGATTTTAGAAAATAGCTCCAAATAACATCTGTGGGAGACGTACCTGTTAGATAAATGCACGTTTTGTTCAGCCGGATAATATCCACATGTCTACCCTACTTTTATAATTTTCTAATCATAAATCTATCGATTAGATTTATGATAGACTTTTGAAACTACAAGAAGATAAGGAGGACTTTTACAAAAAAGTAATAGAAATGTTTGTCCAGAAGGATAGGAAAATGGACTTCATCTTCAAGTCAAGGTAAGACCGCCATTTTATTGAAAATGGGATCTTACTAAGAGAGAACAATTCAATATTTAAATGATAAAATTACATTTTTTGGGTATCCTTTTGTTGAACTGTCTGTTTAAAAGTAATCGAAGCATCAGACTAAAAAAGCTTTTGAAAATTATATTATATTTTGATTTAGGTCAAAATATAAATTTGTAAACCTGAAGAGTCAGTGCCAGTGCCTCACCAGCCATGAACCTCACTGCACGTCACTGCAGAAGCTTATAGACATCTACGTTTTTTGTGCCCCACCACTTTTGTACATATAAAAATGCCAAAGGGGGTACCAAATCTATGCAGACTGCTGCAATAAGTACATTAATTAACTGTCTCGTCGATGTTTGTCTAAATTAATATGATACTATTAACAATCATATTATTCCTATCAGCTGTCAATCACTTTTATGATTCACATATTCAGTGTTATTATTAAATAAACTATATTTTTTGGAGGAGTTAATGATGAATGTTCCTCAAGATGCTTGCTCACCCTCCTTCAAATTTGAAAGACAAGTAATTACTATCTAGACCCTCCAGAAAAACACGATTATGCGATCGCATAATTTACCGCATAATCAGCAAAATGGCGCAGATTTTTAAAAGGGCGCATATTTATTAAAAGGTCGCATAATCCCCGCATTTTTCCACACAAAGTTGAGGGAAAAAAAAGTTAACGTGAAGTAGTGATGTCATCAGCTCGCGCAGGTAAACAACACCGTAGAGTGAATGTGTGGAACTCACACGAGAGAGAAAACAACAAGATCAGCGCCATATAGATTATTATATACTATTATTATTATATACTATTATACGGCTCTGACCAAGATGAACAAATCGAATCCATCTCATTTGCCTACGAACATTTCTGCTAAAGACCGGGCAAAGCAGTACCCCGATGTCTTGCACGAAAGTGGGGGGAAACTATTCTGCACCCCGTGCAACTGTGTGTTGGAGCATAAGAGAAAATCGACGGTGACGACCCACTTTGATTCATTCAAACATTCTAAAATGCTTTCTGCTGCTGCGGACAAGAAAGTCAAACAACTCACGTTCACCGAGGTATCAACCTCCAAAACCCTTTCGAGGGCTACAAGAAACGAGGTGAGTAGCCTACAAGATTGAAGCTGGTCAGATAACGAACGAGTAAATGAAAACAGAATGAGGCGGAGTGTGTGTGTGTGTGTGTGTGTGTGTGTGTGAGAGAGAGAGTGATTAAAATAGCCCATATATAAATACATAAATAACACTTTGTGATGTAGCTTGCTTCTAGTATGCTTGTTTATCATAGGAACTCTTTAAAAGGGCTCACTTTCATTCAGTAGTAGCCTAGTAACAGGGTGTGGGAGAAGAATCACCTTTTTTCCGCCTCCCGCATATTTCGCAACTTTTCGCATATTTAGCATATTTCCGCATATTTCGCAACTTCACCGCATAAAATCACATAAAAACCCCGCATGTTTAATCGCATAATCAAGGATTTTAGCCCGCATAATCAAGGATTTTAGCCCGCATAATCAAGGATTTTAGCCCGCGTTTTCCTGGAGGGTCTAACTATCATACATCAAAAGAATCAAAGGAACAGTTCAGCGCCCCACGACTTCATTGCAAACAGTTACAACCTTGACTTTACATCAGAAAGAACAAACATTAAAGAAGTGACTAACTGCATCAGTTAGGGTTAAAAAAACGTGTATTCAGCTAAAACATATACATCGCTGCAGTAAGTTATTATCCCGTGGAAAGTCCTTACCTACTGGCCTAGTTAAATCAAAGTGGTTACTTTTTTTTGGCTGGGCAGTGTAGTTTTACACACCGTCTTATTTTACTTTATCAGGACTTGAAACTGTTTTTTGGGGGCAGACCCCCTCAAAGAAAAAATATATATACACACATAAGGTCATCATCTTAACAGTTGTGTATGCTCATCGAGTCATCCGTGAGCAGAGCGTCAAGTTGGCATGCCTATAACGGCCCCTACACACAGCGGCGTGCGTTCTGCCCATTCACTTTGAATGGGGTGACGTCACGATTCGCCGAACTGCATTCTGGGAGCAAAGCGTAGCTTTTCTCGCGGTGCTCGCTGCAAAAGTCAATATGGTCTAGCTGCGGCCGCGGCCAGTACACGACACTACACGACACGCCCACTACACGACACGACACGCCCACTACACGACACTACGGTGGCTGAGAGACATTACCGTACATGGCAGATTAAAAGCGAATTGCAAATGTTATTGTACCATTTTAAGCAACTATTAGGCAAATAAATTAATAACCTAGTCTATCCGTTTGAGACACAACAGTATAACTTTCAACCCAAATTATTTTGTCAACAAACGGTGGTTTAGTAAACTTTTTTTTAATATATAAAATAGGTATTAATGAGATAATAATCTATTGATTATGTTTGTCTAACTGCTACACATGTATTTTATACATAAATGTAGATATTTGTGAACATCTAAATATAGTTGTTAAAGGTTTTAAGATATACATAATCACATCATGGGGTCATTAAGGAACAAATTAGGAGGGCCAGTCAGGCCACTAATGAGCTCAATCATTCACATGTATGTGTTTTATAATTTTGCAATAAGTCAAAGATATGTTTACTGTATATTATAAAAATACTTGTCATGTAGGCATACTGGAGATGGGAAGGCTTTAGTCAGTGTTGTAGCTGAGATTCTTACCGTTCCAATGATGTATTAATAATAACTTGGATTTATATAGCGCCTTTCATGAGACCCAAGGTCGCTTTAAAAAGAACAGGAGTAGAAACAAACATAACAAAAGGCAGTCAGACGAACAGTTAGACAGACAAAACAAATAGATTTGGGGCCAAAGACCTTGGCAGACTTGAGGGCCCTTTTGAAGGCGTCAAGCGTGGGGATGTTGCAGATCTCCGCAGGGAGAGCGTTCCAGAGAGTGGGGGCTGCCATACTGAAGGCTCTGTCCCCGAAGGATCGCAGGTTGGTGCGGGGGGCCAGAGTCTGAAGACCGCAGGTTCCGGGGTAGGGCATGTGGGAATTGTATTGATTTGATACAAGCAAGCCAGTGTTTCATTGTGTACTTTCAACTACAGTATATGGTCCGGCAAGTTCAGCATTCACTGTGATGAATATACAATAAGACACTGATACCGTTTTCCTCAATGAACATTTATTGAACAGAACATCATGTGAAAAATGTTCCTTTTTAGTTGTAGGCTACAAAAACAACATGTTGTGGTTTTGCGCTTTGACATCAAAATGTTGGGGGCTGTGGAAATATTGTGCCATGTTGCTGCAGCAGCCGGAGCCATCACTGGAGCGGCCGTCGGAGCCATCACTGGAGCGGCCGTCTGGGCCATCACTGGAGCGGCCGTCGGAGCCATCACTGGAGCGGCAGTCGGAGCCATCACTGGAGCGGCCGTCTGGGCCATCACTGGAGCGGCCGTCGGAGCCATCACTGGAGCGGTCGTTGTGGTTGCTGGGGCCGCCCCCAACGTAGTTGGATGTTCAGTGCAGCAGTTTTTAAAGTGACTAATAAACATCTCCTTTCTCCCAATGATTCTTGGGCAAAAGCCACAGTGATAATGGCTGCTGGCCACACATTTGAGATGGCATTTATAAACATTATAACCTAAAAAGAGACAGAAAGTGGTTTAGAGGATTCTAGAAGCAAACCAACATGAATTTCTTGTAAATATGCAATTTGAAACAAGGTGTTTGTGCGAGAGCAATAAATAATCATGTCACCAACAATAATATTTTTGCCTATAAACTGAATCTTTGCAGATTGAATGTGTGATTATGCTTATATGGTGCCTACCCCAAATAAGGATACTTTTCCAGCATTATTAACACTTCATAACCTGAATATAAATCTAATTTTTAATGTTCAATTTATAATTCAAAATTAATTTACACCAAGGATGTCCTGGGGCACAGAAATAACACATGTATCCATAATGTGTGAGGCATTAAACACATCTAACAAGTAACATGTAATGTAATGTGATGAAGTATACAATGATCATATAGAATTATAGATGTACTTACCTCCATATTTCACAAGTGCCCTCTGGTGGCTCTGCAAATGAGCCATCAGACCAGGGTATGACCCGGTCCTTTCACAAAATGTACACTGGAAGGTGTCCGAGTCCAATTTGTTGAGCTCTGGGCGTGCTCCATCACGGAGTGTTGTGTTGTTTGTCTATAGGTGAATAAAATAGAATACAATTTCAGTGACTTTAATATTGGAAATAGTTAACTCCTTAAACAAGCAGCAATGGACTGGCCTGTATAATCCTATGGGACAAAGCTGGTCATACTTCCTCACTTTCAGAAGGTAACCCTTTAACTGCCAGCGCCACCATTTGGTAGAGCACATTTTGTGTCTTGATATCTTGTTGAAAAAAAGAAAAAGTTTAACTCCATCTGATTCAGCCAGCTCTACCCTTTTGGTTGACATGTTATGCACAAAACAACCTCTAGATGTCACTGTGGTTCGAACAGAAAGCCCTTCAGCTAGTTTAAATCTTTATACAGTCTATGGTTTAAATGTCAGGCCTACAGCATGGCCACAAACCCCATCTAAAAACAGAGGCCTGATTGCATCCACCTGGATTACTTGGCTCTACCCAATAACTATATATCATTTAACTTTAAACCACACTTAAAATAATATAATTACACATATGTGCATGTCAGTATAGCAGCTAATACATGTTTTTTTTTTTTTTAAACATTCAAATGTGAAAGACACCTTCAATGAATATTTAAAACTTACACAAAATCAGATTCTTGTAAAAATGCGAGTACATGCATTGTTCCATCTGTCAAGCTAAAATATATAAATCTTAGCTCTTAGCTTGACATGCTAACTGAACGAGCATGTTCAGTTAGCATATATGCTAACTGAACATCGAGCATGTCAAGCTAAGAGCTAAGATATATATATATATGTATTCCATTCCTTTACATTTAATATTTAAAATACAAATTAGCAAAATAAACACAATTACACTGCGCTAAACAGCCACATCGACAAACAAACGAGAACCTAAATAAATAGTATGTAATTATATCTAAAACCACAATACGTTAATTACCTGTACTCGGTGCGCCATATTGTTTGTCTGTTCTCTGTAACCTCATGTCTCCTTAAATATCCTTGCGTCAGCGTCAGTGTCGTCAATTCGCTTTTAATCTGCCATGTACGTTAATGTCTCTCAGCCACCGTAGTGTCGTGTCAGGTGGGCGTGTCGTGTAGTGGGCGTGTCGTGTAGTGTCGCGTACTGGCCGCGGCCGCAGCTAGACCCTTCTCGCAAAAGTAGAGCAATGTTCTACTTTTGAAGCTGAGGCGGAGGCGTCAGCCAATCAAATCCCGCGTATGCAAATCTGCCAGTACAAGCGCTAGCCAATCAAACCGCGTGTATGCTGAGAGAGCCAGACCGCAGTTCATTTCCTCATATGCCAAAAAATGGAGGAGAAAATAATCGTAGCGGTAGGGAATCACCCGGTGCTCTCAGTCCCTGTTCACCTACCGGGATACAAACCGGAGGAGCCAGGCATGGAGGGAGGTGGCAGAGACAGTGGGTGAAACTGGTAGGTTTTCGCCTGTTTGGGGAGTTTATATCCAGTGTACTTCGTTTGAATGGACAGCAGGCATAGACAGTATATTTAGCCACCATGAAATGTTGCATAAAATAGCACCATAGACATTAATTAAAACTCGCTTTTTAGACATTAATGTCTATGGTGAGATTCATACGCGGGAGCCTTTTTAAAGCCTTTTTACCCCGCTGCAAACAGAAACCCCCCCCCTTCCCATCACAAACTTTACACAGACCCCCCCTTCCAATTATCAACTCCTGTCTTGTTTCCACAAACTCTTGTGTCCTGCAGCAGCTAAAAGTTTTGCAAGCCCCCGTTCGTTTAGTACCTAAAATAATAGTCATCGCTTTTTCCAGCGGACAAACCCGACTTTCTGGTCACTTCTTCAATTTTCCAGCCCTTGGGGAGAGACACGGGAGATTCATGTGATTGGTTGTTGGTCCTTTTTGTTTTTATGTTGTTTTTATGTCTTCATGTGGAACCTACTAGGTCTCCCTTGAAAAAGAGATCAATGATCTCAATGGGATTCACTTGCTTAAATAAAGGTTTGAAATGAAACTCATCAGGAGGCACCCTAATGCTGTCTTTAGCTAAAAACAACTAAAATCATGATACCGCCAAAGTGAATGATTTCCTTGGTGTGTCTGTCCTGTATGGTGAAATCCCATCAATTGCACCTGGCAATACTGCTTCTACCTGTCAGTGCTTAGATATTATCAAGTGGAAAAAATGAATACAGAATTCCATCATACTGTCATCAAATGTCTTTCTATTATGAATTTAAATTGCCCTTGTGAAACTAGTCTTGTGTTCATTTCTATCCCCATAATGACCTAAACAATAAAGTCTATGGCTTTTACTTCTAATTATTTACCAGGCTATAGACAGGATGTTGTCTAAATTAAATTCTGTCTCATCACATTACTATGTTTTAGCTTAACTTAAAGGAGACCTATCATGCAAAATGCACTTTTGTACGTCTTTTATACATGAATATGTGTCCCCGGTGTTCCAGGGAACTCACCAAGTGTCAGAAAACACAACCCTCTCTATTTTCCTCCATACACAAATCTCTAAAAAAGGGGCTGCAACGGATCTGATAAAAACTGATCCAGATTTGAACACTTTCCTGACGTCAGGACAGTGGCGCTACGGCTATTGGGCCAACTCCACCAATCAGGAGGAGACAACCACGGCATTGCCGTTCGAAAGCGCTGGAGACGTTGTAGTACATATGCCAGGCCTGTAGGTGGTGCTGTTCTCACAGAATCAGCCCTTGCTAAAACAGATCTAAAAAATGTCAAATTGAGCAAAATGAGGCATGGCTAAAATGCATGATCCGTTTGGTATTTTGAAAAAAAAAAAGTATAAATATGCCTTATATAGGTATGGTCCTACACTATATTATTCAAATATAGCATGATAGGTCCACTTTAACTGTAATATGTTCTTTCTACATTTCAAACCCCACTTACTCTAATATCTGTTAAAATGATCCACATTACAAAATTGTTTCATCATCACAGGTCCGCTTCTTTGGTATTCCCATTCTAGAATCACATCTCTCACAGAAGCCCCTTGGCCACTGATTCTTCATCTGCTTTACCTGTTATAATGCAATCAATATTTAGAAACATGTCAACATTCATCAAACAGTATCTTATGGACATGGAGCAGGTTCATTCTAAAACTGTCAATCAATGGTCAGATTGAACATCCGAGTTGGGGCGGCAGGTTTCTTTCAATCCCTAAATGAAAAATGCAGATTATGAATTTTACAGCCATGTTGATATAATACATTATACACACACGCACTCCCCCTTTTTACACATGAACTCATGTGTAACAAAATCATGTACGGGAAGAAAACCTTCAGGTGATCATTGGTTATAGGGACATACCAATCATTATTTACAAATGTACATCCATTATTTTCCCACTGTAAACACTCCAGTGAAAATAAGTGTTTCTCTCCATCTTTCAGTCCTAAAAGAAACAGAATCTTCAGATTTTTGTTTGAGCTTCACATTTTGCAAACCGCCACCTCCTGTGGGAGTAAAATAGCATCAAGTAGATTAGAAACAGGTCACGTGCGGTTTTCCAATTTTGTGGAATTTTTAGGAAACCTCTCGTTTCCCTTGGAGCTCCAAAATAATGTGTTAGTCCAAAAACATGCTTGGTTAGTTATTGTTTTAAATCATGCAGTTACACTGATCACATGCAGACATACATTCACACTCACACTGTCTGGTTTTAAGTTTGGTCAGGTACACCCCAGAGTCAGTCATTTGACAGTGCTTTTCTCAAGTAACACTGTCAGTCAGGGTCAAAGGTCATTTGGTCTCAGTCTTTTGACCATGGGTGTTTCTCAATGTCGAGGACGCTTGCTTGGTAGCACATGTCTTCCGAGTCACTTGCTTCAGAAGCGAGGCAAGAATCCTTCCTAGCCTCGGAAAATGAAGAATTGTGGAACAGGCTAACAGGTGTGCGTCATATGCGAGGCCCCGCCTTAAATGGTGCGCGATTTCCATCAAAGATTTAGAAATTGGTCCGTGCGCAAAGCATTGTGGGGATTTTAATACCGCAGAGTCTACACATGTGCAGCCTCGAAATTTCCCGCTACGAAGTACGCCGGCCTCGGTAGAATTCCAAGTATGCTGGACATTGGAACAGTCCTTCGGCGGCACTCGATGACGTAGTATGCTTGAAATAGTGGCTCTGGAGCAGCCTTCCTCGACATTGAGAAACACCCCATGTGTCATGCTCTGCAGAGACTTTGATATTTCAGCATAGGCAGGTATCCTTTGTCTACAAAAATCTGTCATATATGGAGCGCCATCATTTATTAATTCACGATTTCAACTATAATTTTCAAGATGGCTCTAACTTTTCATTGGGACAGCCGTTTCCCACATTTTCTGAAAATTGTTAGCCAAACATTTCACTTCCTTATAGAATAGAATAGAATAGAATGGGAGGGATGAAACCCCTCTTTAATGGTCACACATGCAGAGCACACACCACACACAGTGAAATTTGGCCTCTGTATTTAACCCATCCTAGTACCAGGAGTCTTGTACTAGGAGCAGTGGGCAGCTATTGCACAGTGCCCGGGGAGCAATGGGAGTGGGGGGGCCTCATCTAGCGGGGGGCCTCATCTAGCGGAGGCAGCCTCATCCGAAGCGCAAATGTGGCGCAATTACTGTATTACCCCCCCGTCGACGCTTGCGTCACAGAGGGCCTCATCACATAACTTTGCGTTGGGCCACACGTTGGCCAGGGCCGGCCCTGTGTAATAGCACCACCTGTACCAGCTTTGTTGAACAGCTTAATGCATCAACAATTACAATCCAGTAATCGAATATATGCCTCAGAATATGAATACTTATTTCTTATACTTTTGTACTTCTGCTAGTCAGATTCTGAATGCAGAACTTTCCGTTTTTGAAATGTAGTATTAGGCCTACTACTTTTACTAAAGTACAAAATATTGTTTTCACCACTGCAAACTGCTACATTGAGTGAAAGGGTGTTTTATCATTATCCATCTTTTTTTGTATTCTGTAAAATATAAACTCTAATCGGGTAACACTTATCAAGTAGTTCCACATAAATGTGAGGTTTAATAGGTTTTTGATTATATGATCACATTCTTCATACCTCTGCAGGTCACATTTATGCTAGACTGAAGTTGTCGTTAAACCAGTCTGGTTCACCACAACCTCAAGTGCCTCTTTGCTCCTCAAGCAGGCCTGTAATGATGAGTAATAAGAATATGGGCATACAAGACAGTTGCACTGACTACAGTATATTATGTGGCTGTGAGGGAGTGCCGTTGTGACGTCGTCTAACAATTGGAAGATTGTGAGTTCGTCAACATGCCCTTGTGTCCCTAGATTTGTTAAGATCGCGGAATTGTGGAAAAGGTAGGACCCAAATGCAGACTACAAAAAGGTAAAAGGTCTATAAACAAAAAGGCGAGCTTTATTCCAAAAGCCGATGAACACAAAAAACATGGCATGAAGAACTCAGGTTGCACAAAGTTACAAAAAAACATGGCATGAAGAACTCAGGTTGCACAAGGTTACAATAACACCAAAAAACTGACCGTGACTGACATGGAGGGAACAGGAAAAACCAACAATGAACCGACAGGGGAACACAGCGAAAGACTAAATACAGAGAGGGGTAATCACGGGACGAGAAACAGCTGGGTAGGGGAGGTAGAAACACAAGGGCAACAGGTGAACACAATTAGACAATCAGACACAGGAGGAAAAACACAGGAAGGAAAACAAGAGACAGGGAGAATAGAATTACAAAATAACACCCATAACAAGTCAGACAAAAATTAAAAACGTGACATAACATTAGGATCGTGACAGGATTAACCCCGTCAAGTAACTAAAAGGGAAGTGAAATAAAAAGGACAAACACCTCAAATTGGCACTATAATACAATACTTGAGTCAATTATCTTAGTTACATTCAAAAATTAGATAAAGACTAGCAAGTGAACAGTGGAGCAAAAGGATATTGATACATAAGTCTTAAATGGCCAAGTGGCAAGAAATTGTTCCTTCAGATAATTTTTTTTAAGGATAATACCTGTTGATATTGTCTCAACTGAACCTGAAGAAACTATAATTTGTTGGAGTGGTGGTTCATCGATCATCCCATGTGGTGTGAACATTTAAACACTGGATCCAGCAGCAACGTTTTATTCTCACATATGATGGTTGACAAAGGTTTCGCTGCTTTGGATGATTTTATATCATTTCATGCATCCACAGGATTAAAGTATTTTCTTTAAACATAGGTATGGGTCAAAGGGAATCTGGAAAGCCGATAGTTCCTTTGTTCTTCAGTCTTTGGTGGGGAGGAAGTGAGTGACCGGCCTGAAGGGCGGAGCTTTAAAGACTTTGGTGGGGGAGTGGTCTACACTTGATTGACAGAGGTGGTGATGCAGGTTGAGAGGGTAGAGAGGGAGAGACTTGGGATTTTTAACAGAACCACTAGTAAATCTTTCACTCTAATGACTTAATATTGCAAATGCTCTCTAGGACCAGGGCACGCAAAAACCTGGAAGGCAGGTGAAGATTGAGAAAAAATTCATAATTGTATTTACATACATGTATTCACACACTTTTTAGGATTGGAGTTAAATTCAAAAAATGTATTTATATATAATAAGATCAAGAAATGCTCTGGAGCCTACAGTAAGTATTACCTAATTAAAAAAGTTTCAAAAACATGCTGACTGCCTTCCTCGCCCCACTGCAATAATGTATAACCATGCTGGCCAGTCCATAATTGATTGTAGCGGAGCAAATAAATAATCTTCTTATACAGGGCAATGAAATAGCTCTGTGAACACCCCATGGGTTTTAAGGGAATGGCACAGTCCAATCAGCCAGTGCTACAGTACATAGGCAGGTGTGATTCAGCAAGTAAGCCTTTTGGAAGATGGTGAGCTGCAAAACACTGACAATACATGGGTTCACACTTAAAAATTACTACATTTAACAAGATTGCATGCACTCAATCCAGTCAAATAAAGTTGGTTGAAAAACTGACTGTGCTTTTCCACCTCTTTTAAAATGGTAGAAATGGGCAGATCAAGATTTATCAGAAACTTGATGTCATGTCTCTTCTGTGGTTCACAGTCAAACTCAAGTGCTTTGATAAACACTTCACAGCACGAATATGGCAAAGACCGTCTGAAAATTAAAGATATAAGATAGTCTGTGAAACATGACACAGAACAGTCTTCTCAGTTGTTTCTCTGCAGTTCTATATAAGATCAGCTACACACTCAGTTATCTTGTACATGTTAAAGTCTGTTACATCATGTTGCTGACGTTACAGTGATAACTATACTACTTTTATATATTTTCGTTAATGTCAAACCTTAATTAGCTGTAATTACCATGAGTAATTACCTGAAATAATCACCCCTGTAGCTTGTAGTTACTTTACACAAGCCTACTGATGCTACAGAGAGTCAAAGGGTGTTTTATGAATATCAATATTGGTTGTATTCTGTAAAATGTAAACTCTGATCGGGTAATATTTAGTAGTAGGGACACACAAATATGAGAAGTTACCAGGAAACAAGGAAATATTAGGGAAGTCCTTATCAATGATTCAT
This sequence comes from Trematomus bernacchii, assembly GCF_902827165.1. NCBI lineage: Eukaryota > Metazoa > Chordata > Actinopteri > Perciformes > Nototheniidae > Trematomus > Trematomus bernacchii. The sequence goes on along the minus strand of NW_022987851.1, from coordinate 2,965,562 downwards.
CAATTATTGAGTTGTTCTCATCAAACTAAGCATTATAATTCTATTGAATTCGAGAAGAAGCTATTGGGCCTTAAGCAAAATAATACATATGTCAACACAAGTTAAAAGGTATCTGATTACATACTTCATACCTCTGCAGGGCACATTTATGCATGACTGAAGTTGTCGGTAAACCAGTCTGGTTCATCAAAACCTCAAGTATCTGTAATGATGAGTAATAAGACTATGGGCGTACAGACAGTTGCAATACAGTATGTTATGAGACTGAGGGAGTGCAGTCATCTAACATTTGGAAGATTGTGAGTTCGATCCAAGCCCCTGGTCAACATGCCATTCTATCCCTGGGCAAGATTAACCCTGTCATTTTATAAAGTAACTAAAAGTGAAGTGAAATAAAAAGCTTAATATTAACCTTTGCATTGTAGTGGAGTAGAGGTATAAGTGGCATTAAAAGAAAATATTCACATGAATGACATGAAGAACGTGTAAAATTTACAATACTGATACTTGAGTCAATTATCTTAGTTACATTCCATAATACATTACTTACTATTAGCATAGCTGCTAACCGATCTATGCTAAGAACTTAGCTCTTAGTCTCCTCACATCAAAAGCTTTATTTTTCACTAGGCTTTGTTGTTCCGTTCGGTCCCTTCTCTCAAAAAAAATCCCTGTAAACACACATGTAAAACATAGCATATGAAAACGGTTCAGAGGGTTTATGAATAAATACTGAGCAGAGAGATACCTAGCATACTTACCCCAACAAAAACATTAGCTTTATAATGTTTTTGGGTTATAAAAGTTAATTTTGGTAAATACCTGCGGCAGAGATTGTGATCTGTCTGAAAATAATACAATTTCTCCGCACCATATGCGAGTAAGGTACACTTAAGTCAGTTTAAAATGAATGTCTATCTCTGCTTTAGAGAGATAGACATTCGCATGGCATGTCGTCAAATACTTGTTCTTGTTTTATAAAAAATAGTAATAATCTAAAAGTAACAATGCTTCTGGTGCCTTGATTTATGACAAAGTCACTTGTATAGCATGCCAATGAAATAATGTATTCTCATTGTAAGCTTTTTTTGCTAATTATAACTTTTATTGAAAGCTTAAAAAGCTAATTATAAGCTTTTTTGGTAATTATTCACCTTCATTTAAGATATACATTCTCAAGTCAGCCCAACCACAAGACCAAAACAATCATTATTCTGTAAGTTAGTCTTTCTTAAATAACAGACGTTTCATTGCACATTTGTCTAGTCCACAAGGCCCATTTGGATCTTTCAGTGGCTAGACTTTTTGGCAAATTCTAATAATTCTTGCCAAGCAAAATTGGCTTATCCCATTGGCAGATTTGTTTTGCTTGATACAAGAATATCTGTTTTGTTTTAAGAATATTTTGCTTATTTTTAGTGGGACCAGTTTAGCAGTGTAATATTGCAAATACTCATGGAGTTGGACCTGAGGGATCTGTGATTGTTGGATATGCGGTGCTGTGGTGGATGGTGGCAGCTGGTGGTTTGTGTGTGGCATGATAAGACAGTGCAAGCAGCTATGAGTTAGATTTAGATCTCACAGGTATACTGTTCAGTCAAAAGGAACTAAAAACTAAGTGTTAACAAAAGGTGATGACAGGCATAAATATAGAACATCACTTTATCTGTTCAGTTCAGAGGGAAGTCTTCCTTATCATAAATCATTTTATCTCTGAATGGTTGAGAGCGGTTAAACTCTGCCGACTTAGGTCATTAGAGATAAAAAAAGCATAAAAACAGTCATTCACAGGCCAACAAGTGCTATTCAGTTAATCCAACCGTTTACATCAGAGATGACCTGGAATATGACACTGCTTCTTACTTGATCAATTAATGTTTCAATTCAACATCATTTATATAGCACAATTTATATAAAAAAAGTGCAGAATGAATAATAAAAGAGATACTCATACTTAGCGGATATGTTGTTTAAAATAGCATTTTTTTAACACTGTTTTAGAAGTGTTCAGTATGACGGCATGTCCTCATTTTGCTGAGGAAGGAAGATGTATATACTGTCACAATGAGATTGCATTCCTTCAGAACGACATCTGTTCGTGCTGCAGGAAGTACACCCAACTGAAGAGAGAAGTGGATTATTTATAACACTGCAAGTGCAAAGCATAAAAAAAAAGTTTCAATAAATGTGGTAGAAGCAGATCCAGGCAGCAGCTGGAGGTTCTGAGCTGCCCCACAATATAGATATTTGGGCGCTACACGGTCAAAGTTAGAAATGGCCCGGGTGATTTTCCCTGGATAAATGCAGGGTAGGCTCATTTCAGGATCTGAAGGCACTAATCTTCTGTCTTTCTTCGATCATCTTGCTATTAAAGAGTTTGGCGAACTTTCAGTTGACAGCCTCTCCGATCGGTATACAAAGGTTTATTTGTCGAGCACTTTTCATGTATGCTTCAACAATATGGCACACAAACGAAGATGGTGTATTGATAGATCAAAACATTCTAGGGAAAGGGCATTTCACTTTTGCTGATAGAATCATTGATGAGATAAAAAAGACCGCCAGGCCTTATTTAGTTATTCATTTTTTTCTAGTACATTTCATTGTGAAGTGGGACTTTTGGTTTTATCGTCTCAGAACTACCCTTTTACAGTGTATTTTCACTTAATGAAAGTTAATCGTAACTGTATCAATCCCCTAAGCGTACAGCTGTACTGATCTCCACCCATTTCTTACTCCTTGTTCCAAAAACAAAGGGGGCAACTGCCAAAACATCAGACTCCAAGCTTAAAAAACGTAGTAAATGTTATGATTTGGGTTTTAGTTAATGTTTCATTTTGAAAGTCAGTTTCTTTTTGACTTGTTTAACCTCCTAATTTTTTACTCGCCTTTGTAATGGCCCATGTGTTGTGTCTTTCCCTGACCTCTCCAGCTGTGTCTTGTCAATGTAATTAGTCCTGTCTCCATGGCTGTCCCTCCAAGTGTTCTTTGTCAGTCCGTTGTCATTGTATCCTTGGGATGTTTCCTGCCATCAGTGTCTTTACTGGTTTAGCTTCCCAACTTTCTTGTGTCTGAAATATTCCTTGTCTCATCCTGGTTTGTCCCTGGTTTGTTTCCTATTTCACCTTTGTTTAACCATGCCTGTTATTTTGTCCTGACTCCCTTATCCCCTCTAGTCGTTTGCCTCTGTTAGCTCATTGTTTGGATTTTACAGCCCCACTCTCCTCCACCTTGTTAAAAAGGGTATAAAACGTACATTTTCCCTAAAAAACACTTGAACATGACCTGCTCAGAGCCAGGTGGTGGACAGAAAAAGTTTGTTTTACAGGATGTAAACAAAGTGGAGCTTTCAGCTGCTGTCAAACAGGGGGCAAACATTGGACTTTGATTTGATGAACTCCAGTTAGCCCCACTCATCAGGGCACCCCTCCCAAACACTAGTGGCAGTATAGATAACCAATTAAGACATTCTATTATGATTAGCCTTTGTACCATAGAGGTGAAATGAAGTTTAGCTAAGATAATGGTAGTCGGATCCAGCAACACCACACCTAAGCCAACACTGAATTCAAAGTGTGTGGTCTATCCAGAGATACCCCATGCCACACAAATGTTAGGCTATATAATAATAATAGAAAATTATAATAAATTGTATTTGTAAAGCACCTTTCATAGCTAAAAGCAATCCCAAAGTGCTACAGTAGGAGCATAAATGACATACATAGAAACACATAAGAAAGTGCTTTTTTCCCCACAGGTCCCCCAGGTGAGGAGCGGCTGAACAGAAATCCCGATCCCCCATGGTGCAGAGCTTGGTCCTGGAGGTGGGGAAGCTAATGTTTGTTTGTTGAACGGAGGTTGCGTGTTGAGGTTTGTGGTAGTAGTGGAGTAGTTCCTTGAGGTAGGAAGGAGCATTTCCGTGAAGTCCCGATGAGGAGAGCGTTGCAATAGTCGAGCCTTGAGTAGACAAAGGCATGGACGAGATTTTCAGCATCTGACAGGAAGAGTGTAGGACTGAGTTTTGCAATGTTCCTGAGGTGGTAGAAGGAGGTTCTGCACAGATGCTTGATGTGGGTGTCAAAGGTCAGGTGACGGTCAAATCTTACACCCAGGTTGGTAACTGATGAGGAGAGGGGTGTGTTTTAGCCAGAAAAGGTGATGTGGATTATGTAGGGATGACTTGACCTGGTTTGGTGTGCGCCCAAAATAGCTTATTTTTTTAGCTATTGAGCTGCAGGAAGTTTAGTTTCATCCAAGCCTTTGTCTCCTCAAGGCCGGTGTTTAAGGATGAAGATGTTGACGAGAGTGAGGCTGCATGTGGGATAGGGATATTATTATACAGCATAGAGTTGAGGAAAATGTTTTTTTTATATTGTGTTGAACAAAATGTCCTCTTGATGTCTGTGTGAGGGGATCTTTGTGAGACATTTGGCCCCAGAGGGCTTCCGAACACAGAACTCCTTATACTAGGGGTCTGGGTCTTTCCCTCTCGTCTGAGCCAAAGATAACATTGAACAACAACTTCCCGGGGGAAACCCTCAAACAACAATTTTAATGATTATGCACTATGACTTTGCTTAATATCCAATACTCTTTTTAAATGTTCTACTTTTTGGGATATTTGTTTAATAGCTTCCTTTTTAAGCAGTATATAAAAAAGACCAATACTGTTCTTATGTTTTTTCATTATTTATTGAAATGAGCAATTACTGTAAGCATTAACTAACTTTATGCTATAAATGAACTACATCACGGTCGCAGTTTAGCACATCACCACCGCTAAGCTAAAGGTGATTTGTGTTGCCGTGATGATGTTTAGTCCCTTGTTAGCCAGAGGGGAGAAGTACTCAGATCTTGTACTTGAGTAAAAGTAGGAGTACCAAAGTGTAGGAATACTCTGTTACAAGTAAAAGTCCTGCATTTAAAAGGTTACTCAAGTAAAAGTACAAAAGTGTTTGCATCAAAATATACTTAAAGTACCAAAAGTAAAAGTACTCATGCAGATTGGTCCATTTCAGAATAATATATATGATATGTTTTGATTATAATTATTGATGCATTATCAAAGCTGGTAAAGGTGCAGCTAGTTTTAATGACTTTGTATACCTCAGGGTAGCTTGTGAATTAGCTCCAGGTGTGACTAAAGTCTTATTTAAGTGTTGATATTTCAAATCATTGATCCAAATGTGTAAAGTAACTAAAGGTACAAAATAAATGTAGTGGAGTAAAAGTACACGATTTACCTCTGAAGTGTAGTGGAGTAAAAGTACAAGTATCTCAAAATGTACAGCACTTGAGTTAATGTACTTAGTTACTTCCCACCTCTGTTGTTAGTTTTTATGACACACAGAAGCTTTGGTCATTCAGGAGTGAGGTATTTTACTGATGTATTTTACGTCCTAGTTTAATATTGTAAACTTAAGACCTAATTTCAGGCTTCTGACCACAGACATGTTAAAAAAAACATTGACCTCGAGAAAAAAGGGAACTGGAAGCAGTAAAATGCGAACTCATTTCCGGGTTATAGGACTGATAACTGCACCACTCAATATCTTGGGTCTGATATGTGTACATGTGGACTTCATACGGTTAATGTGCAGCAATATGGATGTAGGCTTATCATTAATAAACACTGAGCTGATTGTTAGTACTGTGGTTTCAGCTCGGCTTTAATTAGATATTTATATCAGCTATAATTGTTCAGCTCTGACAAACAGACACAAGCTACTCTTTGTTTCCACCATGAGAAAGTGGGAATTTTGGGATCATACGAAGAGCATAACATAGCCTCTATTAGTATATAGTGGATACACTTTAAAAAGTGTAACCAACACAACAAGTTCCACATGACCAAATATGTGAACATTCATAAATCTGTTTAAATACAAACATAGTGTACAAGTCCTTACATTTGGTAATGCAGCCTGGTAGCCTTCATTTCCTCTTTCTCATCATGCAAACAGAAAAAAATGCATCTTCAGGAGAGGATTATTGAGGTGAATTTCCAATGTTGACACACCACAGATTTGACAGAGGGAACTTCTAAAAAATGGTCTCACTTTTGTGATTGCTGCAGGACATGTGGGGTTTTGTTGGGAATTTCCTACATGAGATAATTGCTGCATATTAGGGTAAAATGATTTCAGTTCCATAATCTAGAGTGACCTCTGGGGTTTCACTCCATGACATCATTACATTTAAGAAATAGGTTGACATTTTGGGGAATTTGCCAGAAAGCACATTTCTTTCAAAAATATTAAACCTTTGTATTAACCTACCCCATTATTATTTTTTATCAGGGAAACCAAGAAGAAGTGTACCCTATACTTCATTAAAAGTATTACAAAAAACATAGTCCTAAAGTTCTCCATTACAAGTAAAAGTACTGACTTTAAATGTTACTTAGGGAAGGAGCGTCAACATGTACTCTAAGTATCAAAGGTACTACTGTAGAATGGCTCCTTTTACAGTGCTATATTATAATATATTGTTTTTATCTCGTACAAACACATTTAAGAGCATTCTAAAATTGTATTATATTTGAAATGGAAATACACAAGTAAAGAATAAAATAATTATGTCAAAAACTAGATTAATGAGGGAAATGTTCAGCTTTTAGCCAAAGAGGAAGTGATTTGTATTGGTTTTGGATAGTACCACCATGTGCCTATTTATAAAGTAGTGTAAATTACTCCTTTTATTTTGATATTACAACACCCTTTTCACAAATATCATCCAATCTTCATATGTATGTTCGGATGAGCCGAAAAAGTTAGTCATTACCTATTACGACAAGTCAGACTGTTGTGCAACAGTCTGACTTGTCGTAATAGGTACAGTAGAACACAGGGATTTTAGCCTTTGCAGACCATTCGCATACAGAAAAACCTTTATAATACATACAGCACCAGTGAAAAGTTTCGACACACCTTCTCCTTCGAAGGTTTTTATCTATTTTATTATTTTCTACATTTTAGATTAATACTGAGGACATCAAAACGATAAAAGAACACATATGGAATTATCTAGTTAACATAAAAGTGTTAAAAAATCCAGAATATGATTTTTATTTTAGATTCTTCAGAGTAGCCCCGTTTTTGCCTTGATGACAGCTTTGCACACTCTTGGCTTCTCTGAGTGAGCTTCATGAGGTAGACACCTGGAATGGTTTTCCAACTGTCTTGAAGGACTTCCCAGAGGAGCTGAGCACTTGTTGGCTTCTTTTTCTTCACTCTGCAGTCCAACTGATCCCAAACCATCTCAATTGGGTTGAGGTGTGGTGATTGTGGAGGCCAGGTCATCTGACGCAGCGCTCCATCACTTTCCTTCTTAGTCAAATAGCCCTTACATAGCCTGGAGGTGTGTTTGGGGTCATTGTCTTGTTGAAAAACAGATGATGGTCCCAGTGAGCTCAAACCAGATGGGATGGCATGGCGCTGCAGAATGCTGTGGTAGCCATGCTGGTAAAGTGTGCCTTGAATTCTGAATAAATCACCAACAGTGTCACCAGAAAAGCCCCCCCACACCATCACACTTCCTCCTCCATGCTTCACGGTGGAACCACACATGCAGAAACCATCCGCTCACCTTCTCTGCGTCTCACAAAGACACAGAGGTTGGAACCAAAAATCTCAAATTCGGACTCAGACCAAAGTACAGATTTCCACTGTCTAATGTCCATTCTTGGTGTTTCTTGGGCCAAACAGTTCATCCTCAGCAGTGGATCTTTGCAGCAATTGGACCATGAAGGCCTCATTCAAGCAGTCTCCTCTGAACAGTGGATGCTGAGATTGTCTGCTACTTCAGCTCTGTGATTATTTATGTGGGCTCTAATCTGAGGTACTTTAATTTGCGGTTTCTGAGGCTGGTAAGTCTGATGTATTTATCCTCTGCATCAGAGGTAACTCTTGGTCTTCCTTTCCCGGGGGGGTCCTCATGAGAGCCAGTTTCATCATAGCGTTCGATGGTTTTTGCGACTGCACTTGAGGATACATTCAAAGTTCTTGAAATGTTCCGGATCGACTGGCCTTCATTTCTTGATGATGGACGGTCGTTTCTCTTCACTGAGTTGAGTGGTTCTTGCCATAATATGGATTACAACAGTATAGTCAAATAGGGCTTCCCACTGTGCACTAACCCTACCTCTGCACAACACAACTAATGGTCTCAAACACATTAGGAAGGCAAGTGATTCCACAAATGGACTCTTGACAAGGCACACATGTTAATTGAAAACCATTCCAGGTGACGACCTCATGAAGCTGACTGAGAGAAGCCTGAGTGTGCAAAGCTGTCATCAAGGCAAAAGGGGGCTACTTTGAAGAATATAAAATAAAAATCATATTCTGGATTGTTTAACACTTTTTTGTTTACTAGATAATTGCATATATTTGTTCTTTCATAGTTTTGATGTATTCAGTATTAATCTACAAATTAGAACAACATTAAATAAACAAAAACCATTGAATGAGAAGATGTGTCGAAACTTTTGACTGGTACTGTATATATAATACAGGAAAGGGAAAAACCCAATAAGCAGAACATGTTCAGGGCCCCTTAAATGACTGCTCTTAAGGAAGATACATTTTTACCAACTTTATACTTACACTCTACACTGTATTTTAGCGGTCCATATTGCCATTCTTGTTGCATGTTCACTATTGACTCAAGTGCTGGGAAAAGTTTATATTTTCTGGGTGTTCCTCCGGAGATGTTAAGCCGAGGTGGTAAACCAGTTAGTAGCTAATTTAATAGATTGTTAGTTTGTCGACTTTGTGGTGTGAAACAGTTTTTCTGCTCCTCTTTCCTTGTTGTTATGAATGTATTTCAATCTGGTGTATTCATGTTGTTATGCTGTTAGTGATAGAGGTCAGTGTTTGATGCAAGGTGGCCCGACAAAACAGAAGAAAACACAGATTTTTAGAGGAATGACATTGGGAAGTTATAACATCAATACAAGAAAAAGGGTAGTCGATAATAACCAGACAAAATGTGAAATTCATGATATTTTTTATGAATACTTGCTTAAAGAATATAAAGATTGGTTACTTCTTAGTGGGGTGAAAAGACCCTTTTCACCTTACTTCTCCTTTAAGCATAGCTGCCCTTTGTAAGGTAAACGTAGGATACTGGAAGAGCATTTGGTTCAACTTCTGCCCTCTACGGCCTCTGTTTCACCCTCACATAACAGTATTCTTTGTTGTGGATATAGATAAGACAAAGTGGGAGCTGATTAAGCACATATATAAAAATGTAAACCATATATAAGTTTAAAAGAGGACTAGTATTCTCCTTAAGTTGCCGGTAAAAACTTTCTGCGGGTGCCAAACTCTTCAAGTCTCCAACGCTAACAGAGCTGTGAAAAGATCCATATTAAATATTGTAAAAATACAATTCACTACATAATCTATATAGGCAATTTAGATTGTGTTGTCAACCTAACCTGCACATCTGCAATCTTTGTCAGGCAAGATAAAGAACAACGAGTCAACCCTGTATGTCCCGTGCTGGCAGTTAACTGATCTACCTTTCAATGCCCCCATGCAACCATAAACAAATTAGCACGTCTCTTTATGGCTGATAAACATAGGTGAAACGTACAGTGCTACAAGCAGATACCAGACACTCATTTTGCTGCACATAAACTCAAAAGGAAAATCCCAGTTAGCAAGAAAACAAATTGCAGAAGCTTTCATAATGCCAGAAATAGAAGTTTGCAATGACAAAAATAAACTGTATCATTTCGAGTCATTCATTAGTCAAGCATTGATGGAGGATTTGTACCCTTTTCAGTGTTGACAAAATGTCCCCAAATGGATAATCAATGCATCTGCTTTGGTGTATATTTATCACTGAATATAACAAAGTATATCAGTATTACATGACAAAAATAACTACTTGCAAGGAATGATCCAGCCATTTGTGTGCCACTTGTCAGTGAGATAAAGCTGTGTATAAGTTACCACTTGTACCATCTTGGGATCACAAAGTGCTTCTGTCATTCAGAGGCTTATATAATTGTGAAATCTTGTTCTGCTTGTTAACTTATCTGACTGTTTCTAGGGGGCGTCACAGACAGGAGGACAGTATAAAACGTTGCCAGTCCTGGAGAAACGGCAGAGTTCGGGCTTTGACACTGCTTTATACTCAGGAGAAGAAGAAAAAAGCTACAGCCATGGAACCCATCACACAACAACAGAACAACAGCCCAGGTAAATCAATGACTTCATGTCTAAATTCTTTATTTCTTCTTTGGTTTTTTTGTTTACACTCTTTTTTTCTAACTCTTTTTCCATAGCACTTAAAAAATCCAAGTCTAGGAAGAACATCAACCACTTCACAGATGTTCACGGTCTGCCTTGCATTGAGAACATCGTGAGATCAGTGGAGGAAAACCCCGAGCCCATCAGCACCAACATCATCGGCGAAATCCCAGAATGGATCAACGGAAGCTTCTTGAGGAACGGACCTGGGAAGTTTGAGATTGGAAACCATAAGTGAGTAAAAGATCTAAAAGTATTGACACGTATAGTTTAGCCACTTCATCCCAAAGCTCACTCCTTTCTCCTGCTCCCTCCAACATCAGGTTCAACCACTGGTTTGATGGTATGGCTCTCCTGCACCAGTTCAAAATAACCAATGGAAGCGTGACCTACAAAAGCCGCTTCCTGTCCAGTGACAGTTACACAGCCAACAATGAGCAAAACCGCATCGTAGTGTCAGAGTTTGGCACGCTCACCATGCCAGACCCCTGCAAGAACTTCTTCCAGCGCTTCCTGTCAAGATTTGAATTACCAAGTAAATATTTTGATCCCATCATATTTAATCCAGAGAATAAGATGTAGTTTGTAATACAATATGTATGTGACCTGTTCTCCTGTGTCGCGTTATTAACTTTAGCATATTTTTTTCCATCTAGAGCCCACAGATAATGCCAATGTGAGTTTTGTGACCTACAAAGGGGATTATTATGTCAGCACGGAGACCAATGTGATGCACAAGGTGGACCCTGAGACACTGAAGACCACTCAAAAGGTAAAAAGAAGTTGAATGTAGTTGGAAAACATGCAGTTGTAACTGATAACTTTGACCTATCTATCCTATTTCCAACGGCTTAATACATCAAAGCTAAGATTAGCCATAAACCATTGTGAATTTACAGCAGGCTTGTAGATAGATGAAGTCAAGAGTTAACAATACTCAATCATGTTAATGTACCTATTAGGTGGACTGGAGCAAATTTGTTGCTGTGAACGGAGCGACCGCGCACCCTCACACTGATCCTGATGGAACAACTTACAACATGGGAAATTCATACGGAACCAAAGGTAATTTAGAAAAACTACATCAGGTTGTTTAAACAGCACCATTTGAATGTGTATACTTAAGGTGTACAGAACAGCATTTCCCCCTTGCGGGACAAATAAAGCAATTCTGATTCTGAGGAATTCTGAACAATGCTCCCCACATGTCTGGGGACCAGAAGAAAGAATCTAAATGTATCTGTGCTGACAGGAGCGACCTACAACATCATCAAAGTGCCACCGACCAAGAATACAGCTGGGGATACCCTGGAGGGAGCCACTGTGTTGTGCTCCATTCCCTCCGTAGAAAAGAGCAAACCATCCTACTACCACAGTTTTGGTGAGCAACACAAATCAAACAACTCATTGCTTTGAGGCATGAGCATTGGCTAATTGAGCTGTTTAAAGAGTCATATTCAATCTTCATGTGTATTCGGCCAAGATTTCTTGTAGATATGCACTGATCCAATATGGAACATGGGTATCGCCTCCTTTACTGATCTTTAGCTATTGGTCAGCACGACTGATATACTTTAAATATAGTGTCTTCATCGTGTAATTAAAGTACTGCTATCAGACACATTCATGCAGTCCCAACAATCCCTAGCAAACTTAAACTGCAGAATCCAAGGTGATATCTTCAAATGTCTTGTTTTGTCCAACTTATAGTCAAAACCCAAGTTTACCATGAAATATGAGATACAGAAACAGCAAAGTCTTATATTGGACTGAACTGAATTGTCCTTTCAGAATCTTGAATCGAAACTTATGTAATCTTCTCATTGTATTATAGCAATGTCTGAGAACTACGTGGTGTTCATTGAGCAGCCCATAAAGATGGACCTGTTGAAGATTGTGACAGGAAAGTTGACCGGTAAAAGCATCAGTGAGGGCATTTCCTGGGACCCAAAACTCAACACTATCTTCCACCTGATTCACAAGCAGACAGGAGAGGTAAGGCACTAAACTCTGAAACTCAATGCAGTCAATTCACTAAGTTTGTATTATCTAATAAACTACAATGATCTGCTTTCTGTGATTTATTTTTCAGCTCAGCACCATCAAGTACCTTGCCAAGGCGCTGTCAACTTTCCACCAGATCAACGCGTACGAGGAGGACGGTTTCTTGATCATAGACATGTGTGCTGGAGATGATGGCCAGGCAATCAACAATTACAACATACAAAACATGCGCAAGAATGGAGAAGATCTCGATGAGGTAAGCAGGATAACTAAGAATTGATACTTACCAAGATGTATCTTCCATGCTTTCAAGCATTCTTTGAACATTGGTGTAAAGAAGTGCTTCGGCTGCTTCAGTTTGGCTGAAAAATTGTTTGTTCGATGAGCCTGAAAACATGTTTCTGAATTTCCCATCAGGTGTACAACACCATGTGTAGAGTATTCCCACGACGTTTCGTTCTGCCTCTCAATGTGGACTGTGATACGCCCTACGACCAGAACTTGAACGGGCCAGACTGTACCGCAACTGCTATAAGAACTGATAAGAACAAGGTAGGCATGTTTCAACACAAAATATAATGTAACAATAATTGTTTTAATTACATGTCTTTGTATGCATAGTAAAAAGGAAAAATGTGTACTGATAGCACAAAACTACACTATGAGGACTTGTTTGATAATATGGGACCACTTACCGAAAAGACTCTCTATTTGGCAAACAGACACGTTTTTTGAGAGTGGATATACCTTTCCAAATACGGATATACCAAAGTTAGTTTGAGAAATGAACACCGAACTGTAGCCAAATAAACTCAGGCGTGTTTTCTTTATACAGGTCTTCTGCACCCATGAGGACCTCCACGGAGAGGATCTTCATCAATACGGAGGTCTTGAGTTCCCTCAGATTAACTATGGCAAGTACAACACCCACTCCTACCGATACTTCTACGGCTGCGGCTTCAGACATCTTGTAGGAGACACACTGATCAAGATGGATCTCCAGGGGAAACACATGAAGGTGAGTTGAGTTTGATGCATTTCTCCCTCTCAAGTTTCCATCTGAATCTGTGAAATATCGATCCATCTATGAAGTCAAACGAAAACCAGTATCACAAAAGTAACTACTGTATTCACTCACAGGTGTGGGAACAGCCTGGTCTGTATCCTTCTGAACCAGTCTTCGTACCTTCCCCTAATGCAACAGAGGAGGACGATGGTGTCATCATGTCTGTGGTCATCACACCCAACAAGGTCAGTCACGTTCAGATTTGAGAAAAGCGAATGCATCTACATTCTTCATCTTGCAAAGTCAAGAATTACACTCTTAGACGTTAGCGTTTAAACTCACTTAAAGGTCCAGATACGTGTCCAGATAATTTCATTTAATCGTTTATTTGGCAGGGACAATGCACAGTAATGAACACTTAAAACATTCAAATGTATCAAGCGTAACAGTGCCAGATTTAGCTTTGAGCTAATTTCCATCCGCAGTCCCTCACATAAAACATTTAAGAAAATTACATTTGACAAACATAGCAAAAACAAAATACATGATATGCAAAAAGTGCAAAAGAGCAGGAGCAGCATACACAAGTATTTACCACATGGCAGTACACAATTATATATAATATATATAATCTTGAAATGTTATCCTATAATGGAAGTTATTTTGAGCAATAATACTGGAACAACGTACAGGTCGCTGGAAGGCGGAAGTGATGTTTTACAACATTGAAGGTTTATCTAAAAAAGCACGGCCAATATCAATACAAACTGAACAATAAGAAGTGTTAACTCTGTGTGCTAATATCAGTTCTACCGAACATTCCTCGGGTCTGCATTTTAAGAGGATACTTAGGCTGGCCACATGCATATTTGCCTCTAGTCAAAACATGTCTCGACGCAAAAACACAAACCTGCCACCTGAAGGTTAAGATGGACGTCACAGCTTTTCTTATCCGTCTGGTGTGACTTAAGTCCTACTCAAATGATTCCTAACAAGAAAAAAGACAATCTATATATAATCATTTATGTATATAGTAACAGAAACCAGCTTAAATTAACTCAACACCTCCCAACTGTGTGATTTGGAGGCTCTTTGTATCTTTAATTATAGGAAAGAACATTTGGTAATGAATGTTATCAAAAGTTATGTGAAATTAACCGAAAAAAAGCAGATTCTCAACGATTGTCTGTTTATGTTTTCAAATCTCACATTTATTTTTCTTCCTTTGTCTTCATTCTTTACAGGACAAGAGTACATTCCTCCTGGTTTTAGATGCCAAAACATTTAAGGAGCTTGGCAGGGCTGAGGTGCCTGTCAACATCCCGTACGGATTCCACGGGACATTCAACTCCACGCAATAGACGCGTGACGAGGACATTGTGAACATTGTAAATATTATCTGTGCCGTTTGTCTCAAATGTTGTTCGTCTCATGAATCTAGAGGTCACTAAGCAGATATGAATGTATAGTTTTCTTGCACATGTAGTCCTAATCATGTATATTAAAATAAGATATTCATTGCCTCCTATATTTTAGGAGCACCAACAGCAATAAAATTGAAACATAGCATAGGACAGATAAGACTTCACACAAGTGGAATAAGAATACAAATGTAAATATATATTTTTTCAAACCAGCAATATAATGAGGTAAAACTGTTTATAATTATGAAGGTATAGCATATTGTAGCTGTATTGTTGAAAATGTGCAGGGTAAGAAATATGTTTTCCTGTTTTAAGTTGTTCTTTCAATTCTTTAAACCATTGTTTTAAAAATGGTATTATTCATGTGTATATTAAGTTGAGGGCTAAAAAAAGGGGGCAAAATGAAGAATATTGCAAGTCTGCAAAAAGAGTTCAGGACACTGAACAAATGCACACTTTGGCACAGCGCCCACATGTTGTAAAATGATATGTTAATCCAATGAATGATAAAGTAAATTACTTGTGTAAGCGTCAATAAAAATGTACATACAGAGAACTTCTCATCCGGTCATCCTCATTCATTTCCTCCTCTTAGTAACAATTGTTTGTAAAATGCTTTCTAACTGCAAGTGGACATTATGTAACAGAACTGCACGTACATTTTTTACAGCCAGTGTAAACAGGTATTGTATTGCTGCAATTATACCACTATGTTTATTATAACTTCATTCTAAAGGAACTGCACATTTCAGTCACTGAAATATTGAAACATAACTAAACTAAACACTACTCTAACATTATGAATTTCGAATGTTTTTCAGTAAATGTTGATGTATACATGTGGCACACTTGCACCCTCTGCTGGCTGGATTTTGTCACAATACTGCTAATATAAAAAAAAACACCTGAATATTTAGCGGATGGAAAAAGAAATTGTCATGCAAAACTATTTTTTTGTAAAATGTCCTTATTTTTTAATTCCACAAAAGATCAGTCATATTAACTATCTACAATGAAAACATAACACAATTGTTCTTACTTGATTGCCACTTTAATTCTTTCTAAACAGTAATACATACATTTCAGCAAGATACATTTCAAAAGTCGCAAGAGTCCGTTTATATACAGGCTTTTCCGCAAAGTTTAGTATAAAGACAACTCGCATGTTGAGTGAAAATAAATAATTTTAAATATTATATTACAATTTAATTTTAATATTCAGAATGAGTTTTTAGTAAAGCTTTTATTACTTTAATAACTCTAAAATTAAAACAGTCAACATATATGACTTTATTTTATGTCAGAGTATTAGTTAATATGACTAACACATGAACTGCAGAAGGCATGCAGTACATGAACAAAGATATTCAATGAGAGAAAAATTATTTGTCAGTAAAATAAAAAGGTCTTCTGCACGGCGTTGACTCCTTAACCCAGAAGTTTATCAGAAATTAGAGCCAGAGTTTGCCTCAGGTGCTTTTTCTTCTCCTTCAGGTGGGACTCGAGGTTTTGAGCTTCTGTCAAAATGTCCTCCAGCTCCTTCATCTGGGAGGTATCAGCTGCAGCTCTCTCACTGAAACAAACCACAAGTGCTGACGTTAGAGAAGTGTCACAGTGGTAATAATAGTACAGAAGGAAGTGTGTGTCAGTGTTCAATCTGTGAATGTCTGTACTCAAAATGGTTTCATGTTGTCACCGCATTTTCTCATTTTTGGAAGAAAACCTGATCGACTGAACTTTAAAAAAGCGCCTGCATTTAAAGTGTTTGGCTTTTGCTTTCTACTTATGATTTCTTCCTGAAAACCAACTTACTGAAATTGGGTCTGTTTTTGGCCACAGATCTTTAATGTTTTATTAACATTATCTTCAGATGGAAAGTTCTAAGCATTTTCAAAGTTTTGAGCATTATGTATAATCAAGAAACTTCAAAACGTTATCAAATGTAATCTGGTTGATTGAAACACAACGTACCTTAACACTTGAGCAAATTTTGAAAACATCATGCTGACCTCTCTACCTGCACCTGTAAGAAAGCACAACAACAGAACGGGTGCAGAAATGTCACTCAATGGCAAAAAAGGATCTTATCAAGACAATTAACCCCAATACAAAATAGCAATTCTGAGAATATAGTTTTCTATTTGTAACTGAAAATATGATGTAGAAGAATTACCTGTTTGGGAACCAGGCCATATCAAGTCATGTGATTTTGACTATTTGGATTAGCAGAGAAAAGCAATGATAGCAAAGCTTTACACTATGTTATAATGTGTTTACTAATACTGAAGATAGACACATAGGGTCAGCCAAAAGCAATTCAAAAATGATAATTGTTGATGGTTTGGATAGTTGTAATTGCCTATTGCAGCGAACACGGGAGAAAGAGAATGAGACAGAGTTCATGGAACACATGAGGCTTGTTTGAGACGAGCTGCGGCTCGCCTCGAAAGTAGACGAGAATAGCCGATCGCAGCCGGGGGAGGTCTCAAAAAGCTCGCCTGAAGTCGGACAGCTCGGAGTCGGCTTCTTCTTCTTCTTCTTCTTCTCTCGGTTTTTTGGCGGATTTCAAACAACTTTAAGGTGCATACTGCCACCTCCGGAGTCGGCTTGACTCGGTTTGCATTTATAAATGCACACGGCATCTATTGCACGTCTGTCCGTCCTGGGAGAGGGATCCCTCCTCTGTTGCTCTCCCTGAGGTTTCTCCCATTTCCCCTTTAAACTGTGGGTTTTTCTCTGGAAGTGTTTCCTTGTATGATGTGAAACGTAAGGACAGAGGGTGTCGTATTGTCATACTGATATTCTGTACAAACTGTGAAGTCCACTGAGACAAATGTAACATTTGTGATATTGGGCTATATAAATAAACATTGATTGATTGATTGATAAAGAATGGACAAATGTGTTTAATCGTTAATGTCAGATATGTACTAAGTAAATACATTTGTTCCTGCTCAAGATTAGATTCAACTTTATTGTTATTGCACAGATTACAGGAGACAACGAAATGCAGTTTAGCTTCTAACCAGGAGTGCATAAAGCAGTAAAGTGAAAAGTAATGTACACAATCTACAGAATAAAATATAGAATGAATTGAATGATGAATAAACAGTGAGGGGTATGAATACACTATATACACAGTAGCCTAGCCTAGTATGAACAGTGTGTTGTATGAATATGCTAAGATATATAAAGTATGACAACGGTAAGCAGTGCAAGTATAGTATAAAATATATAGATATTAATGTCATGATGATAAACATTGTGGAACAATGATAAAAAATGTGAATGGAAGTGGCGACGTAAAACTGACACAAAACAACAACACACTTTTGCCGAGCCAATGGAGAGTTTCATCACCAGCACGGGGTAAAACCCACCAATGAGCGCTCAGCTCGAGATACCAGCAAGTCGTTTCCCATCAAGCATTTCGCTTCCGCAGCCCGTGGAGAGAAACTGCGCCGCCTCGCCGCGCCTCGCTCTCAAGTCTGCGGGCGTCTTTGTCCCGCGAGATTTCAACGTCTCATGTAGGCGAGCCTCCAGAGCAAGTCGGACAAAATGACTAACCATCATGCAACGCACGAGCAAGACGTTGATCGCAATTGCGCAGGTCTGCGCAGGTCTCGCTTGTCTCAAACAAGCCTACTCATTTCTGGCGAAAGTTGAACGATTGCACGTAATGGTGGATGCAGCTCCTGTAGCTGGTGTTGTGCTCTAATTATTTGATCAGTCTTGATGATAGAGGAAAGACAGATAAGCCTAATTACCTAATTCCACGCCTGAATATGGGGACTACCACAGTGTATACTGTACTTGTGTTATTACTTGCAACATATTAGGCCTTTAGTGCAATCTTTAGCATCATTTACTTGCCAAAAGAATGTTTTTTAAGCTTTAAAAACGCTGTAATTAAAATGTTCAGAAGACAATAACAATTGAGAATTCCATTATGTGATCACTATATTCATATAACACATTTTTCCCAATTTACACCAATCATTGGAGCTGTCAGCCGCTGTTTCCTGTGAGAGCGGCTTGTCAACGTACAAACCGCCAGAAGGGTAGACACAGTTTCGCTCTGCAGGGTAGACATGCATTATGGAATAATAATACAAATCATAAACCACCAATATGGTGATAGATAGCTACTTACATGGATAATTGATGTTAGCTAATGTGATGCTGAAGTCTAATTTCAATCGTTTTGTGTGACTGCCAGTATAATATGACATTACATACCTGCAGTTTTCACCTCAAATAAATCTGCTGTCTCGTCAGTGGATGATTTAGAGGGAGGTTTTTTCTTTTTGGGTGGAGAGTTCTCTTGATTTGCAGGTGGATGTTCCTTCTATTGCAATGGAGAACAGACAGGTTGCATTAAAACATTATTAAATCAAGGATTTAAAAGTGTATCTAATAAGTGAACATATCAAAAATCAAAATAGCAACATCCTTAATTATTATAACGTTTTTTTATTAATTCGAGCCACTTTATCATTATTTTTTTTAAATGCTAATTGAATAGACTTTGATTCAAGAAAGCTATCCTTACCTCTTGAGGTGTTGTCTGTTTAGGACTCTTAGTGTTGTTCACTGCCCTCTTGTTTAATGACGGTGGAATCACTTTTCCTGCCATTGGTACTGCTTCTTTCATTTGGACGTAATGTTACTGTAAAAGTCAAAGAGAGAGTCAATTAGATACGTGAAATACTGTGTAGATTAGTAGTACAGTACTGCATTATATCATAACAGCATATCATGAGTTTGTATATAAGGTTTTATTTTATGACTGTTAAAATAAATGTAGAGGAGTAAAAAGTATGATATCCAATTCTAAAATGTGGTGGGGTAGACGTATAAAGTAGCAATACATGGAAATACTCAAGAAAAGTACAAACATGTCAAAATAGTACAACTACAATACTTGAGTACATTTACTTGGTTACTTCCTCCACTGATTATACATTGTATCATTAATGTCTGAAGAGTTAAGATAGCATTTAAAACATGCAGTATTTTTTATAGTTAAAGTTAGATATCGTTAGTTATCTTTTCTTGTGGTGCTGTTGAACACTTTATTTATAAACGTTATGTATAAACAATATCCAGTAGCTAACGTTAGCTAGCTATGCTATCTGCTTACATGTCATGTATTGAAAACATCTTTAACGTCAGCCCATAGTCAACTAAACTATAACAGATTATCCTGTGGTTTTGTCATAGGGGTAACTTGCTAACATAAATTACAATTACATGTCAAGTGAGCAGGTTAGCCAGCTGCTTAGCTAAGTGCTAATATATTAGCTTTGCTAACTTCAACGTTAAATTAGCCGTTACTAAAGCAACGATAGCTAAACTCTACTTACCAGGCATACAATGTCTGAGTTGTATAGTTGAATGATTCATATAATCATTTAACAGATTAATAGTTAACTGATAGCTATTTTATGGCTGGTGTGCACAGACAGGTTAATTTTTAGGTGATTACCGAGATTAACGTCAAAATAACGGTTTCAACACTTGCGCGTGTGAAAATGATGCATTCAATGCCCCTTCGTAAATTCAGGTGACACATTTCTACTGAGAGTACATTTACAAAACACATTCAAGGTTCAAGGTTCAAGGTTCTTTATTGTCAAACTGACATAGCTACAGAGTAATTATGTTGTTGAAAATCTTATGTCATTTGACTTTTGTCAACAATATTCATACACACCATAGACTGAATATAGTTTTGGATGTCAAAACCTGGTGGAAATAATGCATTTCATTTCAAAATATTATATTAATATTTGACTTGAATCGCTTCTGGTCTAGGCTATTATTATTACAATTCAATAAACAATCCATATTGAGTAAACCAAAATGACAGACTAATGTGTGATGTAAGAGTAGGCCAAGTTCATTTATCAGGGTCATAAGGGGCAAAGCTAAATCAGTGGTGTAAAGTAACAGTACATTTACTCAAGTAGTGTACTTAAGTACCATTTTTAAATACTTGTATTTAATTGTTTTACTACTTTGTACTTATTTTTCCGCTACAATTCAGAGGTAAATTGTGTATTTTTACTCCACTACATTTATTTAATATCTTAAGTTACTCCGCATATGGGATAATAATAAATAAATCAACACTTAATTAAGATTTTAGTTACACCTTAAGTAAATTCACAAGCTACCCAGCAGTATACAGCGTAATTAAAACTAGCTGTACCTTTACCAGCTTTGATAAACGCTTACATTTATCATTAATTAGAATCAAAACATATAATATATATTATTCTGAAATGGGCCAATCTGCATAATGAGTACTTATTACTTATACTTGTAACCTTTTGATTGCAGGACTTTTACTCGTACCAGAGTATTCCTACACTCTGGTACTTCTACTTTACTTAAGAACAAGATCTGAGTACTCCTTACACCTCTGAGCAAGAGGTGGGGCCAGGCTGAGGCCCGTTTTCAATTAGGTGCAACAAAAATGTATATATTTTTTTTACATGGTGCTGTACAGAGCTAGGATGATCAATCAATCAATCAATCAATCAATGTTTATTTATATAGCCCAATATCACAAATATTACATTTGTCTCAGTGGACTTCACAGTTTGTACAAAATATCAGTATGACAATACGACACCCTCTGTCCTTAGAACCTCACATCGTACAAGGAAAAACTTCCAGAGAAAAACCCACAGTTTAAAGGAGAAAATGGGAGAAACCTCAGGGAGAGCAACAGAGGAGGGATCCCTCTCCCAGGAAGGACAGACGTGCAATAGATGCCGTGTGTAAATCGAAAAGATAATACATTTACAACATAGGTAGACCAAATGTTTGGAAATGCATGTGTCTATAATAAGAAGATGAATCCACGGGGATGTCAACAATCCTGTGGGAGCCATCAGGGAAGTAGTATGATGAGAGTCAGGCAGGACCACAGTGACAGGTTCAGCCACGACTCGAAGTCCAGGACTCAAATACAGGACTCAGGATAGAGGATCCAGGACACAGGACCGCAGCAACAGGATCAGCCACGACTCAGGATCCCGGGGTAGATAGACACCAAAAAGACATTTGGGGGAAGCTGGGTTATTCGGAACATGAGAGTACACAGGTACAGAGAGACAGAAGGAAGAAGTAAGGTGTCCCCCGACAGTCTAAGCCTATAGCAGCAAAACTAGGGGCTGTCTCTGCGGTCCTGCCTGGGTCTCGTCATAAGTAAGGTCATCCACGTTTTTAAGTCCTTGAGGCAGTCTTGAATTTTATTCAGATGATTGGTTTCATCAGGCTTGATGGATAAATATAGTTGAGTATTAGAACTCAATATTAGAAGGTCATTTGTGACTTTAACCAGAGCTGTCTCTGTACTATGATGTGTTCTAAAGCCAGACTGAAAATCTTCAAATAAATCATTGTTTTTTAAGTAATCACACAACTGTTTTGCGACTGCTTTCTCAATAATTTTTGAGAGGAACGGAAGATTAGAAATAGGTCTATAGTTGGCTAAAACCTCTGGATCGAGGTTGTGCTTTTTAAGAAGAGGTTTTATCACTGCTACTTTGAATGATTGTGGAACATAGCCTGATAATAAAGACATATTCATCATATTTAATAAAGAAGTGCTAATTAATGGAAAAACGTCCTTTAACAGCTTAGTTGGAATCGGGTCTAAAATACACGTTGATGGTTTAGCAGAGAGAATCATTGAATTTAATTGTTCAAGGTTTATGGCTGAAAAGCATTCTAATTTTCTATCTAGTGTAATATTAGAACTTACGTTTCCGGGAGCTGTTGATAACACTATACTGGTCAAAGGCAAGAGGTCATTAATTTTGTTTCTAAGAGTAACAATTTTATCATTAAAAAAGCACATAAAATCATTACTACTGAGTGCTATGGGAATAGTCTCTGTCAGCCTGGCTACAGTGCTGAAAAGAAATCTTGCATTATTCTTATTCTCATCTATTAATGAAGAGTAGTAAGCTGCTTTCGCTTTACGCAGTGCTTTCTTATATTCATTGAGAGTAATATGCCAAATTAAATGCGATTCTTCAAGTTTAGTGGAACGCCACATCCTTTCAAGTTGTCCTGACTTTTGCTTTATTTTTGCGGGTTTTGGCATTATGCCATGGAGCTAGTCTATGTTGTTTTATTTTCTTCTTTTTCAAAGGAGCAACAGAGTCTAAATTTGTTCACAGCGCATCTGTAGCACTATCAACAACAAGATCAATTTGGGGTGGTGTACATTTTGTAAAAGTTTCCTCCCTTACATGCAGACATGCTATCGAGTTAAGTATTGATGGAATCTCTTCCTTAAATGTGGCTATAGCACTAACAGATAGGTTCCTGCTGCAGGAGCTTTTGACTAATGGTTTGTAGTCTAGTAACAGTACTTCAAAAGTTACCAAAAAATTGTCGGATAAAGCAGGATTATGCGGTTCGACTAATAGTTGCTCAATTTCAATACCATAAGACAGAACAAGGTCGAGAGTGTGATTATAACAGTGGGTTGGTTTATTTACACTCTGACGGAAACCAATAGAATCTAATATAGAGTTAAATGCAACAGTAAGGCTATTTTTATCGTCGTCAACATGAATATTAAAGTCACCTACGATAATTACTTTATCTGTTTTAAGTACCAAAGTTGATAAAAACTCAGAGAATTCTGATAAGAATTCTGAATAAGGACCTGGTGCACGGTACACTGTAACAAATAAGATTGGCTGCAACGTTTTCCAGGTCGGATGCGTAAGACTAAAAACAAGGCTTTCAAAGGAAGTATAATTTAATTTTGGTTTGGTATTGATAAGTAAACTTGAGTCAAAGATGGCTGCAACTCCACCTCCTCGGTCGGATGATGAGGTACTATCCCTGTCAAAAAGTAAAACAACTAAAGTAATAGTTTTGCTTATGGACAAAATGTGTGTATCCAGAGTAGCCACTGCTAGGCATGAGAGAGAGGCAATGAGAGAGAAAGAGTGCCTTTTCCTTTATTTACCCACATGTGGATTAAGATGTCTGACACATAAAATGTATAACACACACTTACTGTCATGGACATGCTGTGTCGCCAAATCCCTTCGTTTAGTCTGGGTGGATTGAATCAATGGGATTATTCAAAAGAAGATTATAACTACACTGTGAGTTACAGGATATCGGATGAAGCTGCTAAAGTGGGTTTAACTGCAGATCAATGCTGCTGCCCGGTGGCAGCAGAGTGGATTATTTCTGTGTGTCATGTAAAACCATAAAGCCTCAATTTAAACCGATGAAAGTAGCCGAGCACAAGTGATCAAAGATATGGAATCAAATTACAGTTCTGCATTCATGACTCAACGGAAATGAGGACATTCTTTGCAAATGTAAGGCTTACAAAATGAGCCAATTTTTACTTATGTTGTCCTCAAATTAGATAGAAGTCAAATGACAACAACACACTTTACTTCAGGATGTCTTCTGTCAATCAAAATGATAATAATGCATCCATCACAAATGGCCATAAAAAATGTTGTTCTCAAAAAACAGTTGTCTTGTGGCTTATCTTGCCCCATCTAAGGGGCAAGTAGATCCAAGTCAAGGGGTAAAGTGAGCCATCCGGGGGAAAATTTATCAATTTCAAGTTTAAACCTGAGTTGTTTGGTACAGGAATGTTGTTTCTGTCTGCTAAATCAAAGGCCAGTTCACAGCATTACGTTGGAGTAAGGCCATGGAACTGGTCAGACAGTTTTTGTACTGTTCACTTCCTTTTCCTCCTTCCTTTTTATGTATCTACGCAGGGTTGACCTTTCAATATTTCTGTCCTTTGCCACTGCTCTGATGGATTTTCCACCCTTGCCATTAGTGGCTGCTCTCTCCATTTCTTTTACAGAGACTTAACATATCCTCAGTTCCTCATGGGGGGCTAAGTTGAACCACTGGCTCAATTTACCCCACAGCAAGAGGCTCACTTTGCACCACAGCGACTATTTTGGAAAAAACTGTCTAGTTTAGTAATTTGTGCTAATCTTTAGAGAAAATATTCACATGGCTTTACACTTTGCTAAATAACCAACACGTATGATAAATACTTTCAGACCTGGATACACTTTCTTTGACATAACAGTAATTATACACTTTGACAAGCAAAACCTGGTTTTGTAGTGCCGATGAAAGGGAGTCGGAGGCGGTGTATTCAGAATGGACTTCCACACTTTATTATCCATTAAACTCTAAGACGTAAGTACATGAACTGCTCTGCATGACAAGCTAGCAGGAATGACATCAAACCCCGGTACCCTCACTAACGGGTCCGAGTTGCAACACAATAATATCAATGGTGAATTATGTATAATAACGTGTCACCACACAAGCCCCCCCAGAATTCACCCATAAACAAAATCAGCGTGGCGGGGCGGCACGACAGGTCGACCCCCACGACTCCTGAGCACGGGAGAGACATCCCCTGGAACCCTCAACGGCTGACCGTAGACCATCTCAGCCGTGGAACACTGCAGATCTTCCTTGGGCGCGGTCCGCAGGCCCAGCATCACCCAAGGCAGCTTATCAACACAATTTCCGTCCTTCAGGCCAGCTCTGAGCGCTGCCTTCATGGAGCGATGGAAACGTTCACAGAGGCCGTTAGCCTGGGGGTGATAAGCGGTTGTCCTGTGAAGCTTAACCCCAAGACCACACGCCACGGCGTTCCAGAGCTCAGACGTGAACTGCGAACCCCGATCAGAGGAAATGTCCGACGGGGTGCCAAACGGACACACCCACGTCGCAATGAAAGCCCTGGCTATGTCAGCCGCCGCCGACGTCGCCTCGAGAGGAACTGCCTCCGGCCAACGGGTCGTTCTGTCCACCATGGTGAGGAGGTAGGAAAAACCTTGAGAGGAGGGCAATGGACCCACGAG
Organism: Trematomus bernacchii; assembly: GCF_902827165.1. Taxonomy (NCBI): domain Eukaryota; kingdom Metazoa; phylum Chordata; class Actinopteri; order Perciformes; family Nototheniidae; genus Trematomus; species Trematomus bernacchii. Next base: position 2,939,971 of record NW_022987851.1, on the reverse strand, counting down.
GTCGATGTTGACGTGGTCAAACCTCCTCTCCGGCACCATGAAACGTTCCAAAGGAGCTTTCGTGTTGCGATGCACCTTAGCGCGCTGACAAGCCACGCACTCACCAGCCCAAGTCCTCACGTCCTTTTTCAGTCCCCGCCAGACGAACTTCGCGGCCACCAAGCGCACCAAAGGTTTACTGCCGGGGTGAGACAGGTCGTGCACCGCCTCGAAAACGGAGCGCCTCCAACTGGCGGGAACGACCGGCTGCGGCAGGCCTGTGGAGACGTCGCACAGGAGAGTAACGCCTGCGTCACCGAAAGCCACGTCCTCCAAGCGCAGCCCCACGCTGTCCTCCTTCAGGGCCTGTACGCCGGGGTCCGTGACCTGGTCCATCGCCATGCGGGTATAGTCCAGGCCCAACTGGACGGCCCCGATGACGACCCTGGAGAGGCAATCTACGACCAGGTTCGATTTACCAGCCACGTGTTTAATATCTGTGGTGAACTCTGAGATGTAAGACAGCTGCCGCTGCTGACAAGGCTCAGCCACTTTTGACATGGCGAACGTGAGCGGTTTGTGGTCAACAAACGCCGTAAATTCCTGGCCTTCCAGCAAAAAACGGAAGTGCCGCACCGCCAGCCAGAGTCCAAGGAGCTCTCGGTCAAAAGCGCTGTACCTGCGTTCCCTGGGCGTCAGCTGACGGCTGAAAAAGGCGAGTGGCTGCCAAGCGCCTTCCACCCACTGCTCGTGCACCGCACCAACGGCGTAGTCCGATACGTCTGTGGTAATGGAGATGGGAGCCGTGGATGATGAGTGTGCCAACAGAGCCGCCTGAGCCAACGCGGTCTTGACCTCCGTAAAAGCAGACTCAGCTTCCGCCGTCCAGTCGATCGCCTGGATGGGGGTCGTACCCTTCAAAGCCTCATACAGCGGCCGCATAATGTGGGCGGCCAGGGCGATGAAACGGTGGTAGAAAGTCACCATCCCCAGGAACTCACGGAGCGACCGGGCTGTGAGCGGGCGAGGAAACGCCGCAACAGCCTCAAGCCGGCAGGGGTGCTGCACCGCCCTTGGTGACGCGGTGTCCGAGGAAGTCAATGTCAAAAACCCCGAACTGGCACTTTGCAGGATTGATTATCAACCCGTGTTGACTGAGCCTCGTGAAAAGGGCTCGGAGGCGCGACAGGTGCTCGTCTACTGAAGCGCTGGCGACGAGTATGTCGTCCAGGTAAACGAACACAAACGGTAGGTCCCGTAGCACCGAATCCATCAAGCGCTGGAACGTTTGAGCAGCGTTCTTGAGCCCAAAAGGCATCCGCAGGAACTCGAAAAGTCCAAACGGCGTTATCACTGCCGTCTTAGGGACGTCCAGGGGATGCATGGGCACCTGGTGGTATCCGCGCACCAGGTCCACTTTAGAAAACACCAACGTACCGGCCAGATGTGCTGAAAAGTCTTGAATGTGCGGCACGGGGTAGCGGTCAGGTGTCGTGGCGTCGTTGAGGCGGCGGTAATCCCCGCACGGGCGCCAACCGCCGTTCGGCTTAGGAACGACATGTAGAGGAGAGGCCCAAGGACTGTCAGAACGGCGGACGATACCCAGGCGTTCCATGGTTGAAAACTTCGCCCTCGCTACTGCAAGCTTAGAAGGGTTCAACCGCCGGGCCCTGGCGTAGACTGGGGGACGTGGTGCTCCACCCCATGCTTGGAGGTGAGCGCAGAGAAGGTGGGTAGCGTCAGGTCTGGAAATTCAGCCAACAGCCTGAGAAACATGTCCGCTCCCGACAGCGAGCCTGACAGCCCGTCGTACGCTGCCTTGCCCAGTGTACACACGAGGGAGGAAAACGTCAAGGCATCAACCAAGCGTTTATTTTTAACGTCCACCAGGAGTCCGTGAGCACATAAAAAGTCTGCCCCGAGGAGGGGAAAATAAATGTCTGCCGTCACAAAATCCCAGCTGAACCGCTGTCCTCCAATACACAAACACATAGGCCTCACGCCGTACGTGCGAATGGGGCCGCCATTAGCTGTCGTCAACCGCGGTCCATGTCCCCCACGAGCGACGTCTTCCCTCGAAGCAGGAACTACACTCCGTTGAGCTACCGTGTCACACAGAAACAAGCTTCCTGAGACTCTGTCGCTGACGAAGAGAAGCCTGCTCGTGCCACCAACGCTCAGGGCCACTACCGAGCGCTGGCCCTCCGTTTCCTGGAGGCTTGTAGCTGCAGGGAGCGACACACTTATTCGCGTTGGCCCCGAACCGTGCGTGGTAAAAACACTCTCCTGTGTCCCCACGCCGGCCTGTTACTGTCGCGTCCAGCCTCCCCCAAGTCTTCTTAACTGTTGGACGCTGAGTGTCACAGCTAACGCCTCCGCACCGGGCTGCTGGGTAGCCAAGAAAAAACGGTCGGCCTCTTCAGCTAATGCACGGGGCTCCGTAATGTGTGTGTTGGCTAGCGCCGTCTGCACCCGGGAAGGCAAGTGGCGCAGGAAAATCTCTGTGAACAAAACTCGAGGGTCATCCCCCCCTAGCAGATTCAGCATTTTCTCCATCAGCTGAGATGGCTTGCTGTCCCCTAGCCCTTGAATATCAAGAATCTGGCGGGCCCTCTCCTTAGCAGATAAGCTAAATGTCTTAAGGAGAAGGGCCTTAATCGCCTCATATTTGCCATGGTGCGGGGGGTCCGCGATAAATCCCACCAACCTGGATGACGTGGAGCTTCCCATCGCTGCTACCACGTGGAAATATTTCAAATCCCCGTCACGGACTTGTCGGCAGGCAAAGTGTGCTTCCATGTGAGCGAACCACGCCGCGGCGGCATGCTCCCAAAACTCCGGCAGCTTTACAAAAACATTGCGTTCAGCCATGTTCATTGAGTCTTCGGAAACCTTCTCGAAAACGTCGGGGTCACCAGTGTAGTGCCGATGAAAGGGAGTCGGAGGCGGTGTATTCAGAATGGACTTCCACACTTTATTATCCATTAAACTCTAAGACGTAAGTACATGAATTGCTCTGCATGACAAGCTAGCAGGAATGACATCAAACCCTGGTACCCTCACTAACGGGTCCGAGTTGCAACACAATAATATCAATGGTGAATTATGTATAATAACGTGTCACCACAGTTTACACATTTACCACTTAACGATGTGCTTCTGTCCATAACAGCCACATATAAATGATTGGTGCTTCCTGAATTTATGGTCACATGACAACAAATGTGCACAGTTCCCTAGATAAAGGGGGTGGGTGAACTTACCCACTGGCTCATTTTACCCCACTCTCCCCTACAGATCTAACTGGTGGCCAATTGCTGTAAGTCATCCCCTCTCCCTCATCCTACAAGAAACAAAACGATAGCAGTCTTGGATGCTTTAAGGTCACTCTTTTCTCAACTGCTAGCCTAAAACAAACCAAAAAAGTTACTTTTTAAACCGAAATAAACCTTCAGAGCTCACATTCCAACTTTGTTTTCCTGTGGAAGCTAAATCCAATCAATAACTAACTAATTAATCCGTGTATCTACCGTCCATTTGTTTTTAAGGGTCTAATCCTTGGACCCTTTAGTAAGGTAAAAAGCAAAAAGGCCTCTCAGACACTCTTCCGTTTACTTGTTTAATAAAGAAAAACAAATGGACAGAAGATACACGGATTCTAATTCAAAGGTTGTACACTGCAAGGCTGTGTTTTAGTAAATGACCAAGGATCCAGACAAAGGAGCATTTAGCAGACACGAACCAGTGCATTCAAATTAATTGAAAGCAATCAAATTTGTGTTGCTCCTTATGAGCTTTTACATATTTTTTAAATTAACTAACTTGTGTTAGCCCTAAGTACTCACAGTAGTAATTTAGGTATTTTCAGGATTTCTCTTTATACCCAACAATCCTCTCAGGCACCAGAAAAAGCTCAAAAAGGGTCGTCCTGTCCACGATCAAAAACAGGTGGGCGAAATAGCGAGAGGATCCACGCGAGGCCGACCAGACTTGATCGAACCTCCCCACAGGCACCACAAAAAACAAAAACAAAAAAAAACAGTCGGATGTCGCTAGCCGCTAGCTGCTGTGGCTAGCCGTCGTTAGCTGTTGCCAGCTGCTAGCCGCTAGCAGTCGTGGCTAGCTGTTCTCGGCGGCCGTTAGTCGCTGGCCGGACATGCAGCCGCATGTCCCGAATAAACCCGGCACGGTCGTGTATCAGCTCCATGGAAGGCTTGCAGTCCCCCAGAGCCGAAAAGCCGTGGAAATGGCGAGCGTCGTCCGCGGCCATTCCGGAGGGCGCACCGAGCCCAGTCCGTACGCACATGGCAGCCACGGACGTCTCCAAGAATCTCCGGCATTCCGAGAAAAGCTGCGCTTTTTGCCGTGTTCGATTCAGTCCCGGATCCTTCGCGAGACTTATGTCAGGGTCACCAATGTAGTGCCGAGAGAAGGGAGACGGAGGCGGTGCATCGGAGGTGCAAATCTCACTTTATTGGGGAGCAGAAACTGACATGCTGTCGGGTCGCAGCCGCAGAAGAGAAGAGAAAGTGAAAGGGACAAACACACGGTAGGTACCCCGGAGGTACCGTCAACATATATGTCCGGGCGGAAACAATACCCCCAACCCGTAGTTCCATGATTGGATTATGTAACCCCGTTAATTAGTGATCACTACAATACCTAAATGACGAACTAAAAATATATCTGTATGTAATGCACAATAATAATGTTAACAATGTTGCAAATATAAATATAAAAATAAAAGTTATATATTTATGATAGATAGGGGAAATGTACGTTATTACAACAGCATGGTGCAGATAAAGCAAGAGAATATAATTATTTATAACATTAAAAAAAAATATATATTAATAGACCATGGTAAAACAATTATAATTTCATTTTTTTTGTAGATGATCATATAAAATGATAGAAGTAGCCGTTACCTTTTACACATTGCAATTACATTTAAAGAACGATAAAGTTTAAATTGCACTGAAGATTGTTATGAGTTATGAGTGTGGTATTCATCTGTTATTGTTGTTATTAACCTGAGAGGTGGCGACATTCCCATTTTTTTTCACATAATGCCATTAACACGTTATTCGTATGACAGTCACTATTTCAAATTAATTTTTGTAATGTTTATTTTCAAGGTCGACACTGTGTATTTCTCTTGTTTAAATGTGTCTCGATAAAAAAAGACAGTGATGAGCATCGGACTAACTGCCTTTGTGTGCACCATGTTGTGTATACGTAAAAGGCAACGTAAGGATGTTTTGAACGGAGGAGTCTAGTGGTTCCCGACATTCCTCTGGCTTGTGAATGCAGCATCACCGCCAGTAGAAGGAGCCCTTCAGTCCCACCTAATCCACGAGCCTGACATACACAAACATGGCGATATCACAAGCAGGCAAGATGCAGTCCTCTCTTCGGTGCTCCTTTTATTTATTAGTCTTCTGGGTCGCTGGTATACATTCGTCGACCCTTCGTGTGCACCCACAGCAGCGCTACATGCTGCCGCAAAACAGAGGGTTTTTCACTGTAGAAGCAAATGAGGATTTACTGGACGGAGATGGAGGAGGCGCCGCTGCTTCAGAGCTGCCTCTGGCCGCTCGTAGTGCCGCTAAAGGCGGGTTGGACTCCGGCGCCTATCCGCAACATCGAAGCCGCCGGAGCCCTGGTGAATTGGCCATGCCAAAGGTGTACGGACAGGTAATATAGTGCATATCGGTGCTATGCTACTAACGCTACTTTCCTAAATCTGCATCACCTCAGACTGCCCTTAGCTGGCAAGGGTGTACTGAAGAAATTACGCAAGCCCCACTGTGGTTTTCCTTATCTTTAGTCACATCATTGTGCACCTTATGCTAGCTCTGTTTGTGTTGACTGCTGTATGAAGAGAAAGTGCCCTGTTTAACCTCAAAGCAGCACACCCAGTGCACAGAGCAGTAACCATTGTTGAGTCAGTGCGGTTGTTGATAACGTTAACTACATAAAGTTATAGCTCACTAAACATGTATTATTGAATGTCAACTCTCAAACCTGGTTTCCCTGTCAGTTAATGGAAACCTGTCTGAGGCAGTTCCTGAATGATGTACTTTTTTAGCTTCTACGTACTTTAAATGCAGAGGTTGAAGAAGTACTCAGATATTGTACTTAAGTACAAGTAGAGTGTAGGAATACTTTGTAAAGTCCTGCATTCAAAATGTTACTCGAGTAAAAGTACAAAAGTAGTATACTTTATATACTGTAGGGTAGCTAGGGAATTTTACTCCAGGTGAAACTAAAGTAGTATTTAAGTGTTGATTACTCGCATCATTAAACCACATTTGCAAAGTAACTAAAGGTAATACATTCATGTAGTTGAGTTAAAGGTCAAAATGTAACTCTGATTTGTAGTGAGGTAGAAGTACAAAGTAGCAAAAAAATGAAATACTCAAGTAAAGTAATAGTAACCCAAAATTATACTTAAATACTGTAGTTGAGTAAATGTACTTGGTTACTTTACAGCACTGCTACGTACATTAAACGAATGCAGAAAAGCCTCTAGATTCTGAAACGTATTTGTGTTACAGGTGTGTCTGTCTGCTGAGAAACAAGGAGAACAAATATACTGCTTTTGTAATAAAAGATAATGCAGGCAGAATAGTTGCGCTAATGCTAGGTGAGAAACAAATGGTTCTGTTTGCTGAGGTTGAGTGTGGTGTTGGTTTATTGGTGTATGATTATTGGCTGTTGAGCGGTCATTAGTTTCATTCAGTCACTCATTACAAAGACAGTTCATCCAGTAGTCTGACATCTTGGACTGTTGCAATCTCTTTGCCTTCCGGCATTATAATGTGATTGAACACACTCAGACGACACCATGCTAGAAGAAGTATAATGAAGCATCTCAGAACAAACTGCAGCCGCCTCCATGAAACATTATTGCCTGACACAATATGTCAGAGCCAAGTGGAGAAAACAAATGAGAGTAAGGGCAGAGGCCTAAACTGGTCTGGTAACATGTTGGTTGGTTACACCATAAACACAGGTGAATTTGTTAAAGGGAAACGTATCTCTGCCACAAGCATTTGAGCTTCTCTACGATGACTATAAAGACGGCTTTTAACGATCAGGAGATTGTGTGATCATTTTAATTACTGTAGATTTTGAAGTGCTTTGATTGTTTGAGTCATTTAATACATTCACTGATTCAGGCCTCTCATATGTAAATAACTGCAGATTGTCTTATAGTAAATTAAATATCTTTGAGCCTGTTATAAACGGTTCAAACACGCTACACTGTATGAATATGAAACACTGCTTTCTGGAACGTCTTGATGGCCATTTTTCACTCATGATTAATCATATAATCGAGAAAATAATGTACAGATGGTTGAATCTATAATGGAATTACCATGGCTATATAAGGGCAAGGCAAGGACAGTAAACACAAGATAATAAATTGTGCAAAAAAGTGACACTGTCATGGAGGATTGGTCAGAGAAAACCGATTCAAAAGAAACAGTATAGCTGCTAGTCATTCCATGTGTTTCTCTCCATCAGCAGCCTGGTGTCTCACACTGACCGCTGATCTGTGTCTGGTGACACCCACAATACAAACACAGCAAACAGAGCAAATAGCCTCCAGGGACTCGCATCGGGATCAGGTGTCGTTGCTGCTTGTGAAAGATGCGTCCGGCAGAAGCTGTTATTAAATGCTTAGCTTGTCAAGTGTCTGTCCCCCAGCCGGGTGTCCTTGTTGGTTTATAGCGGTATGACTGGACTTGTTAAGAAGCTTGAGCAGGCGTCATAATTAGAGATAATGGGTTGCTCTGAGTGGGGTGAAGTTTGCATACTTAGACCCTAGCCACACGGAAACGGTAACAAAAACGAACCGAATTCGATATTTAAAAAGTCTTCCGTCCACACGCAATCGGCACCAGAAACGTGTCCGTCCACACGAGACCGCTGGAGACGCTGTAGTACATATGCCGGGCCTGTAATTGGCGCTTCACTTCCGCCACAAAATACACCAAAAGCAGCGAAGAAGACTTCACGAGCATGCATGGTTGCCCTTCTGTTTATTCTTCGCGGTGGATTTAGCAGCAGAGGTGGGGAGAGGCAGGGCTCTGGCTCTTTTTCTCTCTCCCGAGGCAAGCGTGAGCTTCTGCTGTATATCTCCCCGGTAGTCCACCAGCAGATGAAAAACACCCACCTCTCCGCCTCTTCCGAGGGATGAGGGAACCGTGCGGCAGAGTTTCCGTTAGAATTTTTTTTCACCGGTCAACATGTCCCTTAAAGTTTAAATCTTCCGGACAAAATTATAAAAGTGCCGGTCAAAGGTCTTCTTTGTTATTTATTGAGCTTTAAAACAAATGAATAACGACTCTATATAATAATATAAGAATAATATACGGGCTCTCTCTTTTCCTCCCCCTCTCCTGACAGCCCGTCAGTATTTTCGTTATCAGGAAATGATCGTATAGGGCGTAATCACGGAGCCGTTTGGCCCCCCAGAGCGTTGCGTCTGCAGATCTACCCACCTTGGGACCCGTTATCGTTATCGTTTCTGCGTTTCCCTGTCGGCCTCGTGTGGCCGTCTATGATAGAGAACTGTAGCGGATACGACCCGTATCGTCTCTGTGTGGCTGCAGCGTTAATCATGCATTCATTGACCTAATCTGTGGGCCTGGTATGAGGCTCTTATAAAACTGGAATAGTCAGGGCTTGGATGAAATAAAGCATCCTGTTTGAAGGGCAGAAAGGGACTGGGGTATATCTAGGCTACTTTAGGAGGCTTTTTTTTGCTTTTTTTTTCATTCCAACCAAGTTCAACTCACAGGTTTCTCCTGTGTGGTTCAATGTGTACAAGGTTTGCTCTTGATTTAATGTCCTACCACCTTCTTTTCCACTGTCAAGCCAAGTCATAGTTGCAGCTTCAAAGTGACTTAAAACAGGTTAGGTCATACATCTACAGTGGACATTGGAAAAGTACAGCTTATCCGGAAGTGTTTTAAATAGTGATGTTGTAGTGAAAATGCATGTTTTGGAAGTAGTTAGCAAACGACTAGATACATTTGACTAGGATTATACTACACAAGTTGTATGAGAGTTTGTAAACGGTTATTTGGACATAGTTTTCATCAAGAATTTCCAGCGGTGAATCAACCCCAGCAAAATATGCGATTTATAATGTTAAAAAATATGTAACTTTTTGCAGTGCCATTGTATCATGTTGTGTAGTTGATTGAAAAACATGAGTCCTCGTCAAAATTGCTGAAACCTTTACATCTTAATAAAGATGACTAACTGACTAAATGAGAATACTAAATGTCACTGCACCGACAGGAGTCTGCCTTTAGCTTAGCGCTGGGGACATGAATACATGCTAACATAGTATAGCGTTTCACTTCTGGCAACTGAATTTAAGTTTCAGGAATCATAAAAGTAGTGTTAATATGTAGAGACTATGCTCAACAAAAATCCAATCGAAAAGTCCCATGGGTTTTTGAAGAGGAAGCCCTTGCGATGCTTACTGACGGTCAGCCTACAAAAATACGTCATCACTGCTATTAGCTAAAAGAATAGGAACAGTTCGAATAATTTAGTTAATTCAGCTGTTTTTATTCCTCAGTTTAACTGATCTTACATTCAGCTGTTTAGAAAATAAGCCTGGTTTGGAGCCAAAGCTTGCTGAACTCTCTACAGGAGAGGAGCATCCTACTGAGTCAAACAGCGTTAAAACCCCCTCATATCTGCTGTTCTTCCACCAGCTGTTGTTGTTGTTGTCAGTGTCTCTGCTATTTCTAGTCTCCTGATGTTACAATTACCCCTCTCAATCATCATGTTCTCACACTTCTGTGGAGTGTAAATAAACAGTAGGAAGCCACGCAGTGACTATGCACAAATTTGTAGTGTTTGATGTGGTATGTTTAGAGATAGTTCTATCTTATTACATTCTCCAGAAACATTTGAGTCCAAACATGCAATTTCACTAGAAATCCCAAAAGCATTAATTACAGTGAACATCTGTTTTTGCTTTGATCTATTAAATATACATTTTTGTCAGACAAAAATCAAAAGCAAACACAAATCTTTAAAGGCTACCACTCTGTTCAAGAGTGTGCGTGTATGTGTTTTTAAGGCCAGTGTAAAATCCAACTGAACGCCTTTAATAGAGTATTGACGTATTTTTGTTAGCCGATCTGGAAGTTAGCATCCCAAGGGGTCCCTTGACAAAAGCAATGGGATTTCCCCATTGGATTTTGGTATATTGCAAGTCGTCCGTAAAAGTAATGTTTAACCGTAGGTGTTTTTAAATAGTGAGGTTTTGGTAAAAATGCCTGTATTTTAGAAGTAGTTAGCATACGACTGGATACATTTGACCTGAATTATACTGCACAAGTTGTGTTAGTTTGTACATGGATGACAGGACATAGTTTTGGTTTGCTCCTATTTACATCAATTCATTAAGGATTGTTCTCATTACATTACATTGCATTTAGCTGACGCTTTTATCCAAAGCGACTTACAATAAGTGCATTCGACCAAGAAGATACAAACTTGTTTTGTTGTTTCTTTTTTTACATTGAAGACTTTGTGCTGAGGTATTCCTTTAATAATGGAGACTTTGGATTCAATACAAATTGAGGTGAATCAACCCAAGCAAAAACTTAGGATGAGACTTCTAAATGATTAACCTTTTGCAGTCGTTGTGTAGTTGATTTAAAACATTTGTCATCACCGCTTGGTTGTGTTGAATTAATAGAGTGGTATAGGAATACGTGCTCAACTGGGAAATTGTTCAAATAAGCTCTGTGGCAACAAACATTTATGATACTTATCATGTTTTGTTCAGCAGGAAAATATTCAAATGTTAACACCACTTTTGGAAATGCAATCAAATGCAATTTAAAAAATGTTTAGAGAAATTTGAGAAGTTAAGTGGGTTAAGATAAATAATAGAACAGCTAGAACATTTTGTTGAGTTCAGAAAGTGTCTTTCCTCTACTGTAATGCAGTCTTTAATACCAGGAAAAGACAACAATTATATCCACAATCTCAGACGATATCCAAGATGTTGCTTCAATATCGATGTATTGTCCAGCCCTACTTTAAATCACCTTTTAGGTTGAGTAATGTTTATAGCAGCATCAATCTACCACGTGCTGAATCCCTAACTAATACAAATAGTCTTTATAGACTTAAGGCTTTGGTTCAGGAGGTAGTGTGGTCAATCATCAATGTGAGGTTTGGTAGTTTGATCCCCAGTCTCTGCGGTAAACACAACAAAGTGTCCTTGGGCAAAATACTAAACCCCAAATTGCTCCCTAAGGAGTGGCCAATGAATTGTGGGTGTAGGTTAATGTTTATAACTCCTGATGAGCTGTTGGGACCTTTTTACAATAGCCTCTTTGTGAATAAGTGACTGCTAGAAAAGCGCTTAATAAATGCAGTCCATTTGACCATTTGACTCCTTCTGACACACTCCTTTTGACAGACCTTCTTAAAGCACGCAGCACATCTTTACCCTTCACACTTGCGTGAAGATTCTGATTCTCAAAGCCTTCTTAAAAATCATCCCCGACTCTCACTCTGAAATCCCAGAGCCTCGTCTGAAGGCACAACAGCCGACTTGAGTGTATGTACTGAATCGCAGTACTTAGTGCCAGTATGAAAACATATTCAGTAGTTTTTGTGTGCTTGAGTTTGTGCAGCTGTTGTCAAGACATTGCAAGCAGAGCAACTTTAACCCACTTCTCATTAAGCCTTGAAGAAGAACTTGAATATAATATGTATCATTACCGGATCTTCCACTTGATACAATAACAAAACCTTGAATCAACGAATTGTAAACATGTCAACAACACAAAAACACTAACCAATTTCCCTGCATTGTCATACAGACTTCCTCTTTGGTTGTCTCAATTCGTCAACATCTTCTTTTCTTCACTAAAAGTTACACTTACAAGAACCACAATGGGGATGTTTGCTGTCACATTGTGAGGACAGTGTCTCATTTGTGCTTCCTGTTTGTAGATATGCTTTATGCTAACAGCACAGGCTAACTTACACATGCAAACTGGAGAGTGCTCGGTGCCTGGTGAGTGTGCTGCGAGCCTCCATTGCCTGCCAGTCCTGCAGAGATGATGTCATTGTTTGAGGCTGGCTCTGATGCTCTCCTTGGCCACTAAGCCCCCCACACACACACACACACTCACACACACACACACACAGTTGAATAATGGGGAGCTCAGAGCTGGGGAGGGTGGAGAGGCAGAGAGTAGGCTCAATGCCCAAGCGTATTGTTTCTCCGTTCTGCCTCTTGGTAGTACCAGACACAGTTCCCAACTCCTCCACACCAATGGGATATCAAAGCTCCAGAAGGGTGGGAAAGAAAGAGAGGAATGCAGCTGATTATAAATATATAAAGTGGTTTCTGTATCTGATTTCAGGCCTGTGCGGCAAAAAACTCCCAATTTAAATCGAAAGGGTCATTTTCTGCCTTGTTATAAGATTCTTTCCAGACAATTCAGAATCAGAAGATCTTTATTGTCATTACACTCATGTACAACAACATTTTACAGGCTTCTATGCAGTTGAAAGATGCCCTATTATGTTTTGGGGAGTTTTCCCCTCTCCTGTAGTGTGTTATTGAGTTTTTTGTGCATGTAAATGATACAAAAAAATCCCAAGGTTCCCAAAATTGAGAGTGACTCAATTGACCTCCTTTGCAACATAGTGACATCACTATTGGTTTCTAATGAATATCACTCCAACACATTGTACCTGATAAGGCTAAGGGGTGGACATCTCTAAGTGGTTGACAAAACACAACAGTTGGCCAGCTAACCAATCAAAGCAGACTGGGCTCTGGTTTCAGACAGAGGGTGAAAAGAGGTGCTGCAGCACAGGCAGTATGAAGAAAATAAATACATTTTTTAACATTAAAGGTCCCATGTCATGGCCATTTCTACTGATCATAATTCCATTGTTGAGGTCTACTAGAATAGATTTACATTGTTCAATTTTCCAAAATCACATTGGTTTCTCATACAGCATCTCTGTATAGTATGTGTATTCACTCTCTGTCCTAAACGGCTTGTTGGAGCTCCTGCCCCCCCCCTCCCTATGAGCCCACTGTGCTCTGATTGGTCAGCTCGCCCACTCTGTTCTGATGAGTCCACCACTGTTACAGCTGAACATCAGTGTTTATGTGTTACAATGGCGTTTGTTAGCAACCAGAAAATGACACCAGTAATGACAAACAGATGAGAATGCTGCGTGGGGTCTGGGTGCCGTTTTTGCGGGACGTTGCGGGGCTCGCTGCTCCGCCCTTTGAGCGGACAGTGTGAGCTGGATTACTGGTGTCGTTTCCTGGTTGCTGCGTTGGGTCTGCGAGACATCGCGAAACTCAGCCTGAACTCAGCCTGAGCACACACACAAACAGTTTGTGTGTGTGCTCAGGCTGAGTTCAGGCTGAGAAATCCGCGGAGCAGCGGCTGAGAAAAGATAAGGCTGAGTGAGTGTGTGTGTGTGTGCGGAGCTCCACGGAGTGGTCCATTTGGACCTGGGTATGGTTACGTCACTATACTCAGGAAGAAAAAAATGGAAAACGAAAAGTCTCCAACGAGGCGTTTTGGGGCACCATAGACAGGTCTTTTCTGTGTTAGAGCTTTATTCGCTACAGGGTGTACTTTGAGGGTTTGTGACTTTGCAGACCGTTTACATGCAGAAAAACCTTCATAACACACAAGGGGACAGGTAATAACCGGAAAAGCATGACATGGGACCTTTAAAGCATGTAAACACGACACGGTAGAAGCACAAAATACAAATATGACAATGGGCATAATAGGAGACATTTAAAAATAAAAGTAACTACATAAAAGTAGTGATGAAAGGACAAGAGAACTTCCCTGACAGAACAGGTTTAGTTATGTCACCCTGCTCGCACACTTCTTTGGGTTAAATTAGAATTTTAGCTCTTAATGTCATAGAATCAGAAATACTGCTACATATGCAATGACAATAAACTGCGCTCATGTCCAGTGATATGTACTTACACTTAACTAGGGATGGACTTTCAATCTTTTCGCATTAGATTGGGCTATCAGCAGTAACTTTCACTTACACTACTAATCCTCTGACAAGATGTGTCTGGCCTGCACGTGTCTAATCTGGATCACGCCTAGGCTTGATCATCCTTTGTATTAACAAACGCCCAATTGAACTTGTCTACATGCCATTTGGTTCCATTCCAAATATGTAAAGATATTGATGAGGCTTAGCATAACTGGGAAGATGCTCTCTAACTGTTGTCAGACAGCCAGTTGAAACCCTTGCAGCTAGTGAAGACCAGAGGGCCTTTTATTTGGATCAAAGCACTAATAAGGAATGCAGCCAGTGTCTCAGATGCATGTAATGGCTTGTTAGTGAAAGGGAAAGACTCACTCACTTGGGACAACAATAAGCGTGAAAACAGTTCAAAGTGATTGAAAACATTGTGATTCTTATTTATTTGAAGTCTTGGGCTGTTTGGAGAAATATATAGTTTTAGTCATACTTTAGTTATCTGATTTTCGACTGCTAATTATTTTTAGGCCACAGCTGCTTTCTATTGGGTACAGCTACCATGGTAACAGGTATTGTTCTGGTATATTGGGAGGTGAGTTGAGGAGAAGCTTAAACATCATACCATGCGAATATGTCCTTTCTAGAGAAAGAATTCAACAGTTGACTGTGCATATTCATTCTGGAACCCATTCATTCCTTCCATAGGGCATATAAGCATTTTTCTTATGTTTTATATAAATGTCAGCATGCTGATATTTTGTAGGTTGTCCTTGCTGTTTTATTCCTGCCTCTTTTCTAATTTAAAATAATTCTATTAACTCCAATAACTCGTACCATCAGATGAAATTACTGATACTGAAGACTTATTACTGACATTATCTCTGGATAAAGAAAATCGGCACAGAAATGTCAATACACATATTAAATTATTTTGTAACCTCATTACTTTATACTTAATCGACAACAACAGACTCAAAGCCGACCAGCACGCAGCAACCCATTATCATCCAAAAATCCAATTGGCCGCCTAAGCTCTCGCTAAGCAAGACGATGTTCCTGCAGTTATTCGAATCAAATGATTAGGCTATTTACTAGACGGAAAATGGGAAATATGTCAATTCTGATATGTTCACAGCATATAGAAGTGATGATTGGCAGAGGATCAGGGGTTTTATTACAAGAACCTACCCAAGCTGGGATGAGAGCTAATCCGCACTCATTCTTAAAATATTTTTATATATATATTCTCCTTCACACACACGTACATGGCCCTGAAAATGATTAATTAAAATGCACTCTTCTCCTTATGAAAGTAACACCAATGACAATTTGGTCTGACAAAAGCATATTGACCAACCAATCGACCAACTGACCAGAAGGTGTTATCCCTAATAGACGCATTACGTTATTGAATTTAAAAATACATGATTTGTTCTTCTTTTCCTCCTCCATATTTTTTAACATACAGTACCTTGTCGTTGTTTCTGTTATTTCTATTTCTATTTTTTTGACATTCTATACTGTCATTACAGTGCATATTTTTGACATACTATATATACCATGTTGTTTTATCAGAAATTGTATAGACTTGCAACGGGAAAGAGATATCAGTACATTTTACTCAACCTTTTTCACGTGAATCAACTTCCAGGGAAGAACACATATTAGCCCGTATGTCAGCCATTAAAGTAACCCTAACTAGTGGTTCCTGTTGGTGGTCTGTCTAGCATTGTGTCGAGAAAAAAAGAAGAATCTATGGAATAAAAAACAATATCTCTGTTTCTTCTGCACCAATTATGATTATTTTGTTGACTGTTGTTTATGAGTTCTGAAGAGTTGAATCTAATCACGTTGTCTTTTCAAGGACATCTTCCATTATTTGTAACACCAGCACTTTTTAAATTGACTGAATTTACTGTAAAGAATTCCCGAATTTTGTCAAATAGATACATTTTCATTGTCTTATTTCGTAACAGATACGTATAATACATACAATATGCTTATAGTAACTTGTTTTCACCAAATATTTCTGAATTGTATTTAGTAGAGTAGGATATGCCAGTGCAGATACAAACCTCACTCCCCTCGTACTACAGAGGCAGTGGGGAACTGTGAAGATGGCAATTAACTCACTGTTCCGCTCTGTCGGCTATCAAGGTCTCACCAAAAAAGCGAGCCTTCATGAAAAGAGGAAAATCTTTCCCCCTCTGAGTCTGCACTCTCGGACTTGTTACTTGGGTTTACTGAATCCCGTCTGCTCCGTCAGGTATGAAGGCTTTGCACGAGACTCTTCTGGTGAGACGGAATGCATTATACATGCGAGAGAGACGGACAGAAACCGTGGCAGTACAGAAGCCTTGTCGGCTGTCTGCGCTTGTGCCCGACTCAGCCCCCTGCTCCCTCGAACCCCCCACCCCCAACTCCCCAAGTGACCACAAAGCTGTTGCAGAAATTGATGGACGGGAGCAGATGAGAGACACTTCTCCACCACTTAAAGAGCCACCACTGGTCTCTCCCCGCCATGTTGCAGTGCAGTGTGAGGGGAAAACAAACAGCACAGGCAATAGGAATAGTACATGTCCAATATTGACTTCCTATTGACCTGAAGCTGTCCATTATTTTACACAACTTTGACATAGCAGATTTATAAGGTTCTTAAATGAATATGCATAGATGGGAGGTGTCTCCTTTTAACTGTTACTAGGCAGCTTCTTTACCTTGTGTTTAGCAATGCTGCAAACACTCCTGACCTTGCTAAGGCTTACCACCTATATCTAGCCATTTGAACTGAACTTGTTTTGAGAATAATGTACTAATGATAGCTGTTGGTGAAGCTTGTTTTAAGAAATCTTATTCTTATTTCAGGAATTCTTATTAAGTCTAATTATCTCACTGCACTGGCAGAATATCCCCCTTGTTTCAAGTCTGTGTAAACAGACTTTTCTTCTTGTTCTTGTTTTAAGATGGACGTTATTTGCAGTGTCACAGGTTGCAAAAGATAGCATTGCTATGTATTAAGGATATTGGTCAATACATGATTAAACAGAACAGTACCTTGTAATGGAGATATAATCAGCCCTAATATGCAAAACGATTTTCTGTTTAGTTTTTTTATTTCAAACCTCATTTTTATATTTTGTGGCCATTTAAAAAAGAAAAGAAAAAAGGAGCCATTCAATGTATTTTACATTGGGTTATTACCTTTCTATGTATGCATTTTTTATTGATGGAGTCCTGCCATACCAGCGTGGGATGCAAATGACCTTCACATGAACAAGAGATTCAGAGGAAACAATAAATGCCTTTTACTTTAGAAGCTTTTCTTTTCCTGTATATTGACAGCTTTCCTGCATTCAAATTAGACCGAATGCAACATTTTCTACAGCTTCTGTTTCACATTTAAGGGTTTACCTTGCAAACCAAAGGATAACTTTAATTCTGAGGCAGTAAAAAAAAAAAGTATTGTATTTGTTACAGAGGTAAGCCCTGACTGCTTATGAAGTTATTGGCTGTCATTTCAAACAACAAGGCGGTGCATTCTGTCATTTCAGTCTGGTCCTCTCTAAACAGCTATGCAGGAACAGGTTTCTCAACCGCCACATGTCTGAGCAATTAACTGTTGAAGGTGTCTTTACTTTCATTTTGATGGTGTCATTTTGATCCTAAAGCTGCATTCACGTGATACGTGATTTGCACTGCTTCATTTAATTGGTTGCGTGTTGAAAAGTCAGCGGTAACGAGGGGTAGCGCTTCTACGCGGCAATGCCAGCATAGAGAGGTTTCACCGCCTGTCACAATGATGTTTTTACGAAGTGCATTTTGCATTTAAAGTTTAAATAGACCACAAATATGCTGTCAACCACTGGTCTCTTGGTTAGAATCTCAGTAAAATGGCTGCTGTTGGTTTATGTGCAACCTTCTGGGCATCCGTGATATAAAAAACCCTGGTGTTGCATTGTGTGCTTATGTGAGGAAGGTGATGAAAAGGTCAGTTTAGCCCGAAGGAGAGCTACAGTGAGACTATAGCAATAAGCCAAACCACAAAGTCTGCTCTCTGCAGTACTATTAGCAGTTTATGGAGCTTGTAACAAAGAGGCTGTGTTGCATAACAAGATAAAAGGGAGCTTTTATGGGATCGAATGCACCTCATGATGAGATAGCCCTTGTTTACTGGCGTTGTATTCATTGTGAATTGCTACCTGTGTACAGGACGGTGATCATCTTTTGAATTGGTCGGGATTTGCTGCAACCAGGGAAATTGTTTGTATTGTCACTCGCCATCACACAGTAGATTCAGCTGTGTCAGTCTACGAGGCCGCTGGCACCCTTTTGGACTGCGCAAACCCCGGCCAATGAGGCCTAAAATGCAAAGATTTACTGCTGCAACACCTCGGCCTGAAAGACAGCCCTGGCTTTTACTGAGGCGGCCCTGAGGGAGGCAGGCTGAGGAAGATGGAGAACACGAGGAGAAGGAGGAGGAGGGGGGTGAGGAGGGGGAGGAGGAAGCTGATGACTAAAGAAAGAGCTGGAAAAGAAAGTTGTGTATCAGTGTGGCTTAAAATGGAAGAAGTTACATGAGGAAAAAATTGAATTTGTGTTTCTGGCGACGTACAGTCTACTCCTGCAGATTGCTAAAGGAAATATCCACTCTTTGTCTTTCAGTTTTTTTATCATCATTCTCTGATGTTTCATGCTTTTCAAGAGCTTATTTATGATAAAACATTTTTTTTATTTCCCACCCCCTTGACCAAAGCACAATAGAGTGGTGCAGGAATGAGTCCTGAAAGCCGGAAATCAGTTAGCACTTTCCCACTTCCAGTTCCCTCATCTCGAAGTCAAGGATTTTTGGTTTATAGACAACACAAGCTTAAGAGCTATACGAAATAAAATACTTCAGTAATTAATTACCCAACTCGTGAATGTCCGAAGCTTCTATGCGTAAAACGGCTGTTGCTAACAAGTGACTGAATAAACGCCATCTTTCCGACACGAGTTCCTTTCGCCTAGTGTTGGGGACCAAGCCCCCAGGACGTGTCCCCGGATGTTGAAGAAAATGTCTGCAGTGGCCAAACGGTGGCACGACATGTTCTGTGTCAGTCTGTGTACCCATTGACTTACATTTTGAAAGAGACGTCTGAAAATCAGCGGATATTTTTTTGAAACTTAATGAACTACCCACTAAGACCACTTTTATAGCCCTTATTTTTAGACCGGCTGCGGATTGGAGGCGGGGCTTAAGCCAAACGCAAGTGCGCAAGCTCTATGGATCCAGATATAGGTACTTTTGTTCTCGATAGTCAGGCTATTTTGGCTTAATGCGCCACTGAGCAACTTTCATAGGAATGATCGGGGTCATGCCTTCAACACTCTACTGTTTTCTTTTTGCAGTTGCAATCGAGATTATTCAACCCCCATTGCACATGAGGTTTATTCGTTATATATACAATTTCTCAGCTGTTTGCAATAAACAAATTACAAAAGAACTGTTCAAACAGTTCAATTAAACTAATATTATAAGGGTTGTTGTCAACATTTAACAGAAAATGCTACTTTTAATGAGTACTGCAGTCTCCAAATATTCAACCCCTTCATGACATTTTCTAAGATTTCCTGATACTTGACTGAATCCATCGTGCCCTCCACACGCTGCAGGTTTCCAGTGCCAGAGGCAGCAAAGCAGCCCCAGAGCATCACTGAGCCAAGCCATGCTTCACTGTAGGCAGGGTGTTCTTTTCAGCATATGCTTCATTCTTATTCCTCCAGACATACCGTTGATCCATAGGCCCGAAACGTTCCAGTTTTGTTTCATTACTCCACAGAACAGAATTCCAACACTGTGGCATATTTATATGGGTTTGCGCATATTGGAGCCAACTTTTCTTGTGCTTTTCAGTCAGTAGTGGTGTATGTCTTGGAGTTGGGGCAAGGAGTTTTTAGTATGTACCTTACTGTACAAACTGAAACCTCAGTGCCTGCTTCAACCCAGTCTTGCTGCAGGTGTTTTGCAGTCACCCAAGGGTTTTTGACCACTTGCGTCCTCAGGAATCTGGTGGCACGTACAGCTAGTGTAGCCACTGTTCCTTTAACTTTGAACTTGCGACCTATGCTTTTAACAGTATCTATAGAAACATTCAGTGTGTAAATTAATAGAATATCCCCTCCCATCTTCAGAGCAATCTGACTATTATAACATTAGCGTTAAGAAAGCTTACTTAAATATCTGCCACGACATAAGTAACCGGATCAGAGTAACATTACGTACAGTCCGCGGCACTGTGAGTGCAGACGTCGATGTGTCCCATTATCATTCATATCATATCACATCATAATGTATCATATATTTCCTTATTTGAGTCAGCTTCTTGAGCCGTATCTGGCCGTGCAACACTCAGTGTCACATACTGTATGCAGAAGTATTATTTTAAGCAACACATTAAGTTGACGAAACACTCGAGTCAAATTCTCCTAATTAAAGTCAGATCCACTCGTGTCTTGGACGGGGCAGTGATTTCATAAACCTGTTAATGTATGCATTCAAACACTTTTTCTTTTACCAGCTGTATTCACCTTGCAGGTGCAGCTATGTGGATTTTATCCTGGATAAAGTGTTTAAGTCATGGATGTTTAAAGTTTAACTTCTTCATATTTGACTAATATTAAAGTTCACTTTTCATTCAGGAAGTATGACGCTGCGCTGTCAGTACGCTTGTCCATGTTTGAGATTGGTCGAATGCTCCAAATACCACCCCTTTCATGTGAACGCGCACCTAACTAGATAGGACACGGCTGGCTTGAGCGATCCACTTGATAACCAGCGTCGTAGTACAGCTTAGCCAGAGCGCGTATGTTTTGGATTGGGCCAACCGGCTAACTCAAACATATCCAGGTTAGGTTGAACCAGCTTCGTAGTACAGGCCTCAGGTGTGCTTGAGACTGCAGTAATCAATAAAAGTTGCATTTTATGTTGAAAATGGATACAAACCCTTGTAATATTAGTTTCATTGTACTACTTAAACAGTTCTTGTGTAATTTTGTTTATTGCTGAGAAAATTGTGTATTTTGCCTATAAACCTAATGTGCAATGGGGGTTGAATAATTTAGATTGAATTGTACATCCATGGTGGTGACGCGCAGCCATTGGACCATAGTTTGTTTATAACATTACCTTAGCGGTTTACTTCTGGCGATTGCATTTACGTTGCTGCTTTAAATATTCTTTGGCCTCTGTGTAGTGATATTAGTGTCTCTGCCTTTTTCTTTTCAATGCTTTCCTCATGGGATTATTGTTGAATAGGTGAACAAATAGGATTCAGGACTGGGTCTAGGGTTGCGTTTGATCACATCTGACAGGGGTAGCAAAGATATTTGTTGTTTACTCCACACTGCGAGTCAGTAGGAAAGTGCAGAAAAAGCCTTTGAAGCAAAAAAGAGCCCTTTCAGAAGCCTGCCTCCTCGCAGATTCATCAATAAAAGATAAGGAGAGGAAAGCAGCGAGGAGATGAAATGGTGAGGCGGAGACAATAAAAAAGATGAGACAGCCTATTTCTTTTTATTGATCCATGGGCCCGATGGGAGGGGCTCTTAGTTAGGAATTAGTATGTGTTACAGCAAGATAATGTTTCCAGGGCTCGAGCTTAAGGACCTCCCGTCGTCCCGGGGCCGAAAAAAATCGGGTCGGGGAGGATACAAATTAATTTTGGGACGAATTTGGGACGAGAGTTAAAATAAAAATACCCTGCTAACTCTACTACGAACGGCGATGAAAATGAAACTGACTGCACGTTTTGTGTAGCACACAGTTATTAAACCTCCTTGTCAACATAAACACACACAAAGCATTTAGCAACCCGCGAAATACACACACACACACACAGTACGTAGCTACAGCTGTCAGCCAGCCGCACAGCTGTGATGTAACTACAATTTTTTTACCCCGGAGCGGTGCGGAGAAACGAAACTTAACTTATGAAGCAGCTTTTGACGACGCGCTATGCATGGGGCACCCTAGAGGGGGTTTCCAGACATGTCATTGCAGCTGAGATGAGAACTCTCCATCGCATTTAGTCCTTAGCAATATGCTGCGCCTCTCCCCATGTAGGGATGGGTACCGAGGCCCGGTATTAAACGGGCCCCGGGCCGGAATTATTAAAGACAGTGGTACCAACAGTGGTCTTTTTATCGGTACTGGAGACATTTAAAACATACATGTCATATGTATTATTGCTACATGAACATTACATTGCAGTTTTAGTTTCGCCAACTCCTTTTCTAATATGCAATAAGACTACAAAATGCGTCTATGATGTATTTTCCAATCCAGACGAGAGAGCTCTCTCCCCCGTCTGTGTGCGAGGGGGCGGGGCAGTTTGTAAAGGTCTCCTGACTGTGTTACAGACTGTCATCCTGGTTAGTGGTTACTCTTGGTTCTGTCTTCTGTCTTCAGGACAGAGTGTTGGATTTTTTTGTTAATCGGATGGGACTTGATTGGATTCAATATTAGAGTAACTTTCTCGCTTGTGTGTTTTTTTTAAATATATTTGGCCTTTGTTTCTGTGTTTGACTGATTTACTCAAATAAAAAGGTTGATGAATTATCATCTAATGATTTGTATGATGTTTTATTTATGTTAAAGGTCACTTTGAATGATTTTAACTAATGATAATGTAGAAAAACAAATATTTTAAATTCGGGACGGTCCACATTAATTTCGGGACGGCTTAGATTGTATTTCGGGACGGTTCCGGGAGGATGGTGAAAAAAGTTAGTCGAGAGCCCTGAATGTTTCCTACCTTTTACATGAAAATAGACGTGCTGTACATACAAATAACAACAAACTAATAGTCATTTTTCTTATTATCAGCTAATCATACAAGAAGAACATAACAAACTACAAATTGATCCTATTAACAAATAGTATCAGTAGCTCATTATTCTGTGCCATAGAGCTAGCAATTTCCCCATAGACCCCCATGTTAAAATGCAAAACTTTACAGCAGAAATGTACATGTTCACAGTTTAAATAATAGTTTTGGTCTCTATAGCCAATCTATATATCTACAACTTTAGGTAGTTGTTTTTCTTATATAACCTAACCGTTTTCATTATGTGGATTAGCTAGGAATTAGACGCTGTTGTCACTACCAAGATGGGTCAAAAGGTCAAATAACAAAATCAAGTAACACCTTTTGAAAAGTCACACATTTAACACATCATTCAAATAAAAATGATTTTTTTTTTCCATATTCATTATTTAATTTGATTTGTTTTTTGACAGCGTTCAAGCTCTACAGTGTGGGGGGGCCTCAGGACTTATTTTGCATAAATACCTTAATGAGTTCCCATAAAGCCTTGACGACTGATTCAGCTGCTGTTGGTCTTTATCTTCGACAGTGTAGCAGTGCGACAGTTGGCTTGTTAAAGAAAGAACAGTGTGTCTTTAGTTTCAGAATAAAAAAAAAGGTCTAAAGCGATTGCCAAGCTTAACTTTTCTGTGATTCAAACCGCATGTTTAGCTGATGACGTCTGCATTTATTCTTGTGACTGTCGGCAGATCACGTGTATTTCTTATATTCATCTTTCTTCCCAGGTGCGAAACTAATTTACAAAAGCACAGATTGCATACATCTCGAGAGTTTCTCAATCTACTTGCCTTTGCCTTAAGGTACATTAACCTGTTTTTGTCCCGCAGGCCAACCTGAACGACTCCCATAACCAGATGGTGGTCCACTGGGCTGGAGAGAAGAGCAATGTGATCGTGGCTCTGGCTCGAGACAGCGCAGGAGCCACCGGGCCCAAAACCAGCTCTGTGAGTACACCTGAACACAGCCCAGATACCAGATACTGGGAAACTGAAGCCAGCGCATCCATAGCCGCTTTCACACCAAGTACTTAGCCGGTACTTGTCCCCGGTACTTGTCCCCGGTACTTGTTCCCCCCAAACTCTTTAGTCCCTCGAACTGTCCTAGTAGATCACGTTCTCACCGGAATAAGTACTTTTAAGGATTAGGCAAATGAAGCCGCTGACGTCACTTCTCCTTCTTCTGCTTTGGGTTTACTGGCCGGCCGCAAACAACTTCACGGCATATACTGCCACCCCCACCCGCTGTACATGAGGCGTTTGTTCATCTTCCTCAGACATTATGGAGTTGACTGAAGTTGTGGTTTTTGTGCTCATGTTATACAGCTTGGTAACTGAGTTATTTAAGCCAACTAGGGATATGACACAAATGCGGTGAAAAGGTTCGCTCGAACTAGGGACTAGGGCCAGATCCTTTTTGGTGTGACACCAAATGTCCCCCCCCTATCGGCCTAGTTCGGGGGGAAAAGTACTCCCGTGTGAAAGCACCTCATAACTTCAACCTTAACCCCCCTATCCAGCTGAATGCGAGTCGCTAATTTCCTCCTATAAACCAGCAACAGAAGGTGTGTGTTCACACTTGTGTAACATGTTTCTCATGTTCCGGTAATGTTTTTATTTCTGAGCCAGAGATTAAGTGCTCCATCTGCTACACACACACACACACACACACACACACACACACACACACACACACACACACACACACACACACACACACACACACACACACACACACACACACACACACACACACACACACACACACACACACACACACACACACACACACAGCATTTCTCTTCTTGATCAGTTTCTACCTTCCCTGCTGGGCCTCTCATCAGCTTTCAGAGCTTTCCTACAAAATACAAAGTTAAGAGACACAAACTCTTAAATGGTTTGCTTATGAGGGGTTTTAAGGCCAATTTGGTTTAAAACAGTTATCATGTAGTACAAGTCCATATTTTCCTCAAAGGTTCAAGAAACCTCAGAATTAAAGAACACAATGTTAGAGGATCTGCTTTCACCAGCTTTAGGATATGTGCATCTGATAACTACCAATCTGGTTGAAATAAACACAAGGAATACACACTACCAGTTATAAAAATGAATATTCAAAAAGTATTCCATGGTGTTTTCTGACAGAGAAAACGGATATTTGTTGTCCAGAGCTGACGGTATTTCGACCGGACTTCTTTCTGTGGATTGATATGACTGCACATAGTCCCTTGATCCTCCTTTGCAACGGTCATGTTATCCTTAGCTATGTCTATTAACAACCTCGGAAATGTCTGAATTGACTAATCAGAATTGAGTATTCAACTAAGCCGTGTAATACATTTGTAATAATATAGATACCCTTGCATTTGAACACTTGTCAAATTCTGATATAAAACGATTATCAACATTCTCCAATCCAGAGTTTTGTTTTGGGCAGGTATCACAATGTCGTTGTTGATTACTCCCTCTCCTCCCTTTTGTCTTCAGGTCTATGTGTCCTATGACTACGGTACATCCTTCACACTCGTCTCAGACAAGTTCCAGCTTTCTGGGATCAAGGCCAAGGACGGCAGCAAGCAGGTCATCTCCCAGTTCTACCACAGCCCCGCAGACAACAGGAGGGTGAGTCACTGCTGCTGGGCAACCACAGCAATTGGGGCTGGGTCAAAAGAAATGCATCCATTCTTCAATGTCATGAGTTCCCATTTGGGTTATAGGTAACGTCAAAGACAATCACTTTCCATCTTTTAACGATAAGATGAGATAAACCTTTATGATAGGAGCGACAGCAATAGGAGCAACTCACAGAAGAAGAGAGAATAACAAATGAAATGATTTAATAAATAACATGAAAGTAAAAGTACAAATAAAAATAACAACATTATGAATAGGTAAAACAACGAGCAGTTGAATTTGCATACTTACAGATTTTACAGTGATGGATACCCTTAGGCGCTTTCACACCAAGTACTTTGCCGTACTTAGTTCCCAGTACTTAGTTCATTGGAACTCAAGAGCAGTTCGCGTTCACATCGGAATAAGTTCTTGAGGGAGGATTAGGCAAATGAAGCCGCTGACGTCACTTCTTCTTCTTCTGCTTTGGGTTTACTGGCAGGCCGCAAACAACTTCACGGCGTATACTGCCACCCGAAGTCCCCGGCCGGAAGTCCCCCGGAGTTGGGCGGAAGGCTTCCGAGTAAATCGCCAGAACGCCGACACCTCCTCATCTCCACCGCTCCCATGTTTTCTTTTGTGTTGCCATAAGTTATTCTCTCTCCGTTGGTGTGCTGGGCTAATGCTAATAATGCTAATGCCAGCAAATACAATGGCGGCTTCACAAAACTTTACCGAGTTTTACGGGGCGTGGTTTGCAATTCGCAGAGCCAATCATAAATTGGAACCTTTTTCTCCCCAGGAAAGTCCCTGCTCTCTAGCAGGCACTAAAAAGGGGGGGAAAGTTTTCATGAACTATGTTCTAGTTCCAGATCTTTTTGGTGTGAACGCAAAATCCCAGGAGCTATCGGAACTAAAAGGGAAAAGTACGGGGAAAAGTACGGGGAAAAGTACTCCGGTGTGAAAGCGCCTCTTGTATTCCAGGGTACTGTTCATGCCTAATGAGAGTCACTATTAATATACCTCCTCTGCAGTCCCTTCCTCAACACAAACACATGATGTACTAAATTTAGAGGTATATGGATTTGTTTAGGCTCCTTTGAACATACACTTTTAGTTTTTGCAATTGAAGTTTGCACTGTTGGCTTGAACTCCTATATACTGTAGTTCCAGAGACATTCAAGGTTGATCAAGGCTGGGGTGTGTGTGAAACACACAATTGTTTGACACGTTCTGCAGCAAGTCTGAAGACTAAAGTATTTATAGCTGTGAATTGCCAAACTTGAAATCGTGGCTAAGGCCCCGGCTCCACGAGGACGGAAACTGGTTGAATCCGCATATTTCTCATGCGTATAGCCCTCTAAGCTCCACGACGCCGTAAGGGAAACGTAGAAACAGACCCCGCAAACGACAACGGGTCCAAAGGTGGATAGATCTGGGAACTGAGCGCTCTGGGGGGTCCAACGGGGCCGTGGAGTCGCCTATACGGTCATTCGTTTTCATAGCCCCGCCTCTCCCCCGCAGGGTTGCTATCGTGCTCCAGTCGCTACTGACCATGCTACAGTTCTTTGTGCAACATCTACAGGAGCTCCTCCTTGAATTCAGATTATTTATCTTTATCTCGATATGGACATAAACGCGAGTGAAGTCTAATCTGACAGGACGGAGACACGCAGCTCCTGCCGCTGTGATGCAGCGGGAGCAAAACACACACTTCAAGTCAGATCATCACCCTTAGCTATTTTAATTACCTCTCAAACTAAACTAGTTATAAATATGTTCATTTTTACTGTCGGGTCACTCATTACAGGATCAGCTGCTGCATGAGACAGACACTGACGCTGTGAGAAGAGAGGAAAAAGAGATGTATTTGATGATTATATATCATTATATCGTCGTTATTCATTTGTTTTAAAGCTCAATAAATAACAATGAAGACCTTTGACCGGCACTTTTATAATTTTGTCCGGAAGATTTAAACTTTAACACACGCTGACCGGCGAAAAACTCTGCCCGGTTCTGTCGGCCCCCACCGCGGAGAATACACAGAAGTGCAGCCATGACAACCATTCTTCTTCGCTGCTTTTGTGGAGGAAGTTGCTGCTTTTGTGGAGGAAGTTACAGCGCCACGTACAGGTTCGGCATATGTACTGCAGCTTTTCCAGCGTTTGGATGTAAACGGAGCCGTCTCGTGGAGCTTGACACAATCCGGTGTATATTGCGTGGGGACGGAAGGTTTTTTGCGGTTGCATTTGCGTTACTCCGATGCGTTTTGCCGTATTTGTCCTCGTGGAGCCGGGGCCTAAAAGCCAGCAGCCATAAAGAGGGGCGAGACAACATAATTGCTCAATTGGGGATCATGACTTTTGTTCAACCTTTCCTTAAAGGCATCATGGTTTATGGTGGGCTTTGTTTAAAGCCTTAGGCAAGACAGGAGAACTGGAGAATATTAAACAAGTTTAATATTTACTTAAAGAGCACATATTATCTAATTTTCAGGTTCATATTTATATTTAGTGTCTCTACTGTGACATGTTTCCATGCTTTAATGTTCAAAAAGCTCTTTATTTTTCTCATACTGCCTGTGCTGCAGCACCTCTTTTCACCCTCTGTCTGAAACCAGAGCCCAGTCTGTTGTGATTGGTCAACCGCTTAGAAATGCCCCTCCCCTTAGCCTATCACGTTCAATGTGTTGAAGCGCTAGACAATAGCAGCGCAAGTGTTTAATAGTGATGTCATTATGTTACGGAAGAAAATAAAGGAGTCTAATGGAGGCAGGGGGGGAGTGTGTGGGAGAGAACTTTTAGTCTTTGCAGACCATTTACATGCACAACAACCTGTTTAACACACTACAGGAAAGGGAAAACCACTAAAAAGCATAATAGGTACCATTTGTTCTTTATAAATACTCCTTCATAATGAGCCACTGAATGATCCGCATGGTTCTGATGCAGTCCTTCACCTTAAAAGCGATTTTAGCTTACCCTAAAGTGAAGCTTTAAAATGCGAGTAGTTCAATTCAAACCCCCTACACGCTGACAGGAAATGTGGGGGAAACCAAACATTGTCATATGCTCATACCACCACATTGAATCAGAATCAGGTTTATTGCCAAGTAGGTTTACACATACAGGGAATTTGCTTTGGTGTTAAGTTGCATACATAAACACTAACGCAGCCTACACACGGCGGCGTGCGTTGCCGCTTGACGGTGGGCGTGTCTTGTGCTTGGGGAGTTAACGCGAGCAACGCGACCAACAACCAATCACATGAATCTCCCGTGTCTCCCCCGGGTAAAAAGGCTTTAAAAAGGCTCCCGTGTATGAATCTCACCATAGACATTCATGTCTAAAAAGCGATTTTTAATTAATGTCTATGGTGCTATTTTATACAACATTCCATGCTGGCTAAATACTGTCTATGCCTGCTAGCTGTCCATTCAAACGAAGTACACTGGATATAAACTCCCCAAACAGGCGAAAACCTACCAGTTTCACCCACTGTCTCTGCCACCTCTCTCCATGCCTGGCTCCTCCGGTTTGTATCCCGGTAGGTGAACAGGGACTGAGAGCACCGGGTGATTCCCTACCGCTACGATTATTTTCTCCTCCATTTTTTGGCATATGAGGAAATGAACTGCGGTCTGGCTCTCCCAGCATACACGCGGTTTGATTGGCTAGCGCTTGTACTGGCAGATTTGCATACGCGGGATTTGATTGGCTGACGCCTCCGCCTCAGCTTCAAAAGTAGAACATTGCTCTACTTTTGCAGCGAGCACCGCGAGAAAAGCTACGCTTTGCTCCCACAATGCAGTTCGGCGAATCGTGACGTCACCCCATTCAAAGTGAATGGGCAGAAGCGTTGAAGCGTCAACGCACGCCGCCGTGTGTAGGGGCCGTAAGAGGAAATAAGTCGTAAGAAAAGAGGCAATTATAGAACAGTTATAAAAAAGATATTTGAAAAAATACTGCAACATTAAAAATGCTAACACGCAATATAAATATACATTTCAGCGTGCGGCCCATGTTCTGGGAGTCCACCCCCCGTTGGCAAAAAAAATCTTTAAAGAAATACAATATATTAAAACTTTAAAGTGGAGAGCTGTCCAGATTTTAAAAGAGGTAGCGTCAAACAGAAATTAGCAAAATATTAATTAGGATGTGCATGGCTCACAGTATTAACACGAACAACATATGTTCACATGATATACATATATATATATATATATATATATATTAACAATGATAAGGTGGCCTGAAGCCTTCCATTGTTCTTCGTTGGCAATTAATGATCATTAGAATTCTGTATCGTTATTACATACAGGATTTGATCTTTCACCAATTAGCTGCTGTGTTCCAGAAGAGCAGGGAACACAGCATAAAAGCCAAATCTCTGTGTTTGGATAACACACATGGCTTCACAGGCGTGACATTTGTCAGGCTCAGGTGGGTTCACTATGAGAAAGAGTACAGCAAAGGAGGGGGTAGTGGAGGAGAGGAAGTAAACAGATGAAGCGATGATGCTGTACAAATATAGGTTACGCAGAAAGAACAAAGAGCAGGATCCCCAATGGGTCTGTGGATAATCTCAGAAAGCACCAGAAGTCCACAAATCTAGTTTACAAAGCTTCACCATGTTTGATGGCAGAAACAATACTTTGAGTTCACTTCTAAATCAAACTGCTTACGTGTTTTCTCCCTGATGTGTCCAAAGCTTTACATGCATGTGTAAATAGAAACTAAAAGTATGCGGATTTCCTCAGTTTAGAGATTACTTCTGCAATACCGATACTTGTTTTGAGGCCAGTTGTTCTTTGTATCAGTAAAGTGAGTCAGAAGCTGACCTGAAATGCACCTGATCACACAATAGTTTAGAAACTAAACTCTCTTTGTATTGGACATTGACCTCATCCATAATGTCAGTAGCTTGAATTTCCAAATTCTGAAGACTTAGTGATTTTAAACATCACATGGGTGTTTCCAGACTATGATTCCATAGTATGCTATTGGATTGGTCATTAGCTTTAGCATTATGTGAAACATTTAAGTAATACACTTATTTAACTTCTTTCCACGTGCTACATGAGAAGATCCTTATCATTTACATGTCTTTGTGGTAGTGGAGGGAGAAAGTTATTAGCCTATCTTAGCATCAAAACTCAAACTATGTGGCAAAAGCTACCCTGGTGCTCTTCAGAGATATAAATACTTCTATAAAGCTCACTTATGAACAATTTGTTTTACATTTCTGTTATTAACAGTTTGAAGAATTGAGATAGGTGAAACAATGAGCTTTAAAGGTTATTTTGTCGTGCTAAACTAAGCTAGCTCCAGCTCCATACTCACACACAAACATGACAGTTGTATCTATCTTCTGATCTAACTCATACAGAAAGCAATATAGATTATGTCCTTAACTGTTTAACGATGTATTTGAGATAGCTTGTAGTGATAAGGGTAAGTCAAGTTTAATTCCAAGACCCTGCTGTTTGGATTGAAGCCAACATTGGTAGTACTCAAAGAATAACTCTCATATCTTCTCAATGCGCATAAATGGGTTCAATCAATGTATTCTAGGAAAGTTAAACATTCACACATTTTCAATTGCTCTGCTTTACAAAATGAACCAATCCCTGATAGAAATACTACTTTTAGAATATTTTAAATATAAATGTAGATTTAGTCACAACCTAGCTTAATATAGTCCTGTTAATAGATCTTCTTAACAGAGGAAAGTTAATATTTTTGAACTGCTTCCTAGTTATTACTCAGTATACTGCACTTCTGTGAACACTTGAACAGCCTCTATTCCCGGTGGGACTGAATTAGCAAAGCTCACTGTACATTAGTGATCTGGCACCTCAGCTTTCCACCGCAACACTGCACTCAGACATCGATGGAGCACCTAAGAAACACTTAAGCACACTTTTGCTTCAGTAACTTGTGTTTTCTGCACTTAATGGAGCTTAATGGAGCAGTCTTACACTTTGACAGAGCTTTTCTCATATAAACTAAACAGGAATCACTGTGTAAATTCACAAGACGGATTTGAAAATGTTTAGTTTTGAATCTGTATATTGAGTGACACACTACCAATTTCACACACACAGTTTGGCTTACTTGTCATGGTTACTTCTATTCAGACTGTAAAAATAACTCTGATAATGTCATCAGGGTGGGAGAAAACACATTCATAAAAGAAAGCTTAAGGTTGGCATTTCAAAGACATGGGTGTTAACCACACAGGGAGGGTCTAACAAAAACATGCTTTTGAGTTGAATAATGGAACATTTAGGATCCAATGTTTTTGCAGTTGATACTGTAATGGGCACTACAAATCAGGATATCAGAACCTAATGCAATACAAAATATAAGTTTTGCGAGTTTTCCAGCATTTTAATTTTCAAACTAAATAGCTAGGGCTATTAGCCACTTTTTTTTAAAGAACCCAAACATTCTGTGAGTTTGTTATTTGAATAATGTCTGAATGACAGGCTTGGAAACGTCCTAGAGGATATATTAATTTGAAGGTAGCAGTGTGCTGTTCCATGCCTACACATTATTGAGTGGCATTGAGAATACAATGACACAGCACATCAAAGCAAGCTGAGAACAGTAGGATTAGCACATTACCGTTACATAATCTAACTTTGTAAGTAAAAGGACAGGGGAATATGTGCTGATGGGGTTATACATCTTTCAGTATCTCTTAAATTAATATTTAGGCCACCATAATATTCAAAATCGTAAATTGAATCTGGATTCAGTTTATAGGGGTGCTTATCTAGGATCTACTTTAATCAGCTATGTAATAAAGGCAGTGTGGTATGAAAACAAGGGTTAGGGTTGAAAAATGCATATCAACTGATTTGACTTGGTGTGAAGGATTTCTGTAGCATTTTAAAATACATTTTGGGACGATGTGAATCAATTAAGTTTAAGAGTCTTGTTTCTTACATGGAATAGATTCCCCCCCACTCTTTCTAATTTGTAAGGCTCTACACATTTCTGAGTACAAATAATCCAAATTAGCAAAGATATGATGTTTAATGTCTTGTCGTGAGTTAAAGTTTGTATTCTCTTCTTCTTCAGTACCTTTTTGTGGACTCTACCAACAACTACCTGTGGAAGACCTTTGACTTCTGTAAGAGCGTGCAGGGCTTCTCTCTGCCCTTCAAACCCACAGACCTGCTGCTCCACAGCAGATCCTTCAACCTGGTGCTCGGCTACGACAGCTCCCACCCAAACAAACAGGTACCGACTCCACCCTGCATCTTATATGTGAATGACACAGGAAAATTCAGTATAAATCCAAATTCACGAGACCGCTTTAAAGGTGTGAAAGGTGCGCTGTCTTTCTGCATTTTATTCACTATTCTTCTATAGACTTTTTTCAACTTCTATACCATCAGACGTTATTATTTTATGTTAAAGCCAAAATCTTATATGAGAAACTTTACATTTAAAAATACAAATACCCTTTTCTAGTATACTTATGCAGTTACCAAGAGAAGAAACTATTGGCTGCGTAGATTTTTCCACGGAAGCTCTTTTGGTTTCCTTGATTCAAGCACAATAGTAGAAACGGGGCTCTCCAGTGTTCTTCTTGTAACATGTACACGAGCCAAAACGAAAGAATGAGCATGACCTACATTTTTACAGTACACCATCCCCCTCTCCTCTTCCCCCCCTCCCCCCTCCTCCTCCTCTCTCTTCCCCCCCTGTAGCTGTGGAAATCGGACGACTTTGGGGAGACATGGGTGTTGATCCAAGAACACGTAAAGACCTACTTTTGGTAAGACAACCGCTGTCTCAGCTCACAACAAGTGTGTATCCTGAATGTTAAAGAATGTCCCTAACTCTGTGCTCCTCTCAGTATACATGTATGGAGGAAAGGGGATATACAACCTTTCAGAAAATAACAATTCAATCAGGAGCTCTGAATAGGTATGTTTCCAGTCAGCATTAAATGACTAGCAAATTCTGTCCCCATAAGCTTAAGCGTGATAAATACTCAAATTCTTTGTTAAATTATGGCTGAATGGTCATTAAATAAGGATCCCAGTGAGCTGCTTAATGGCAGCACAAGGATTTTCACTTTTAGAAAAATGCAGCAACTCATCACCCCATTAATTATGAATCTAGGCTAAAAAACGATTTTGTTAGGGTTAGATGTTAACCCTCAATTTTAACGTTAACATATTTAGTTCAGTGGTTGGAGCTGGTGGCCTGTCTTTGACAGTTATTTTGCAAATCTAGGATAATTTGTATTTAGACACAACCTCCTATTAATGTCAAAAGCTCTGCCAAATTTGCAGTGATCCATCATCTTTTCAAAAAACGAAATAAAGGAATAACACATTTCCACCCATTCCGAGCTGCAGAGCTGCAGAAGATTGCATTTCTTCCATTTCAAAAGTTATTCAAAGCTGATTTTAAGTGACACAACCTTTAAAATACAATCCCGGACATACAATGTTGATCATATTAACTGTAAGTCTGTTTCTGGGAAGGGAAGTAAATGGTTTTATGGTTTGAGTTGCTCAAGAGGCCCAGACCTTAAAGCTGACGTGGTTCATGTTTACTTTCACTTCTTCAAATTCTTTCCGTCTGTGAGTGAGAGCTCCTACAGTGGCCCTACTACTTCTTCTCAAGGAGAATTGACGGATCAGCAAATGATCATTGATTGGAATTGACCTTTAATCTGAATTTAAATGTATTTGACATCTCCTTTTCAAAGCGAGTCCATCCACTTTAAACCAGTCAGAAGAGCATAGAAGGAACAAATACAATGATAAGAAAACAAAACAGCTGTTTCTTTTTGGACATGTTCATGTAGCAAAGCATTTCTCATAGTTACAAGCTGATTGAGAAAATAAGATGTCACGTCCTTGTTATGTTTTTGCTTGACCAACCATGAAGAGACCCTTCAAAGTGATCTGAAAAGAAGATGTGACAAGACATGATTCAGCCCTCCAGTTCATTTCCTGTAGTCCTCGAGCAGCAGCTGCACAGAAGTAAAGTACAAACAAACTCTTAGCTTCGGCAGCAGAGGAGATCAAAGGTGATCCAGATCATCTTGGATCACAGTGAGAACCAGCCGCCCCTCCTCTGTGGGCTGTTTATATTTCATCAGTGCATCAATATGAACATGAATGTCAAAGCCTAACATCAAGCAGTTATACTCTACATTGAAGCCCCGAAGTGATGGCTTCTCACCGTCACACCTCTCATTAGCAGAAGTAGAGAGGGGTGTGAGAAATGTAACTGCAAAGCAAGTCGTGTGAATGATATCAGGAATTACATATTCAAGACGACTTGAAACACTAGCGATGTCTTGGTCAGGTTTGTAGGCCTCCATCCAGATCGGAATCATTTTCATATTTAGTATATGCCTAACCCTAACCCTAAATTAAATATTTAGATTTAGATTAAACATTTATTATTATAATATTGACCACTACGAACTTTTTTGAAAGCTACAAGATCAAAATACTGGAGGTCCTGGCTGAAAACACTAAATCTGACATATTTAAAAGATTGATTTGATATGACTGAAGGTTTAATTGGAGAATATCTCCTGACATTAAAGCTAGAGAGTCAGCTAGAGGCAAAACAGTGGCAGTCTGCTGGAGATGTTTGAACTGCAAAATCACCAGGTCAACTCGTGGTTGTTCAACAGTTTTACAAAGTGGATCTTCTTTTACTCAGAAACATGCCCTTTAATCAAGTTACTCACACAATAAATATATAATAAGCTGTTGTTGGTTGTAAGTCAATTGTATTCTGCGAAAGCTATGATTTAAAGCTAAAATGGTTGCCTCTCTTTCATATAAGATAAAAAGACTTGTCAGTGTTGAGGCTCAGCCCATCTTTGCATTTTGACTATACCTTTGTGTCAGAACTCAGGGTCACTCAAAAATAATGTTTCATATTCAAACCAAATGTTCACTTGTATATGCAAGGAGGAGTGAAGGAGAGTGGATAGGGACATTAAGATGAGGACATAACATTGTTGAGTTCAGAAAAGAAAGTATTTCAGCCGATATTGATTCATTAAAACATGCCAGGATCAATGTGATGATGATCTAAAGATCCATTATAGCATTATTCGACCGGCTGTAGGAGCTGACTCATCAAAATGATTCAAGCACATCAATAAGAACATATTCATTTTGATCTTATACCAAGTCCATTTCACCCTGGCGGGTTGTGCTAAAAGAACAAGGCTCAAATATTATACACATTTTTATCAAATAGTATTCATAATGTTTTTCATAAGATTTTCGATTCTGTTCATACATTTGATCTCCCACCCACTCTCCTGACTGATACGCCTCCTGACTCTTTGGTTACTTCTAGTGACATCACTATGTAACACTCACGCTTCTGTTGGCTATTGCTCAAACACATCGTACATAATAGGCTAAGGATCTCTAAGGGGTGGACCAATCACAACAGAGCCGACCAGCTAACCAATCAGAGCAGACTGGGCTCTGGTTTCAGACAGAGGGTGAAAAGAGCTGCTGCAGCACAGGCAGTATGAGAAAAATAAAGAGTTTTTTCAACATTGAAGCACAGTAGAGGCACAAAATATAAATTTGAACCTGAAAATGAGCAGAATTATATGAAACGGGGAATGAAAGAACACTGACTTTATATAAAACTGAGATGAAAGACCACCAAAGACGGAGACTACCATATGCATTTGAATTCTTGCTCTTGGATTATATAATAAAATGCTGCTACATCAGGTGTTTATTTAAATTATTGATGTCTGTATTACATCTTTTATTCAGTGTATGTATGGCATCGTATAGATATTGCTCCAAATTGGCAGTTATATAGGTTCTCCCTACGCGTTAAGTGGAATAAATGGTACTTTTGGAAACATGACAAAAAGTATTTTGCTTCATCCAATATGTATGCTCTGTTTAACGCTGCGAACATACATTTAAGTAGTTATGTGCAAAATGTTAACATTGGCCTTGTACCTTATTTGTCCTCATGGTGCTGATAAAGAAATTGTTAGATTTGTTTACGAAACGCCAAGAGTCATTTCAGTCAAACCTAGTTTGTCTGCTGTGTGAATGATTTGTAATACAACATCAAAAGACCAGTAGCATGTACCTCTGCCCTCTGAACAAAAGGACGCCTCACTCTTACTGTGTTTCAAAATAGTGGATTTTATAGTCTGCTTTAACCCAATTTGAAAAAAGCTATACTTTTTTTGTGGAAGTAGCCTTCCTTTTAGAGCCTTTCGTACTGCACTGTTGCCAACAGCAAGACAATGGAATCAGGGATTTCGTACCCTTTTCCATGCAAAACTCTTCAGCAGTCAGGGTCTTTTACTTTAAATTGAATAAAGCAGTTGGCTTACAAGGCCGTGCTTAAGATTTTGGCAAAAAGAGGACATTTCAAAACAGTACTGAACAATAAAACATACCTCTCTTTAAGTCTGTGAGCTGATGAATGAGTTTTAGTTTGAATAAATATCACTAGCTTCCTTTCTATGCATTTTCTCCTGCCTGTGTGCTCGATGGAAGAACCTTCAGACAGATCATGGAAACAAAGTTTGCCTGCACACATCCACATACACACCTCACTGTGATCATGTTCAGTGTATTGTAGATCTGAAAGGCCTTTGATACAGCAGAAACCTACCAGGAAATATATTTTGATATGAGATAAAAACACTATGTCATTCTTTGAAAACAAAGCAAGATGTATTCAGGACAAACATTGTGGACTTTAAGTAATTCAGTTTTGTTTGTTTGTAGTGAAAAAACAACCAATGTTGATAACAGCCAATGCAAAACAACTTTATATTTTACAATGTCCTCATTGCTGCAATCACAGAAGTGTGGGTTGAAGTTAAAGTGTCCCTATAATGCTTTTTGGGGGTTTCCCTTTCCTGTACTGTGTTATATAGGTTGTGTGCATGTAAATGGTCTGCAAAGGCTAAAATCCCAAAGTCACCTACAGAGGGAGTTTCTCTCCCTCACACCCTGCCTGAAACGCCTCGATTGAACTCCTTTGTTTACTCCTCTAACGTAATGACATCACTATGCAACTCTCTCAATTCTATTGGTTAGAGCTCCAACACTTTGTTCATGATAGGCTAAGGCCTAGATAAAACACTTTTTGAACATTAAAGCATATAAACATGTCACAGTAGAGGCAAACGATACAATATGAACATGAAAATGAGCATAGTAGGGCCCCTTTAAATCCCTGAAAGGTTGTGTAATAGTGTCGGGTGAATTATTAGCATTCAAAGGAATAGAGAAAAAACTGAAAATGTGAAAGCAGACAAAATCAGCTGGTGTAATAATGAGAACATTAAATATGGTTGTTTTGATTTGATGCCCTTAAAGGAGTTAAATTGTCTCTGACAATGAAACAATGAAGTAGTTTATCTAACTGTTGAAGAGCTGGAAGCTCATTTGACCAGTTAACACTGAAACGTTAATGTTAAAATGTCAGTTAAAGGAACAAATTCATGTAGTTATAAGTTTAAATGTGGCTCTAAAACCAGTTGAAATATTAGTTGAAGTTGGAGAGGAAGAACGTTTCATTGGCTGGAGAGACCAAAACCTTTGCTCAGTGACTCCACATTTGTGCACACACACACCATTCTCCATCATTCATTAATGACAACTTGCTTCAACATCTGTAATGAATTCAGATGGCTTTACTTTAAAACAGCTAGGCAAAATATATTTTCAGAATGCAAAAATATGCTTACCTACTACTAATAAGATAAAAGCTTGACATTTGTAAATATACATCAGATTTCTTAAGCGTCCAGGGAACTCATCCTGGCAAGCACATTTGTAGTAAGGCCACACCAATGTTTTAAAAAAGGAATAACACATTTTTCTTTGACAAATAGGAGGTTGAATTTATACAGAATTAAAAGCAACCGCAAATATATGTTTCAGTCTGTTTTAAAGCTACACCACTGCATTGGTACACCAACCAAAAGTAACTGCAAATGATCTGAGGACAAAGGCAGGGCAAGTAATGATTGATCTTAAACTTTCCCCCCGTGGCTCTATCCAATTTGGGTCTAATCCTGTTTGTTCTGGCTTTAGCATGGGGTGCTAATGTTGTGCTGCACTGCTGCCTATCATTCTTAGGGTGCTGAAAGCCAAATAAACTCAAGCCTGACTCTCAGTCTGCTGCTGGATGCATTTAAAAGCAAACCATTGTGATTGGTACGTCCCCCACCCAACTCCTAATCCTCTGATCTCACTGCTAGGAGACAGACCCAGTCAAATTCTCTGTGCATACAATGAGAAGTACAATCTCTTTTTCCATGTGGATTACAGACAACACGACAAATCCTGCAGGGACTTAAATGCACTGAGAGAAATGAAGCAGCTAGGCTTAAAAGAGGGATAGACGGGAGGGTTAACAAAAACATTTCACTGTTCAACAAAGGTAAAGAGCAAATATGCCTGTGCGAGTCAACATGTCCTTGTACATTTATTTTTATTTTTTAAAAACAGACCAATTGACATTCGGCCGTGAGAGCCGTTGTTGCCTATTATTCAAGACAATACTTTGTGACGATACTTTGTAGTGATACTTTGTGGCGATACTTTGTGGCGATACTTTGTGGCGATACTTTGTGGCGATACTTGATAGCTTGTGCTGTTACCTTGTGACGCCACCTCGTGACGTTACCTGGTGGCATTACCTGGTGGCGTTACCTGGTGGCGTTACCTGGTGGCGTTGCCTGGTGGCGTTGCCTGGTGGCGTTGCCTGGCGGCGTTCCCTCGCGGCGTTCCCTCTCCCTCGCGGCGTTCCCTCGCGGCGTTCCCTCTCCCTCGCGGCGTTCCCTCGCGGCGTTCCCTCGCGGCGTTCCCTCTCCCTCGCGGCGTTCCCTCGCGGCGTTCCCTCGCGGCGTTCCCTCTCCCTCGCGGCGTTCCCTCGCGGCGTTCCCTCTCCCTCGCGGCGTTCCCTCGCGGCGTTCCCTC
This sequence comes from Trematomus bernacchii, assembly GCF_902827165.1. NCBI lineage: Eukaryota > Metazoa > Chordata > Actinopteri > Perciformes > Nototheniidae > Trematomus > Trematomus bernacchii. Next base: position 2,900,492 of record NW_022987851.1, on the reverse strand, counting down.
GCGCCCATACATCGCGCCCATACATCGCGCCCATACATCGCGCCCATACATCGCGCCCATACATCGCGCCAATACTTCGCGCCAATACTTCGCGCCAATACTTTTGTTGAATTATCTTTTGTGATGTTATCTTTTTACCTTGTCATGCGACCTATTATCTTATCCTTCCAGTCATGCAACAAAGTCACGAATAAGGAACTAAAAAAAAAGAATATGTGGCTGTGGACAGTCCAATCTAAAATGGGTAGTATTTTCCTTCTAAATCATTTTAGGGAAACACTAACCAAATGACAAACGCAATGCCAAAACAAGGAATGAATTGGGTTTAGGGAAGTCTTTAGTAGGGGCAGACATTAATTTAAAGGAAGGGACAGAGACAGACTGCGAATAGCCCTCCATGCACTCATGAAGCCCAGACAGTGTCCATCAGTTGAACAAGGACCTTTGAAAGAATGCCACAGAGGCAGAGCCGAGCCAACACACTGCTCTCTCTGTTTAGCTCTCGAGACTCTGGAGGAAAACACACTGATTTGGAAGGCAGACGATAAGACCCAGTGAACCTCCTTCATTCATTCTGACTGGCTCTCCGTGCCACAGTTTCAGAACACCCTTGCTGTGCACTAGTGGACACAAATAGTTTGACTATGGGGACATTTTAGCTTTGAACAGGCTTTAGGGCCTCAGTTTATATTTCCTCCATGTCTAGGAAATGAAAAAAAAACACACCACTTAAACTTGAAACTTACCACTGGGGGATCAGGCAAAGTCCTCACGGAGGAAAAAGAGGTGTGTCAAACCTTAAAGCTTCTTGTTGTGCTAACCACTGAACAACCTTGTGGCCCATGGGAAATATTAAAACTGGCTTTGACTTTGAAAATGGTCAACTGGGCCATTGTTGCCCTGCTACAGGGAGCACAGTGCTCTATGCTGGCAGTGTAACAATTCAGCCGGACCTTATAAGCAAATTGGTTTTGGCAGCAGATCGTGCTATTGGATGTTTTTTTTTGCTGAAATTCACCTACTTAGTTGTAGATAATTTACCTTGAAGTGTTTCTGTACACAGGCATGTACCTTCAGCTTGTTAGGAAGGAACCAGGTGTTTTCTAACAGAGTTGTTATTTAATTGGAGTGAAGATTTGACCAAGAGAGATTTGTTCTTAACAGTTCACAACAGCATCTCAAATGGCGTAATTGTGTGGTGAAATCAGTTGATTTCAATATCATTTTGCTCTCAGTGGATTTGCTCAAAGGGACAAAGTAAATCTGTGCACATTTTTGTCTCCCAGTTCAATTTTGGTTTGTCCAAGTTTGACCTTTAAGGGATATGAGAATAGGAAATACAAAAATATTGTCACTGTGTGTCACCTTCCAATGATAATTAACCTTCTTCGTCGTAGCATAATCTAGTCAAAAAGGCATGTGATGGTTTGCAGAAAGTTGTGTGACGGAAGTCGATGGCCTGAATACATCTTTTGGTTCAAATGTGTGAACTTTTTGAAAATGAATGGCAATGTTTATCCTGATTCAATACACCTACAGAGAAATCCTTTGGTGATGAGACATATAAAATGTTTATGAAAAGCATGTTCACAAACACAGGTTATAAACGAGGAACCCAATGAGAGGAAATTGTACGTGGGCCTAATGCACTCCATTAATTAAAGGTAGGGTAGGTACGTTTGAGAAACCGGCTCGAGATACACTTTTTGTTATATTCCATGGAATGCTCTTAACATCCCGATAGCAATGAATATCTTAAGTGCTTTGACAAAAAATCCATTAAAAAATGTCATCTGTGGAAGCCGTAGTACTGTAAAAAGTACGACCAATCATTTTAGCCGGCCCGGCTAAAATAACTGGATGGCCTACCTGCCTGTCAGCCTTCCATCTGTGCACAAACTTATCTCGTGCCCTCATTGGTCATGTGTGCGTTCGTGTGTGTTGGAGGAGGGGCTCTGTAAGGAAGTGGCAGATTTTCTCCGGTTGTGTATTTTCAAATTCTAGCGATCTCGAGCCGGTTTCTCAAACTTACCTACCCTACCTTTAACCACTAGAAATACTGTTTTAATATAAAGTTGGAAGAAAACAAAGTAATGTTAATATTTTATATTAGAAAGAATTGCCTAACAGAATGATTCTTTGTTCCCCCTTCTTCATCCTTCTGCCTCACTTGCCCTTGCTTTATCCACCCCTCTGAACTCCCTTCCGTCTTATCTACCCCTCTCCTCCACCCTCGTTTCTTTCCTTCGTCTTTCCTCACCCTATCACAGGGGCGTGGAGCCTTATGACCCCCCCACCACAGTGCTGGTCCAGAGACATGAGCCCCAGGGTGTCTCCACTATACTCAGCAGCACCGACTTCTTCCAGAGTGAACAGAACCGCACAGTGATCCTGGAGCAGGCCGACAGCTTCCAGCTCCGAGACAAGTACCTGTTCGCCACCACCACCCGGGTAAGAGAGCTGAGCACGCTGAACTGTGTTTGGTTAATGTCATTAAAAAAAATATGAATTTGGCAGGGGGTGGTCTCTTGCCACTGTGTTATTCTTGACATCAAAACCTTTTCTAACACATAAATGTTGTTCGGAGTAATGATGACCTTTTTTACAAAGGTTGAATTTGAGTTGACAAATTACCTCATTTATTGATCTGTCAATAGACCCAATATCACTTTAAAATCCTCATGTTTATTAATCTTTCATATCATTACAAATGGAGTATCTTCTCTGAGTTTAATCGGCCAACCCTTAATGACAAGAAACAGGCTTTTAAAATTCAACTTACTGCTCAAGAACCGCTGATTATGTAAGAAATAACTTTTAGCAAGGATAATGCACCTCCTGAAAAACCTTCTTCAAAACAAACAATTTCAGACCTCCTTTTATTAAATAGGTTATCTGGAAATGAGAACGAAAAGAAAATGGTTCTGTAAGATAATTATAGGGGAACAAAATTGGTTGTGAGAGTTGGAGGAAATTGAAACTTTCAATTTAATTTAATTTAGTCCACTCTGTTTTTCTGCTAGTTGTCTCTATTTTCCCCATTGTTTAATATGCCTTTTTATGATTTTGGGGTTTTCCATTTCCTGTAGTGGATTATATAGGTGTATGTGCTTGTAAATGGTCTGCAAAGGCTAAAATCCCAAAGTTCCCTCCTGAGGGAGTTTCTCTCCCAGACACCTCAAAGCGGTTGACCAATCACAACAGAGCCGCCTAGCTAACCGATCAGAGCAGAATAAAGCACCTTTTTTGAACATTTAAGCATGTAAATATGTTATGGTAGAGCCACAAAATACAAATATGAAACCTGAACATTTGCAGAATATATCCTCTTTAATCAATAACACTCCACTAAAAGTCTTTATTTACCCGAACCAAAAGACAGAAATATAATACTACAATGGACAGAAACTATTTCAAAATGTTTAACAACTTGCAACAATGCACCTGCATACATTTTTTTAAAAGCTCACATTGTATTACAGCTTAGTTGAGCAATGTAGTGAGCAACCAGTTTCCCACCTTAGCATAATGTGCTGAGTGTAACAGACGTTAGGTCAATATTTGGCAGGCGGTAACGTGAAGCGCTGTATTTTTGTCATTGTTAGTCTTCAGTGTTTGTGTAGAAAAAGCCTCGCTTAGCCAGCAGACAAACACACAGCGGAGCAGATGGTGAATAAGATTTGGATCTCTTCTCCTCCTACGTTTCACAGGGTGCCTCGGACAGATTTGCTTTCTTCCGTATGACATGCCGGCTTGGGCTAACTGCAGTGTTTGAGAAACAATTGTAATCGTAAGACAAGTCAGCTGTGAAAGATTTGTCTGATTGGATTATTGATATCAGATAGTTCATCATACTAGGTTAATGCATCTAGCTGTGCATCAAATCTTACTGCTTAGTCGCTTTTTGTATACTGCATTTATGAGTCAGGGATTTTTGCATTTTTTGTTTTGTTTTGCTGCATTGTAAGAATTTACACCAATCTATATAACAATCCACAAATCTGAAAAAAATTAAATCCAATAGAATTTTGCCATTGGATTTCAGCCCATACAATAAGCTCTGTTGCAAATACACATTCATGATACTTAACATGTTTTGTTAAGCAGGATAATCTCCACATATTAACACCACATTTTTGAAGCGTTAATGCAATCGACTGAAGTAAATAGGTAACGCTAGGCTATAAACGAACTATGTGATGACGTTTTGCAGTCCCTTTTAGTCACTTGTTAGCAACCGCGGTTTTCTTGACTCGTAAATGTTTTGGACATTCACGAGTGGTGTATTCACTGACGCTGGAGGACAAAACGTGAAAATCTCTTCGGATTAGGGCTGTGCGATTATGGCAAAAATCATAATCACGATTATTTTGGTCAATAATTGATATCACGATTATTAAATACGATTATTCATTGACTTTGAAAACATCCATATATTGAACTTTAAAACAAATACAAATAATAATTTGAACAGTCTCTTTTTTACTGTTGATTACCCTGAACGTATAATTCAACTGAAAAACCAATACAAAAATAAATAAAATAAATGATACATTTATATTTAAATTTAAATAAATAATATCAAAATAATAAATACCAATAAACAAGATCAACAAATATTTTGGAGCGCACTTCAACAAGCTACTAAACATATATAAATATGATAAATACAAATAAATTAGACTAAAATAAATTTGATCAAATATGTTGCAGTGCACTGTCACAACCTAGCAAAGCTAAATATTCGTTTTTTTCGATTATGTTGTTTTCGTAATTGTAGCAGGCCAAAAAGTAAAAAGTTATTTGCGGGTTTTAGGACTCGTTTCTGCACCACTATACAGCTATCAAGTAACCAACACAACATCAATATTCATACCTACATTAATTATCAGATCTTACCACAGGGTCATTAGTAATGGACTGTGTTTCACATCCCATTTTTCCCATCTTTCATCAAAGATATGTAGTTTAATGTAACTATTACTTAGTTATGTTTTCCATTGCAATACTGCGCTAATTATGCAATGATTCAAATGACTGAATCTACTTTAACTTGGTCGCTTTCTGCTCTGCTATTTGCAAATTTGATTAGGAAGGCAAGTGATCTATGAATACAGTCTGTAAATGCAGATTTGTGTTGCATATGGTGCAATTTACTGGGTACACAGCAAGCAGGCAGTGTTAAGCGCTGTGCTAATAAAGTGTCAGAAATATAGCAGCTTCAATAATTACCAGTGGCTAATGTGGTCAAACTAACGAGTAATCCTCCCTTGCAATTACTATTGCGGTCCAATTACACGCAGAGGTTAACCTCAAAGTGTGGAGAGGCCAACAACTGCCAAGAGTGGTTTTGTTTACTGCTCGGGATGTGACGCAAGACGTTGTAAAACGAGGCATGTGCAGGGTTTAAGGCAGAGACAATGGCCTTCTTTTTTCTTTGGGGCCTTTTTTTATCCCCCAGTTAAAAAATGTATTTGCATTAAATGTGTGAGTTCACCCAATTTAACCTATGCTGGCATGTACAGTAAGAGATGGAAATTCCACTCTGTATCATTCATCATTTAAAAGGTTAGCAAGGATTTAGTCTTTTCCGTGTTGAAAAGCACCATCAGGAGGATGTATCAGTCAAATAAGAATCTAGCGTCAGCTGTTCAGCCCTGTGCTTTGTAGCTTTAAATTAGCACTGTCCGACAGAAGTTGTAGTGAGAATTCCTTAAGTTATATTTCACATCTAGATCTTAATCATCTTAATTGAGATCTCTAAGGAATTGTGAGTTTCTGCTTCTGTCACTCTGTGAAATGATAACGTTAGCTAACGTTAGCGAATGTTAGCTCCTAAAGATAAAGTTGGATATATTGACAAAAAGAGACTGAGGATATCTGACTGATATCTTGAGCTTTTTTGTCAGGCCTGAGAGTAGAGTTGTGCAACAGCTCAAGCAACAACAATTTCACAACAGTAGACTGTTGAATGGTAAATATTCTTTTTAATACAGCCTTGGAGGCTTTTTCGAACTGATATCAGATATAGTGTGTTATGCTAGCTTTAACTGTGATGAGCAAAGCTTAAGAACTGTACAAACAGTGTGAAAATAAGTTACAATTATTGTTTGAGCAATTAACCTTAACTCAAAGTGGACTTACTATGTTTTTTCTGGAGCTTTTGACATGACATTACATTACGTGTCATTTGTTAGACGCTTTTATCCAAAGCGACTTACATACATTCAGTACTGTGGACAATCCCCACAGGAGCAATTTGGGGTGAAGTGTCTTGTCCAGGGACACAACGACATGCTGACTGCAGTGAGACTCGAACTTGCTATCCACTGATTCGAAGTCCAGCACACTATCCACTGAGCCACAGCCTCCTTTTGACCACTAGAGTTTGTTCAGTAGTAATCAAAAGAGCCCTGTTGTGATCAATTGACCTACAGTAAGTATGGAAATGGAGTTTGTAAGGTGATAACAGTCGAAGATGACCTTGATATCTGATTAAAAGCTGCAAATAAAGGATAGTATGTGAACCATGACTTCATGATAACAAGAATAAAGCCTAATTGTATACCTAATAAAGATCATCGTTTGCACTCATTGTAGCATTATCTTCCTACTAACAGGACAGATAAAACCATTGTGCTAAATCATTTCCAATCCAATTATGTATGCAGATTAGAGAACAAAACCTTCTCAAATTCGACCTAATACTGATCCATCTGGGGCTCGCTGACATGGAAAAGAAAGTAAAAGCCTTTGAGTTCAAGAGGGCAACATAATACTGCCAACACATGCTCTGTTTGGTTGTGTTTCCTTTCTGAAGTGTTTCCTCAGAGAGTTTCTAGACCAATTAATCGGTGCTACATGGGAATCGGATATAGGAAGTCATTACTGACTTCCAGAGAAGCGCTGAGATAACAGTGGCAGTGCAGAGGCATAAAGTTTAGAGATGTTTTTGACGATTCAATCATCAAAAACATCTCTAAACTGTATGCCTCTGCACTGCCACTGCTCTGTACGTGTATTTCTATCACCATGGGAAGAAACACAGTAATAGGTTACTGTAATGTATTACTTTTTGTGTAGATTGCTTATATTTGCTGGTTATTGTGTTTTTGTCTCTTAGCATAATTTTTGCTAGCTACCGAAGTGTACAACGTTAGCGTCATTCTGAACTAAAAATAAAAGTTAAGAGTTGGACATAGTGAATTTTAAAACCTTCTGCCTATCCACATCTAGCTTCACTCCCATATTGTGCTACATTAATACTAATGTACTAATGTACTGCTTTATGTTATAAACAACTGAGATTGCAATATAATTTAAGGTAATATATATTGCAATACAAAAATACAAGCTTGTTCTTTAATGCTACATTTAAGAATGAAATGGATCACTCAGGGGCATGAAAGCTTCCTAAAAGTTGTGTATGAACAAAGGCAAGTAGGAGCTGCTAGCAGAGCTATCTATATTTGTTTTACCATGAATAATCCTTTTAGGTGCTGTTTACACGAGAGCGCAAATGGTTGTATCCGCTACTTTTCTCTTTCGTACAGCCGTTCGTTCACACGAGGCCGTAACGGAAACGCGAAAAAGCCTAAAATATATCATTTTCACTCCGAGTGGGAGGTTAATATTTGTTTTGTTTATTCCAATTCAAAGTCCATCTGTCTCATCTGCAATGCGAGCGTGGCTTTACCGAAGAAGGGTAATTTAGAGCGGCATTTCAAAACGGTGCACAAACGCTACGAGACGGAATTCCCTCCTAATTCTGTCCTACGCTCTTCTGTTCGTTGCGTGCATATGTAACAGAGTTAAACATGTGAATACATAATTATAAGTTTGTGAATGTTAAATTCATAATAAGTTGTGAATTTTAAGAGATGAGATTGTTTCATTTAATATTTAAAGTTTTGTTTCCCTTGGGAACACCGTCCCGTTGCACGTCTTTTTTTACTTCCGGTATGTATTTTCCACCCTCCGCGGACTGGCCATCTGTAGAATCTGGAGAATCACAGAACAGCCGGTCGTCAAGGGCCGGCTCGATTCGCTGACGGCCGTCACCGCCCTTAATTTTTTATGTTTTTAAAAGGCATCATTGAAGTTGCACCGACAGAGGTCCGCCGTATCCCCGCAGCGAGGCTCCCCCCCAGTTGACAGTTCGCTAGCACCCCAGCCCCCCAGCCCCCCCCACCCCCTTTAGCATGGTCAGTAGCTACTGCTAGTGCTACTGCTACTGACCATGCTACAGATGTTAGTGCAAAATCTACAGCTCCTCTACCACAACCATCAGCAACAAGTGGACATGGAGAATTACATGAACTACATGTTGCTAAATACATCGCGGGGCATAAACAGAAGGGCAACCATGCTCGGGGTCTTCTTCGCTGCTTTTGGTGTATTTTGTGGCAGAAGTACAGCGCCACTTACAGGCCTGGCATATGTACTACAGCGTCTCCAGCGCTTTCGAGCGGTCTCATGTGAACGGAAGACTTTTTTGATATCGTATTCGGTTCGTTTGCGTTTCGTTTGCGTTTGCGTGTAAATGGGGTCTTAGTTACTTTCTTTCATTTTTCTGTCTTTGGTTTGCACTAATTGGATTAGAATAATGAAATATTGTGCTTTTGGCAGTGCCAAGCTGTTTAAGCTAATTAAAGAGCCAGAAATTGAGGGTTTTATATAAAAACATCTTAAGGATCTTAAGGAATGGAGTGCTAATCAGACTTTAAATATGCAGCCTTTGGTCCCATCAGGGGGACTGGAGTAAGATAACCGGCCTAATAGATGTAATGGGGACATTTATAATGCCTTCTTATCTTAGCAGTTATCTTTAAGCCATAGTACTTCTCATCTAGATCAGTTTCTGTGCAAAGAAAGTCTGGGACAGACGGAGAAGAAAACAGGAAGTACAGATTGGAGGAATAATTATTCCTCCATACAAAGTGCAACAGTACTCCCTTCTGAAGCTCTTGCTTACTAGCAGTTTTTTTTAAAACAACACGGTTTAGTGAATACCACAGACAAATTCCTGGCCCTCTCCTCATCTGTGTTTTGGTAAGAGCTTTGCTGTTTAGAACTCCATGTTACCACATTGACACTTGCTATTGCTGCTATTCTATTGTTTCTTCAAAGAGAAAGTATTTATTTTTCTCATTCTAAATGAAACTGAAGGAAGTAAAGTATCTTTTCCACCTATCTTTTTAACCTAAATTCCCCTTCTGCCCCTCCCTAGTTTTACAATGTCAGTGTAAGCAACTCATTAAAAAGTCTGGGTTGTGGATTTAAGTCTTATAAAGTCGATATAAAAAATGGGCCTGCAAAGAGTGATTTATACATCAAACAAATTTCAGAACAACTCTGCATGAATTTGTTGAAGTTTTCTGTCCACCTGAAAATATTATTTACTCTCTTTTAGCTCTGTTTTTGTCTCATCAAACTCCTTATACAAATCTTGCTCTTTAGCTGCTAAATGTTGCACTGTGTTCACCATCTGTCTGTCTGATATATAGTGCTGGGCAGAGAGTGGTCATTGGTTTTATCACAGCTCTTTCACTGAACGCTTGCTGCTGTTGAAAGTATATCAACAAATATAGAGCAGTTGGGGGCATTAAACCCAAAACAATGAGCTGAAAGATGCTATAATGCTCCTTTTAAAATGATCTAAAATGCATAGTTATTCTGTGACACACAATCATTCATTCATTCATTATTAATATAGGAATATCATTCTTTGCAGGTTTCGTGTGATTTAAAAAAAAAATTCAAACTGTGTAAGACAGTGCTTCTCAAAGTGTGGTCAGAGGACCACTGGTGGTCCGTGAGCGCCCCCTAGTGGTCCGTGAGTATATTGGTAAAATGTCACATTTGAAATAAATAAATAAATTTGAGTTTTCCGCACTCTTGCGGGAATATCTCCGCAATGGAGCGAGCTTAAGTTTCGATTGCATGATATAGCCCAGTGCAACACCTTCATCACACATGTTGCCACTTGTTTGTATCATTTTCAGGCGATTTATAATCGGTTCTAGAAAAATGATGTGATTTTGGATATTTGTGGAGTTAGGTGGTCCGCCAGTGTTTTTTTATTGGTTAAGTGGTCCTTGGTATGAAAAAGTTTGCGAAACACTGGTGTAAGACTACAATGAACCACCATATCCCTAAATAATAGGTTCAAGGTTCAAGGTTCTTTATTGTCAATCTGACATAGCTACAGAGTAATTATGTAGTTGAAAATCTTATGTCACAGGCTTCTCCAACAATGCAACATAATAACATAACAACAATAAGAGCAAGAGCAATACAAAAAGAAAAATAGTTATAAAATAAAATAAAGTGATGATGTGGAATAGTGCAGTACGAGTCTATATACAAGTTATTTGAATGATATATATATATTAGGTATTAGATACATACTACTGAGTAGCAGATGAATGTTTGAACAGTTCAATTTTTTAACAGTCTCACTGCCCGCGGGAAGAAACTGTCTCCGAATCTTCTTGTCCTTGCCAGGATGCTGCGGTAACGTATGCCAGACGGCAACAGAAAGAACAGTTTGTGGCTGGGGTGATGGGGGTCTTTGATAATCCGTAGTGATTTCTTCCTGAGCCGCTGGGAGTAAAGGTCCTCCATGGATGGCAGCTCCGTCCTGGTGATGTGCTGTGCAGTTTTCACCACCCTCTGTAAAGCCTTACGATCGAGGTCGGTGCAGCTGCCGTACCAGGCCGTCATGCTGCCAGTCAGGATACTCTCTATCGTGCACCTGTAGAAGTTGCAGAGTATCCTGGAATCCATTTTGAACCTCCTCAACCTGCGGAGGAAGAAGAGCCACTGTCGAGCTTTCTTGGTGATGGTGGTGGTGTGAAGAGACCATGTCAGGTCCTCAGTGATGTGGACCCCAAGGAACCTGAAGCTTTTGACTCTCTCCACCGTAGTCCCATTGATGGCGATGGGGGCGTGTCCCTCTCCCTGCTGCTTCCTGTAATCCACAATCAGCTCCTTGGTTTTGCTGACGTTGAGATGGAGGTTGTTATCCTGGCACCAAGATGTCAGGTTTTCGACCTCCTCTCTGTACGCCGTCTCGTCATCGTCTGTGATCTGGCCGATGACGGTCGTGTCATCAGCAAACTTCACGATGGTGTTGGAGCTGTGTGTGGCCACACAGTCGTGGGTGAACAGGGAGTAGAGGAGAGGGCTGAGCACGCAGCCTTGAGGGGCACCGGTGTTTAGAATCAGGGTGGAGGATGTGATGTTTCCCACCCGCACTGCCTGGGGTCTGCCCGTCAGGAAGTTCAGGATCCAGTCACAGAGGGCGCTGTTGAGCCCGAGGTCTCTGAGCTTGATGGCCAGCTTGGAGGGCACAATGGTATTGAATGCTGAACTGTAGTCAATGAACAGCATTCTCACATATGTGTTCCTGTTCTTCGGGTCCAGGTGTGAGAGGGCAGTGTGGAGGGTGAGGGCTATGGCGTCGTATGTGGACCTGTTTGCTCTGTAGGCAAACTGCAGGGGGTCCAGAGATTCAGGGAGGGAGGAGGTGATGAATGATTTGACTAACCACTCAAAGCACTTCATTATGGTGGAGGTGAGTGCTACTGGGCGGTAGTCGTTGGGGCAGGTGATGATTGTCTTTTTCGGGACAGGAACGATAGTGGAATGTTTGAAGCATGTGGGGACTACAGACTGCAGCAGGGACCTGTTGAAGATGTCTGTGAACACCTCTGCCAGCTGAACTGCACACACCCTGAGAACACGGCCAGGGATGCCATCAGGTCCAGGAGCCTTGTGTGGGTTAACCCTTTTAAAGGATTTACACACATCTGCCCTATTTAAAACAAAAGGGCAGGGCTCTTGGTCCCTCTGTACCTCCACAGCCCGGCTGCTCTCAAAGCGTGCAAAAAAACTGTTCAGCTCATCTGGGAGAGATGCGCACGCAGACACTCCCGCAGCACCCCCCGCTGCTCCTTTGTAGTCAGTCATTGTCCTTAGTCCCGCCCACATATTCCTAGTGTTACAGCCTTTGAAGTCAGATTCCACCTTCTCTTTGTACTGTCTCTTTGCATTTTTAATTGCTCTCCGGAGATCATACCTAGACTTCCTGTACTCCTCCAAATCACCAGCTCTGTGCGCGATAGTGCGCGCTTTCAGCTTGCAGCGCACATCGGAGTTTATCCAGGGCTTTTGATTTGGGAATGTCCGTACAGAAACCTTCGGTACCACGTCATCGATGCATTTCCCAATGTAGCAGATGACAGTGTCCGTGTGTGTGTTGATGTTATTGTCCTCAAACACACTCCAATCCGTAGATGCAAAGCAATCCTGCAGTGCTGCATCTGACTCCACGCTCCATCGTTGTACTGTCCTTGTTATCGGTCTGTCCCTTTTAAGTTTCTGCTTGTACGCAGGCAACAACAGTAGTGAGATATGGTCTGATTTGCCGAAGGGAGGGCGAGGGAGAGCCTTATATCCATTCCGGAAAGGGGAATAAACATGGTCCAGTATGTTTGCCCCGCGCGTCGGGCAGCTGATGTGTTGGTAATATTTTGGCAAAACCTTCTTCATGTTGGCGGTGTTGAAATCTCCGGCCACAACGAACGCCGCATCTGGCCGTGAAGTCTCGGTCTTATCAATAATCCCAAACAGCTGATCGAGTGCCGTGTTGTTGTCGGCGAGTGGCTGCGGGGGGACATACACTGCTGTTATCACAACAGATGTGAATTCCCTCGGCAGATGGAAGGCCCTGCATGAGATCATGAGGTGCTCTAGATGTGTGGAACAGTCCGATGCAATAATCTTCACATCTGAGCACCAGTTGTTGTTAGTCATTACACACACACCGCCTCCCTTACTTTTCCCCGAGTTAGCAGTCCGGTCCTGACGAAAAATAGACAATCCATCAGGGACAATGGCGGAGTCCGGGATAGCGGGGTTGAGCCAAGTCTCAGTGAGAATTAACACGTTACAGTTCTTAATGTCCCGTTGAAAAGCAATCCGGCTTCTGAGTTCATCTAGCTTATTTTCAATGGATTGAACATTAGCCAGAAGAATACTCGGAAGAGGGGGCCGATTCTCTCGTTTCCTCAGTCTGACCAGCAACCCGGCCCGGCATCCGCGCTTTGTCTTCTTCTTGCGTCTCTCAGGTAGAACAGCAACAGGTAGCCATGGTGAATCTCCATTGTCTGTCGGAGGGTTATTTTTGTCCACGAAGTTTCGCAATTGAAGAAGTTCCTCTCTGCTATATTGTATGGCAGAGTAGGTGCGGTCGGCTAGCATGTTGCGAACCATGTTAAAAGTAAAACGGCAAAAGTAAAATAAATATGTACAAAATACGAAAATGGGCAAAGTTGGAGAGGAGCACAAAGACGATGCGGCCATCTTCACCGGCGCATCTATAAAATATAATAATAATAATAATAATACCTCTTAAATATAAATGTAATTTAGCCCAAAAACAATGCTATACATTACTAGATACATAGGATAGATGAGGAAAGTAAGTTGTTTTGTAAAGGATATATATTTTTTCATTAACATAACATGTGTATATGTTTATATCTGCTAGGAATGGCCACCCTTCAAAGCAAGCTTGAAAAGAACCTAGCAAGGTAAAATGAGTGTTAATAGGAGCCGTGCAAAGGGACGAGAGAACCAAGCATCCTTGTAGAAAAGGAAAAGATGCGGGGGCCCAGTATTGAGCCCTGTTGAACTCCTGTAACACAGCTGCGTTGTTCAGACATTTATCTTTAGACGTGGGTTAGCATAAAGATATTGTGTCCCTGATGGATTCATCAGCTTTCAATGTTTTCTGTATCCTTTGAAATCTTTATGGTTTCAAACAAAGGTCTGCTGTTTTCTTTTTCCACAAAATGTTAGTCATTTATTCATGTCTTGTTGTCTCTTTTTGTTAGGCATCTATCTATATTCAACCTCTTCTGATGATCCATGGACATCAGTTATTACTCTGACCTTTTATATAAATTGTTTTATAGTTTATTGTTTTCACAACAGCAGACTAGCCTCTATGGCCAGATCAACATTGCAAGTGTCCCTTATCTCATTGGTTTCATCTGGTTTAATAACAATTGTTATATCAAAAAGTTGAGATCTCAGAGTTGGGAAGTGCGTATTTATTTCCATTAACATTCCTTAGCATGTCTACATTTAGTTTATTTCAGGTAATTTTAGGTAATTTTATATTTACGAGTTGTTTATTACTTATTACTATTACAATTAACAATAATGTGATTGTGTCTGTTTGCCATCAGGCTGCGTTGATCTGAGGCCCTGAAGCCAAATCTAATTTTGAGAAAACAGTGAGCGTTTAGAGAGGATCAGCTTGAGAGAATATGAGCACAGTGGAATGTGTGGCCATTTACTGTTACCATTGCAAGGCAATCTGGGGTTTCAGTGGGAAAATATATGGTATAATCACCATACCACTTACATGTGAAAATACATAGTTGACATTCTCCTCTATGTCTAATTTTCCCTCTCGACTCACAAATTACACTGACCTGAAAACCTTGATTAAAGTATAACGTGTGAAGAGAATATAGTCCTATAGACAACTGTTCCTTACATATCAGAAGGCATATTGGCTTGTATTTTACATTATTGTATACCTTATAGACCTTAACCCTTATTTTCCTCTCTCTCCATTCCCTCCTAGTGTTTCAGTGTAGTTGCTGCTTTGCTTTCACATCACACCACACAGTCGATGTGGGCACTACGCTAGATAAATCAATAGACTGAATTGAAAAGCCTGAAATGCTTTGCTGGAGACTGGGGGGGTTTTAGGCAGTCAAGGATGGAAATAAATCCTTCCAAGACACACACACAGATACAGTACACACAGATTTTTGTACCCCACTGGGAGTCTTTCTTAGTCTCTGGACTTTTAATGTTTTCTGACTTAGCTGTCAAGCACTGTAGGGCCATGAAGACAGGAAAACATCATCAGGATAGTCCAGATAACCAAAGTCACTTGTCCTTATCCACAACCTCTGGTGACCGCACTGTACAACGATGTTTGAGATTTTTAGATGCCTGATTTAACATTTCAACAAATATTTTGAGTAGCTGTGGCCACCAACATTTGTGCTAACTCATTGAATTCCTTCTTCATTGACAGATGAAGCCTGTATGCCAATTCCAAGTTGGAGTTGCTGAGTTACCAAACAGATCACAGCAGATTGGCTGCCTCTGAAATGTTCAAGGGTTTGACATACATGATGAGTTTTCTGACTGTGCTTTCTCTGTCTCTGTGTCCTCTGCCTCTCCAGAAACAGTTTGGCAGCCATGCACCTTCATCTGTCCAGCTCTGGGTCTCCTACAACCGCCAGCCAATGAAAGCAGCCCAGTTTATGACCCGACATCCAATCACAGTGAGTTTCTTTTACATCTAATGCTGCAGTCATTCAATTGATGAACAACTAATGAAAACTGGATCAACCGGCCAAATGAGGAACTAAAGATGAAGTATTTCTGGGTATCGAATCGGAATTGACACCAACTCCCATAATCCAACGCTACTTCAAAACACACCAAACTCTTTTGTTGTTGTGTAACGGCGCAAAAATGTATGTATAGATGTATGTATGTGCGTTTATCTGAAAACAACGTTAGAAGAAGTCCCTTTATTTTTCCCCAACGGGAAATTCCGTTGTTCACTGTTATCATACACAGTACACACACATGCACAGGACCTATACATATGAATACCTACATACATATAAAACACAGTGAGTGAGCAATTGTCCAATGAAGTCGAGTTACTAAGTACATCTGCAAAGGACTGTACTTAAGTACAATTCTGAGGTACTTGTACTTTACTTGAGTATTTTAATTAGTTTTTTACTTTGTACTTCTACCCCACTACATTTATTTAATACCTTAAGTTACTTTGCAGATTTGGATTACTAATTGAATACATAGTCAACACTCAAATAAGACTTGAGTTACACCTGGAGTAAATTCACAAGCTACCCAGCAGTCAATAAAATAATAAAATGAGTTCCACCTTTACCAGCTTTGAGAAACATATTAATGCATTGATAATAATAATCAAAATGTATTATATATATTATTCTGAAATGAGCAAATGTGCTTAGTACTTTTACTTTCGGTACTTCAAGTATATGTCCTTTATTGAGTTGAGTAGACTTCTACTTGTAACAGAGTATTCTTATCTCTGGTACTTCTATGTTTACTTAAGTAAAGTAACCACTGGAATTGTCAGAGCATACAGATCATCAGTTTTTCCAACCCCAGGAAACAGTTGGTTCGATGCCTCGGCAATGCCCAGGAAGTGAACTGGCACCTCTCCAAGCTACCAGTCCACATTCCTTATTTTTGTTTCTATCGGGACGTGAACCGGCGACCCTTTGGTCCCAAAGCCAAGTCTCTTAAGTTTGAGCTACTGCCGCTAAATCTTAATGACTGGACCTTAAGATGTGTTAACCTAACGGGAAAAATACCTTCATGCTTAAGATTTTCTGTGTTTTTGTATGTCAACAGAACATTGTACAAAGAGCTTGTGTTTTTGCAGAATATGCAGATTTAAAAGGTGTTAGATCCATGAGTTAACCTGATTGTCAAGATAGTGGTCCCCAAAGTTTGTATGCATTTGCCAATGGGATAATTCTCGAGCCAGTGTCAAACGCTCCTCCTAACTCCTGTCTGTTTTAGCACTCTCTGCAGTAGTTGTAATAAGCAAACTAAATATGAACACTGTGGCTCCCATTTAAAAAAAAATATGCACAAAGGATATCTTCATTCTGATGGAGGAACCACCTACACTACATCACAATGTATACAGCAGAATTTTTGTTTCCGAAATCTTTTCACATTGTTTCCAGTCATATTGCATCCTCAGTCTAAAGATGACCCCCCTCCCATCTTCTTCTTGTCCTAACAGGAGTACTACATAGCAGATGCGTCAGAGGACCAAGTGTTTGTGTGTGTGAATCACCTGAACAACGTCACACACCTCTACATCTCGGACACACAGGGCCTGTCCTTCTCTCTGTCTCTGGAGAATGTTCTGTACTACAGTCCTGAGGGCTCTGGCAGCAACACACTGATCAGGTATTGCACACACACACGCGCACACACACACACACACACACACACACACACACACCACTCACAGACATACAGTAGTTTAAAGGGGCCCTGTTTTGCTCATTTTCAGGTTCATATTTGTATTTTGTGCCTCGACTGTGACTCTTTTCACCCTGTCCGAAACCAGTCTGCTCTGATTACTTAGCTGGCAGGCTCTGTTTTGATTGGCCAACTGCTCTGAGATGTCCCAACCCTTAGCCTATCACGTACAATGTGTTGGAGCGCTAGCCAATAGAAGCCCGAGTGTTACATAGTGACGTCACTATGTTACTAAAGTAAACAAAGGAGTCCAATGGAGGCGTTTCAGAGTGTGTGGTAGAGAAAATCTTAGCAGACCATTTACATTTGCACAAAAACCTATAACACACATTAGGAAAGGTAAAACCACAAAAATAGGACCTCTAAGACACATTAAAGCTGCATTCAAATGATAAAAGCCTTGCGGTGAAAACAGCCAGTTCATTTTTCTTTCTATGGTTACCTTCCTTGCTACTGTAGCTTGTGCGCTACATACAGCTGTTATCTGATTGAGCAGTGCTGGGTGACAACGTAGAGCATTGAGATGCTGCGGTCAACGCTTCCGTCTAGTGTA
The DNA here is from genome assembly GCF_902827165.1 of Trematomus bernacchii. Classification (NCBI taxonomy): domain Eukaryota; kingdom Metazoa; phylum Chordata; class Actinopteri; order Perciformes; family Nototheniidae; genus Trematomus; species Trematomus bernacchii. The sequence goes on along the minus strand of NW_022987851.1, from coordinate 2,882,785 downwards.
TTGGCACCGATCTCTCCACAGGAATTAAACGTCAACGCAGAGCTTTTTCTGCTCATGTCACAAATATAGGCCGCTAAAGAAAAGTCTAACAAGTGCAACAAATATGAGGCTGATGGATGCAGTAAACCTGTTGGTCTGGTTTGAAGACAAAAGTAAAGTGAGAACTTATCATTAATTTGACAAAGCACACATAGAAGAAAAACCTTTGTCAGGGACACTTTATCAGCCAACTTCTTGTCCATAGCTATTTTCCACTGCTCTCTTTGGGGATCCTGAATTATTCCCATGCCAGATGTGATATATAATCCTCCTAATCTCCTGGGTCTGCCCACAGCTGCTGGCTTCACAGGGTGGCATCAGATGTATGGTCTCCCTTTCAAGGCAAAGAGCAGCAGATTTACACCAAGCTCTTTCTGGTTGTCTGAGCAAGGGTAGGGCCGATTTATCAACAGTGCGCAGATTGATTTTACGAGGGCAACCCAAGTTGGACACAAGGGCTGTCAGAAGCAATCCCAAAGCAATTATTTTCATTGGCTTGGAAAGTTTTAATTACGTATTGCGGCTGAACAGCACACACCTGAGAGAGAGAGATCTTTTTTTTTTTAAAGCACGCTAGTCACCTTTAAATCTTTGGCGCAATATTGGTATAAGGAATTTGGTCAAAGACATCTCAATATTAAAATGTCTCCATGTCGCACAGCAATATCTGGGAGGCTTCCAGTTCCTTGTTTCTCAATATGGTTTAGGGAACTAGTCTGTGGGAACAATATTGAGAGCTTTTGAAGCAACACACATAGCTTTCATTAAAAAGTATATAGTAGGGGTGTCAAACTCAAGGCCCGGGGGCCAAATCCGGCCCGTGACTTCATTTTCTGTGGCCCCACAAGAGCTTGCAAAGAATATTATATCTTTATTATACGGTTACATGATTATACGGTTACATGATGATTTACAGAAGCACGTTGCCCATAAACTACAACTACTTTTTTTTCTCAGAATTTGACTTTTTTTCTTCTAAATATGCCTTTTTTCTTAGAATTTGCCTTTTTCTTAGAATTTGACTCTTTTTTTTTTAAATGTTACTTTTTTTGGAAATGTCACTTCCTTTTATATATGTATTTTTATATAGTCTTAAAGTTACAACCGGCCCTTTGAGTGCAGCCATAATGCTGATGTGGCCCGCGATTAAATTGAGTTTCACACCCCTGGTATATAGTATTATTGGTCACTTCCTATAGTGTGTTAAACAGGTTTTTTTGCATGTAAATGCTCTGCAAAATCCCTGTGTTCCCTCCAGAGGGAGTTTTCTGCCACACACTCTCCCCCCCCTTGCCTGAAACGCCTCCGTTGTTAATTTACCTAACATAATGACATCACTATGTAACACTTGCACTTCTATTGGCTAGCGCTGCAACAGATTGTACATGAAAGGCTAAGGGGTGGGACATCTCTAAGTGGTTGACTAATCAAAACAAGGCTGAGCAGCTAACCAATCAGAGCAGACTGGGCTCTGGTTTCAGACAGAGGGTGAAAAGAGGTGCTGCAGCACAGGCAGTATGAGAAAAATAAAGAACTTTTTGAACATTAAAGCATGGAGACATGTCACAGTAGAGGCTCAAAATACAAATATGAAACAAAACAATTGAGCATAATATGTCCACTAGTATTATAACAGTTTATTATCTGTCTAGTATGGCTTTTTGTGGTTGTGTGTGTCCTGGTTTTGCATAAGGGTTGTCAGTTTGTTTGTAGATTTTACTTATTTACTGTATATGAATAAAACTACAGGTTATTCTGTATTTATGTTGTCAGGTAGGGAAATCAGCCTTGGATCAGCTGTGTGCATTATGCATGTTTTAAAGACGACAAGCTATATTTTGGTTAGGGTCCAAGTCACTGCAAGAATTTTGAGAGAGACTAAAGAGACTATAATGGACTCGTTTCCCATCAGATCAAAATGGACTGTCAGTAACTCAGCCAGCAAATCAATTTTCATGACAACTGAGCAAATTTCTTCTGCTGATGAAAGCGTGTGATACATTTGAAATCTCCAGAGAAAGCATTAGTCAGGGTTGTTTTGTTAAACTAGCTCCTTGGTAAAGATGAAATGTCATGCTTAATATTTATTTAGTTCTATAAATATAATGTTTTTACGCATTTTGCCTTTGTTTAAGAATTGGATCACACGCTCAAGCCATTTGTACAGACGCATACAAATGAGCCCGGTGTTTACGTCTGGTAAATATTAAGCACAGTCTGCGGGTTTTCTAGTAATAGAGTAGTTCCCATAGCAACCTTAGACACTGACAGTGAAACGTCTAGTTTCTCCCTACAAAGGTCTGATAACAGTGAGTCTTTGTAAACAACAACGAGTAATTCCTCTTTATCTAATAAAAGGGAATCTATTGATCTGACTCCACAACTCTGTCTGACCTCTCATTGTGTTTCTGCTCCTCTATAATCACATCAGGAAGCTCCTGTGTTGTTTTGTCAGAGGCGGTCACAGTGCAGGCTCAGGTGTTTGCCTCCCAATGTTGATTCTCCCTTTGTATCTGACACTGTCTTCTGATAATGAAATGAAGTGTACCTTCTGTTCATCTAATCCTACAGCATCCTGTGGGTGAAAGTGTGTGTGTTTGTGTGTTTGTATGCAGCTCTCTTACATCATTTCTGGGTAATGCTGTTGAAGCTTCCTGTTTACCTCTCTCTGCTTTGTGCTAAGTTATCTCTACAGCTCTATAATACAGATGCACTATGTCTACTTGCGTTTACCCTCCAGTGTTAGTGAGCCAAGTGAAAGGGACATGTATGGGGCAACTTAAAAATACTAGTTTCATAAATAAGATATACGATTCAATGAGTGTATTGTCTTATTCAAAAAAGCTAAAGCCTAGTTGTTACACAAATTCTGTAAATGTTTAGGTTCATATTTCTATTTTGAGCCTCTACTGTTCCCGCCCCTTAGCCTATCACGTACAATGTGTTGGAGCTCTAGCCAATGGACGTGATGTCATTATGTTACGGAAGTAAACAAAGGAGTCCAATGGAGGCCTTTCAGGCATGGGGGGGGGGGGGAGTGTGTGAGAGAGAAACTCCCCCTGGAAGGAACTTGTTGCCTTTGCAGACCCTTTACATGCACAACAACCTATATAACACACTACAGCAAAGCCTCTTTTGAGTCTCAGGCTCTTCCAAAACAGTAACACACTATATACTTAAAATGAAAAATACATACAAATGTATTTTATGGGGATTTATTATAAGTTGTTTATTCCTTCTTCCTTGTCTGCAGTTATAGCAACAACTGTAGGACATTAAAGACGACTTCATCAACTGTCCCCCTCTGCCCCCTCTGCCCCTGTGTTTCAGGTACTTTGCCAACGAGCCCTTTGCAGACCTGCACCGTGTGGACGGGCTGCGAGGAGTCTTCATCGCCACGCTCATCAACGGCTCGCTCAACGAGGACAACATGCGATCAGTCATCACTTTCGACAAGGGGGGGACGTGGGAGCTGCTCCAGCCCCCTACTGCTGACAGCCTGGGAGGCACTGTGGACTGCCAGGTACACCTATTTAAGATTTCTGTTTGCCAACATCAGAAATTGGCTCATGTGAAACGGACCAATCGGTGCAAAGTAGGCAATAGTCCCAGTATCCCAGAAACAGGTTCACTGTATCGTAATTGGTTTTGCTTATTTCATTCATTGCAACTTCGTTAAACAATTTGTTCTCTAAAACAATTGCCGGTGGTGAACTATTAGCTGTTAATGCAGCCTGTATATGTTTACAACCACATTTAAGAGCTATGTTATTTATTTTAGATTGTGCTCACATGATGCATATTCTCTTATAAAAGCATGTTTAATCAAATTAGCATTAATAATCATAAATGATATTGTACAGCCTCTTTTTTATTTTGTACATCCTATTTCTACATTTACACCTTCACACACTCCGTAGTTTATTTAGTCTGCTGGTAGCCTTATTCCCATTCTTTACTCTGAATTGCAATTTATTATAATTATTATTGTGAATGGAAAGTATTTTGACAAGATGACAGGTCCTTTAAGCAGCATTTCAGTTTCACAAACTGATTATGGTGTGATGAATAGGGTCAAACCTCTATTATACTCAGTTACCATGGATCCTTAAGGTCTTATGTCATTGAATTCATTTATCTATAAAAAAGGCCTTAGTTGGTAATAAAAGTATCTGAAAAGTAGGATTTCATTTGTTTTTGTTTTTTTCTAACGTTGCAATGTCAAACCTCAAAACAATTGGTATTCTTTATCAATATTCATATCAAATATTAGTATCAGCCAAATAAATTGAAAGTTCACCTTCCTAAACTTACTGTCTATTTCGAGCACTCACTTTCTCTGTCTAGTACTCTCATGATGTCATTTGGTGGTAAAGCAAAGAGAAGAAAATGACTAAGGAACAAATCATCAATCTTCTTCCTCTCCTCTCCTCTCCTCTCCTCTCCTCTCCTCTCCTCTCCTCTCCTCTCCTCCTCCACAGCTCGGTAAAGGTTGCTCCCTGCACCTGGCCCAGCGCTGGAGCCAGCTGTTCAACATCCAGCTGAGGAGGATGCCCATTTTATCCAAGGACTCTGCACCGGGACTCATCATGGCCACAGGTGGGACTACATTTTAGTGTTAACCCACACTTAAATCTCATTCTTCCACTATTCGAATGGTACTAACTAGAGCAGGGGTCGGCAACCCCTGGCACGCGTGCCACCAATGGCACGTGGCACCGTAACCAGTGGCACACTAGGAATAAGTGGAATAAGTGTACAAAATATTTATTTTATTTTCGGATCCTGAACGAGACCGCCGCCAGAGCGCGTCTCCCCGTTACCTGCAGAAGGAAGCCATGCACGCAACGCAGCCCCACTCAAAAAGGCCGATCGCGAGACGTAACATACAAGACACTTTTCTCTGTGTGCGGCAAAACAAGCTCGCCAAAATGGCTTCACCAGTCTGGCAGTATTTTAAGGTGTCCGAAAAAGACAATAAAATAGCGGTATGCAACGTGTGTGTGAAGCAGAAATCCTGCAGCTCCACCCGCTGTGACGGACCGGTGAGCGGAGCAGAACACACACTAAGAGTTAGACCTAACACACTTAGCTATTTGATCTACCTTTGGAACTAGTTATAAATATATTTATTCTTCACTGTCACTCATTACTGGATCAGTGAGCTGCATGAGATACTGACAGGCTGTCAGGAGAGAGAGAGAGGGGGAGAGAGGAAAAGAGAGCGCTTCCGCTCATTTCCCCCGTGTTATTATCCAAAGTTAATGTAAACTTGAATAATATAGGCTACTTCATTTGAATGTAACAATTATGTTGGTTGTTGTTTGTGGAAGCGCCAGTGAATGAGCCCCATTAACTGAGTTTTAAACATCACTTTTCACAAGTGTTTTCGTCGAGCTCTTCAACACCCCCGTTGATAATTCACGATCGTCGGCACGCTGATAAAACATTTTTTTTAGAATGGCACTTCATATCAAAAAGGTTGCCGACCCCTGAACTAGAGTCTGTAAATAAAATAAAAGATACAAATAAAAGATTTGGAAGGAGTATGTGTGTTACTCAAGACAGATGAAGAGACTTTAGCTACCATCTGTTGGAGATGCTCTCTCTTTCAGAGCTGGAGCCTGGCAAGCTTTTGTTATTGTTACAGCAACTTCCTCTTGTTCTGATGACACAGATATGTTCACACACAGGAAACCAGCCAAAACCTACCCACAAGTTGTTCTCTGCGGTCATCCATCTGTCTTTCTGTATCTCGTATTCTTCCTGTATTGCCTGTATTGCCTAAAACACAGGAAATCCATCTGCACTCTAGGTGCTAGAAGCTTCTTCTTAGTCAGTGTTTTGAAGTTTGTTTGTGCCTCTCAAAACTTCAGCTTTAAATCCAAAGTCCTAAGTACTGGGAGAACTTTTTGCAGACAGATGGATTGACCAGAGTGAAGAGTTTTTCTCCAGAGTTTCTGCCTGCAGTTTGAAGCTGGCAGAAAGCATTGATTTGTTGAGACTCTCCAGTGTCTAGGACACAGCTCCCCCTGCATCCAGCCGGTCCCTGTAATTAAATTCTTATTAGATAATGGGCATGGAGAGAGACAGAGAGGAGTGGCAATCAGCCACTCCGTTTGCTCCGTTATCGCACTCCAACAGATGGGCTAATTACCACACAGCACCCAGCGGCTAATCCAGATTATTATTATTACATACTGTAACTATGTTAATTATTATAAATATATATTCAAATGAATGTTATGAGTATATGTTATGACAATGTATCATGCAGCTCTGTTCAAATTTCAGTTCAGTATTACAATGTCAAACTTATTATTATTATTATATAATAGTGAGGATTACATTTATTTTGAATTTTTTTATTGGGTATGAAATTATTAAATTTTATATTACCTTTTTTTTTTAAATTATAATTATTTGTATTATTCCTATTCAAATTGTCTTAGTGTGAGACACATTTCTCTTATAGACTATCAAATTATTTCCACTTCCACCCCCCAAATAAAAAATTATATATAAATGTAAATATTTTTAGACGTAGTGGATTTTGTCAACATTTCTTTACTATCAGATGTCACAGTATCAGTAGCTCTCTTCATTCTTTTTTTTTTTTCATCTTGTTTCGGCTGATTTCCAGTGCTCTTGCATTTCTTTTAGCTGAAATAAAGCTCAGGTTAAGGAATGTTCGAGATAACAAATTGCCATTGCTATTTTGGGGATTTTATGGAAATGTACAGGAATTTGTTGGCAAATGATCTGTGTGTGTGATGCTAGAGTGTGCTGCAGACTGCAACGCATGGTTACAAAACAATTAAGGACCTAGTATTTCTTGATGTGAGTAAATGCACTGGGAATATTCCACACTTTTATAACCATAGTTACAGAAGAAGATCTTTATTGTCATTATACTTGTGTACAATTTTATTTAGCAGGCTGCTCTCTGTGCAGTTTAAAAAAACAAACAAATTAAAGCAGTGATGAAAACAGTATGAGCAGCAAAAGAGAATACAAAGTAGATTTACAGTGACACAATGACATGTAAAGGTGCAACATTTCCCGATTAATTAATTTGTGGATGCAGTCTTTGAGGGGTGGGTTTTTTGATTTGCAGAATTTCTACATTGTTTGATTCTGATTCAAACAAAGAAGACATATAACAAATATGACAACCTAACAGATGCAACAAAGAACACTCCTTTTACCAAAACTATCAGAAACGTAAACTAGAAGAGGCAACAAAACCGATATTTGGTGTAAATTACTTTATAAATAGTAATAACGATGGAGCTGTAGTAAAGACCCAAACTCCTTGAAAGCTGTTTCATATCTGCACAATGACAGAGCGTCTTCTTTGTACCATCTGTTTATTGTGCCGCGTCCCCAGCTCCTTGTGAGAAGGCATTGAATAACGTCATTATCCGTTTTACACAGAATGAGCGTAATTTATTCTGTTACAGTCTTCCTCTCAGACACAACAAGCATGTTACTCATTCTAATCTGCTCTCGTCGAAGTCGTTCACCATGAAAAACGATTTGATTAACGGGATTGATGTCTGCAGGTGTCCGTCTGCTCTTACGTGTCAAAGGCAGACACCGCTGTTATCAATCATCCAGCCCATAAATTCCATTGTTCTTAATCGATGGAAGGGAGTGTGCATGCGGCTGTAGCTGTGAGTTTCTCTCTGCAGAGGGGCGGATATATTTTTCCCGGCTTGAAATACAAATAGCTTTGTCAAATGTGTATTCAGGTCAGCAATTCATCTTCAGTCTTCATCAGAGATTCATCTTCATGCTGTATTTGGTCCCCTCCCCCGTCTTTTACCTGGCTAAATCAACTTCCAAACCCTTTATCTATTACAACTTTTCTCCATACTCACACAGTAGTTGTTTATATTACATTTAGAGCCTCTAATGATAAGAAAGTTATAGAGTCTACAGCAAAAAAAAAGCAGCTCTAAGGCTGTACTGAGCTAAATGCTAACATTGTAGTCACTCCCAATTAACATGCTCACATTTGCTTATAAAAAATAAACAAGAAGCACAACTTATCGCGATGGTAATGTCATTAGTTTGGAAAATAATTGGTCATAAACCAAAGAAGAGTTTTAATACTTATGTCAGTCTTGGCCAAAGTATGATGCTAGTATGGCTAATAACAACATTGTTTCAGAATAAAATGATATCAAAAGAGGTATATTTTCCAAGACGTTGAGATGTGACAATATCTATTGGTAACACTTTATATTAAGGTACACAAATTAACCATCAACTAGTTGTTAATTAACATGCATATTAGCAGTATATTGGCTCTTTATTGGTCATTATAAAACACTTATTAATGCCTTATTCTACATGACCGTATTCTACAAGTAATAAGCCATTAGTTGAGAGTTTCTCCTCAATAACCCTCTAATTAGTGCTTATTTATTGCAAGTAAGGAAGTTGTTGTACATGAGTTTTGGTCTTAATATGCTCTGCTCAATATGGGCCTAATAAGGCAGTAGTACCACAAGAATAGTAATTCTCCCATAATAACACTTAACAAATATGATCTATTCTTATGTAACAAGACATGAAACTATAAGTGTTCATTGTGTCTGAATAACTCAAAATTAGGTATTTATATCTAAGAACATGTTCCCAATTTTAAAGTGAAGTCTTGTTCATAACCAATAAGCTAGTTTTACATTACATTACATGTCACTTGTTAGACGCTTTTATCCAAAGTGACTTACATACATTGAGTATTGTGGGCAATCCCCACAGGAGCAATTAGGGGTAAAGTGTCTTGCCCAGGGACACAACGACATGCTAACTGCAGTGGGACTCGAACTTGCTACCCCCTGATTCGAAGTTCAGCGCACTCCCACTGAGCCACAGCCTCCCTAGTTTGACTCTAATTGACCTGAACAGGTTCCCTATTCTAAAGTTGCCTCTTCTTCACACTTTGTAAATACATTATAGCACACAACTACTGAAATGAACCTCAACAGTACATGAACAAAGTAGGCACAAGTTGAAATATCTGTTTTATTAATGAACCACTAAAGAGAGGTTCAGACACATACCAAAACATGTCAAGTTTGCAAGTTTGCAACACCTATGCCTGTACTTTTTAATAAAAACAAATAAACTCTGATTTTTAACAGAGTTTATGTATTTGTGATCATACTGTGTGACCTGCTTGTATGTACTTGCACAATAGGTGTACTGTTCTCTCTATGTGTTGTACTGTCTCTGTGTGAACATAGATTAAACAGCCAGCCAAACTCTTTTGAGAGCCAGGGAATGAGCAGCCATGCTCCTTTATTGACTTATTTGAAGTCCACTGACATTCAAACGGAGTGAAACTATAAAAAAAGAAGTTACAAGGCACTTAATGATCTCATACATGCAAGTGTAACATACACAGATTAACACATAGGACCTCTAAGTGTAAACAAGGTAAATATAGCTAATGCTAGCAGCTAGCTGTGCAATAAGCATGTATACAGGCTAGTATGGCTAACGCTAGCATGTATGCTAACGCTACCGTGTATGCTAACGCTTGCGCGAATGCTGACGCATTTTCTCTTTTTGTTTAAACAACTCCAAATGTCATCACATAAACACAATACATGTTACTAATCCTTACAGTGTAAGTGTAAGGCTTACACTTACAGTCATTGCTTTCTGACGGACTTGACCCTTTTACTCGATGGACCTAGACCTCGATTTTCATCTTTCTTACAACTTAATTTGCTTTACAATGAGCATTACATTATTGGTGGCCTTTTAGTTCTCCAAAACGAGTAAGGACATTCAGTTTCCATTTCTCCATGATTTATTTCTTTATGTTCCTTTATGAATTGCATAGGACAATCAATCTTGGAGATCTGCCTCATTAAATAACAACCTTCTGTCAAAGGAGAGTATTTGTCAGAGCATACAAAGGGCACATGCATAGGAAAGATACAGAAAGCTATGGTTTGAGTTCTTGGGTTACATATTTTCCATATGTGAAAGCAAAAGCAGTGGCCACATCAACTCTGCAATGCTCAGGGAAAAGTGTGTGTGTCGGTGTGTGTTTAACATGTGGTCTTGTTCTCTGATTGCAGGATCCTTTGGCAGGAACTTGGCCAACAAACCTAATGTGTATGTATCCAGCAGCGCGGGAGCTCGCTGGAGAGAGGTCAGTACGACATCTGAATCAGATGACATGTAAAACACAGCTTGGAGAACTGAGTCACTGGCAGCTCGTATAACAGAGTCTCTACAAGTCACAATTCATTTTATTTTAGTCCCTTTTACACGTTTTACGACATTGAAATGACATCAGGATCTAGCTTAATAAGAGCATTAGTTCAGACCTATACTTCTGTGTGTTTTATGGATACACTTCATTATTAATAGATGCCTGATTGAGTATGCTTTAGCTGTGTTGTTAAGAAAGATGTGATGCAATATCTTCTTCCTGTAAATGACAACATGTGTGTCAAAGAACCCATTTTTTGCTTTACGTTTCAGAGAATAGTTGTTTTTATTTCACTGGGCACTTAGGGACTTTCAAATTAAAAGCTCAAAACTGATACCAAAATATACATTTTTTGTGGTGAATATGTCAATAAAGATGTTCCTGAATGTACACATCCAGCAGGAATAGTGCAACATTGACTTCTATTAGGAGTGTAATGACGATTGTAAGGCAAATACTGACCCTACTTTAATCTCAAATGTTGGTCTCCACCACCATATGTTCTTATTAATTCTCTACAATATTCACTAGCTCATTGTAAGCTTTATTTTTCTGTTGTTTGGTGTTCAGCAAGGTTGTAAGTTTAGTTTTTTAGGGTAAAAAATAGCCTGTGTGACTCAGCATCTTGCTCTATTCATTTTCAAGGGATACTGAGGACATGTTGTGATTAGATAGCTGTATATAATTGGGTTAAAGAGCTTTGTCCTGCAGATACTGCATCTCTGCGGGACATCAACCCTCCTGTTCCGACTGAATGTTCTGAATATGAGAGTTCCTGGCAGCCTTATTTACAAATGACCAACGCTGGCTGTTTGCTTGGTTGTTTTGCTGAGACTTTTAAACCCAACTAAATGGACACTTTTATGTTCTGGTAAAGAGTTAAGCCTGAAATATATGCAAGAACATTTTTTTAAATTCAATTCCACAATTTTTTATCGTCCTTTCTCATTAGAAAACATTATTTTCTAGCTGATATTATATTGGTTTGTAATTACCTACATGCTAAATAGTCTTTAGTTTGTCTAAAGTTAATTAGACATGTTTTCTGTTATCTAGGCTCTTGCAGGTCCTTATTTCTACACATGGGGTGACCATGGTGGTATCCTGATGGCGATCGGACAAGGAGGCGCCACCACACAACTCAAGCAAGTCAAATAACCTTTTGAAATGTTCCTCTAGGACAGGACGTAAGAAGAAATAATCACATTTGAGCTCAGAGGCAAAAATCTGTCATTACATTATTTCTCAATAGACTGTTTGAAACATGAGACCGCCTAGAGGCTGCTTTGCCACTGGAAGGCTTTCATTCAGAATCCCCAAACAGCTTGAGGAAATCCAGGGTGAAGCACATAAACGGCCCCTTCCCCAGTGGATGTGCTCATTAGTCAGCAGAAGCATATTGTGTGAATGTGAAGCGGCTTGATGTAGAGAAATAGGCAAATGAACCATCCCTCAGTAAACAGAGGTGTAATATAACACCTCTCTGTAAACAATGGCCTTAGAGTCTATTCATATCCATGTGAAAACATCTGACCTTACTTACAGCTAGGGAGAATTCTGTTATTGTAAATAAAAAAATCATTGTTGCTTGCTAAAAAAAACAAGAAGCTAAATATTTGGCATTTTCTCGTAAAGGTTCAGCACGAATGAAGGCGAGACGTGGACCGACTTCCACTTCTCGGACAGGGAGGTGTATGTTTACCAGCTGCTGACGGAGCCCGGAGAGAAGAGCACCATCTTCACCATCTTCGGCTCCTATGCCGACCAGAGGCACAGCTGGCTCATCCTGCAGGTCAACACCTCCGACGTCCTGGGTAGGTAGAGAGTGAGAAAGACCCCCAGAAGGGGGTAAAGGGATTCCTCAGCTCTTAGCAATAAAAGTTAACATCAGCTATCATCGTACTTTAGCTGTAGTTCTCAACAGAGAGATTAATACAAGGAGATATTTTGTTCCTCTCCATGCTTTAATGTTCAAAAAGCTCTTTATTTTTGTCATACTCCCTGAGCCGCAGCACCTCTTTTCACCCTCTGTCTGAAACCAGAGCCCAGGCTGCTCTGACTAATCAACCACTTAGCGATGTCCCACCCCTTAGCCAATCAAGGGGTTGGAGCTCTAGTCAATAGAAGCATGAGTGTTACACAGTGATGTCACTATGTTACAGAAGTAAACAGGAAGTCCAATGGAGACGTTTCAGGCAGGGGGGGAGAGAACCTCTCTAGGGATTTTAGCGTCTGCAAAAAATGTAATTAGAATTCTTAATTTGTATGCTTACTCGGAGAGAGTCATGCTTACGTCTGTCCTATTTTCGTGAACAGAATATCTCAGGAATGCCAAGAGGGAATTCCTTTAAATTTGGCACAATCATCATCTTTGGCTCAAGGATGGACTAATTGGACACAGTTGCTAGCCTGTTAGCCATGGGGCAACTTTAAAAAAAAAACAGTTTAGTCAGGGTTAGGGTTACGGAAGGACAGGTCTCAGTTAGTTACACTTGTTTTGAGAATATATTACAACTACAGGAGTCTACATCATTAGATGATCATACATTTTATTAGAAAAATCATCCTAGAGTGTATGTTTAGCATAATTATACTAGCAACAGTTAAAAAACAGTAAATGTTAGTATGAGTTGGACCATGTAAAAACATAGAGATGGAAAATGAAGAATACACAGGGTGTCCGCGGGGTCTTAAAAAGTATTAAAAGTTGATAAATCAATTTAGCAAAAATGAAGGCTATTAAAAAGTATTAAACGGCATTTCCCAAGGTATTACATGTTGTAGCTTGTTTTCAATAAGTATATGAATTGTCCAAAGAGGTTGTATTCTACAGTCTGCCTGAATGTAATCATTGCGTAGGTGTGTAGTGTGATTCTGTGTAGTTTATTTATGGCATCCTGTTGGATTTGACGTCATCTGAACGGACATCGCGCGCTCACTGCTTGATAGCGCGCGAAGGTCCGTTTACGCCGGTTGTTAAACAACATCGTTATGGGGAAATGCAAGTTTGCGTCCAAATGGTTGGAAGATAAGGAGGAAGGACAATCAATACTGTATATAGTCAATGTGAGGTCAAGTGTGTCGCCAAGGTAACCGGTTAAAACTCAAAGTGGCGATGAGGTCTTAAAATGTATGGAAAGGGTCTTAAAGAAGGTCTTAAAAGGTATTACATTTGACTTCAGGATTCCTGCATACCCTGATACAGAATGTGTGAGGTTTGTGCTCCATACAATTTACACTATAATAAAATAAGTAAGAATAAAAACTATCTTGAGCAAAAGGTAAATACTACAAATATACTATTAGGTAAAGGAGCTACAATAAATGGTTACCTCAAGAGTTGTGAAACTGTTAATTACAGCTACTGTACTACATGGATATTTCCTCACTTTAAGTCCTCTACAGGGCCATCAGAAAAGAAAACTGAAGACTGATCTACAAATGGACATCCAAGAATATTAGCAATTAAGTCAGAGAATGTCAAATATCTACAGTACCCTTCTGTCTTTTCTCCAGGTGTGCCGTGTTTGGACGCGGACTACAAGCGCTGGTCTCCGTCAGACGAGCACGGTAACGAGTGTCTGCTGGGCAGAGAGGTGACGTACAAGAGACGCGCTCCCCATGCTACATGCTTCAACGGAGAGGACTTCGACCGGCCCGTCACCATCGCTAACTGCTCCTGCACCCGCCAGGACTACGAATGGTGAGGGACACACAGCAGCCCAAAGCATGCATGTTCATTATCAATGTTCATAGTGGAGGTATTGTCTGTGTCTCATGAGTCACTGAAATGGAAACATTGGTGTTTTTAGCATGTCGGTAAGGGGATGGGATTTTAAGAAAGGAACACACCTGTAATTTTTAAACAAATCTGCAAATACATTTATCATCAGTCACGAAAAACTCTTCTATTCAATTATTATTAATGTGGCACAGTTTTTTAATTGGTAAATAAATATTTTACTCAAGAATTAAATACATTAACAATAATGGTAATAATACACTTCATTTGTGTAAATACACATGAAATAAACATAAAAACAAGGATAGAACACCACATTAATTGGCAATATATGGATAAAATATACACACTTAATAGCAATTTTAAAACTAAGATAAAAAATTCAAAACAAGATAATAAAGTATACATATATTATATACAGATTTCATATAACAAGATGGATGATAAACCCACATAATAATAATAATAATAATAATAATAATAATACAATTAGATATATATTATATACAAATAGCATATTTGCAGTTCCATATAGCTAATCCTCCAACACCATATTAAAATATCTGGCATAAACGGACATAAGAGTAAAACAAATCAAACATCTATATCATTAGCTGTAATGTGAGTGGGACCTCTGTGGTGGATGGCACCGACTTTCAATGCAACTGCACTCCTGGCAAACCCAGACGTTGGTCAAAGCCTGCTCTGCACATTTGTATTGCTCCTGGAGCTCCCATCACCGCTCATAATGAGTCTGTTTAAGATGCACATCAGGTGCTGCCTTTAATCACACGCTAACTTTTCCCCTCTCCCAACCCATCTTCCTCCTCCTCCTCCTCCTCCTCCTCCTCCTCCTCCTTCCAGTGACTACGGCTTCAAGCTAAGTGAAGACTTGTCCCTGCAGGTGTGTGTGCCCGACCCCGAGTTCTCCGGGGACCTCTACGCTCCCCCAGTGCCGTGTCCTATCGGGACCACCTACCGCCGCAGCAAAGGGTAACCTGCTATTATTATTATCAGTATTATTATCAGTATTATTACAAATGTGCAGAGTGAGATTTCTTTGTGTGGTCTATTAGCATAATGTGGGCATCTGCAGCACTACTACATTCCCTTTTAACATGAGTAAGCCTATGAGTTGTTTATTTATAGAGTTGTATTTATTTATTCTCCTTTTAGAGTTGTATTGACCTTTTGTCCATTTTTATTCCCAACACCTTTTTTTGTGTGTCATGGACCCTAAATAAATGCCTTGATGCCCATTGAATCCTAATTAGGCTAAATCGAGAACCATGAATAACATTTGTTTTGCTCATAAACCTGTAGTACTGTAACAGGAGTGTTGTGTGGAACAGAGGTTAATGGATCAAGCTGCCAGGGACTGCAGATGAACATTTGCCTTTGTGGTTAAATCTGGCACATTTACATGATGGACTCAAAAACCTGTGTTAGTGAATGTTCACTTTATTTATCATGAATAAATGCTTAAAAACATATAAAATAATGACACCTAAGCTTGAAGGGAAAAATCTAAGTGAATCGTCTACACCTATAGATAAAAGATAGAATTAGCTTTGGTGTAGGGTGATGCAAACATCAACACATAAGTTGTAAGAGAAGATCAATATAACGATTTAAAAAAGGAAATATAACGATTTGAAAGAGAAATTTAAGGCTTTAAAAAGGAAATGTAAAAAGAAAATAATTTAGAAAACTATTTAACTTTCAAAAGAATAAAGGCACACATTAACACCAAATGAACATATAGAACAACAAAGAAACTACTTAGTACAAGGAATAAGTGACAAACTGCAGTATATTATATTTTAAAGTGGAGGCTGTGCAGATTTTGAGAGAGGTACGGATATATAGAAATGTGCAAAAATATTCAGAGGGATGAACATGGCTCACAGTTTTAAAAAAGAAGTGTGGAGAACACCAAAATAAACCAGTCTGTGAACAGACATGAGCTCCTGTGTCTTCTTTGATCAATCTTAAGTACGAGGTTCATATTTGTGTTTTACCATGTTTCTCTTTCATTTATCCAGTTGGCTTGTGGTCAATATGTTCACATTTGAACCTCACCTTGTGCTTTATTTTGATAATTAGGATCAACAGTCATCACCTTTCATACTTTTCATCTATTGTCACTACCTGAGAATTCCCCAGAATGCAAAGCAGCCTTTGTCATTTTTGATACTGATATGCAGAGCAGTGATGTTGTGTTGTGTGAGAGCTCCACCAAGTGTCCAACTGAGGGAACGTGTCTGTGTTGCTGCAGCTACAGGAGGGTCCCCGGAGACAGCTGCAGTGGGGGGGACGTGGAGTCCAGGCTGGATGGAGAGATGCTGCCCTGTCCTGTCGGAGGTAAACCTGCACAGCATACATCTGAGGAAATCATGCTGTTCTACATTTCACTCTCAGGAGAATTACATAGCTTTATTGTATCTACTGTAGGAATAGAGGAATCTCCTACATATACTGTATGTTGAAATAACTATTTGAAAACATGACATTTCATACACTGCTGATTTTGTTTTTAAAGCTTTGTTTATTACATAGGTTAGAGATAGTTCAGATGTTTTAAAGTGAGGTTCTACTCACTCACAATTTTTAATTAAAGCCGATGCAGTAGCAATAACACCAATTTGGCTTAATTAAAGCTAATGTAACTGCAGGATTATTGCTTTTTGGGTTGGTATCTGCATGGTGTAAACTAAGTGTAATGTATTATCTATAGTCAGGGGTGCACATAACTGATACGCAGATACGCATGCGCGGCAACAATCTGAAATGCGTACCGTCACTTGTGTCACAAAGCGCATTTGCGTACCGACGTACTTGTGAAGCTTTTCCAGAAGGCGGTTAGATCACCGGTCTCCGTGTGCACAGACAGGGCTGCTGTTAACGTCGGTCTGTACAGCAGCACTGCGCTAAAACAGCTGATCACAACGTTCACACGCTCTGTGGTCACGAAGCTCTGTACTCCACTACCACATCCCCCCCCCCCTTGACATTCGCGAAGCTCTGTACTCCACTACCACCATCCCCCCCCCCCGTTGACATTCGCGGAAGCTCTGTACTCCACAACCACCCCCCCCTCACCAAGTTGGAAGAAACAGACAGAACTTCCAGCAAAGCAGCTAAACAATAAACTGCTTTGGACAGGGCATCAGCAACATGTATTGTAGACACCTAACCTAAAGTCACATGAAAAAAATAAAAGTGTATGCCTCATTACATATATTTTCTCCACTGAAGCCTGCATCGAGCCGTTTCCTATGCTCTCTTAAAGCCACCAGACAAAAAGCCGCAGTAAACAGAAACCACTTCTGAGTTCTTTGTGGTAAAATGACTGTTTTTGTCAGTGGGAACTGGTTTCCTTGAAGAGAGAATCAATAACTGCTTCAGTTACACTCCAATAAGGGGTGAGGTTAACTAGTGTTGAGATTTTAAGTCTTCTCAAATATGTTTCCCTGCTGCCCCTTGCCACAGCAGCATGTTACTTAGCCTCCATGCTACTCCTCTTTGTTCCTCTAACCCATCTGCTCTAGGTCATATGTCTTTGAATGCACCACGTACACCAAAGCAAATTCCTCGTATGTGTAAACCCACTTGGTAATAAAAATGATTCTGATATGTCTATGGAGTTAGCAATTACAATCCTACTATCAGTGGTGTTAGGTATTGAAGTACATTTAATCAAGTATTATACCTAAGTACGATTTTGCAGTACTTAGTTAATTGCAGTAATTTTATGCTACTTTATACTTCTATATGGAAGCCAATATTGTACTTTTTACTCCACTACTAAGTGAGTTACTAGTAACTTTGCAAATTAGGATTATTTGCTAATAAGACATATAAATAAACAAATAAATCAACTATGATATATAATTATAAGTAAAGATGTCCAGCAGTAGACAATAAAGTAAGAAAAGTACCTCCACCTTTACCACAGCACAGAATTAGTTAGAACAGAAAACCAGCGAACTGTGAATGACAACTGGAATATGCTCCGAGACTAACTGTTTTCACAGATGGATAAGCATATCCCGACCAAGTTCACTACCACACGGCACAACCTGCCCTGGCTCACTCACTGCATGAAACGCCAAATGAAAAATAAAATTAAGTTATACAACAAAGCCAAGCGATCAGGCAAAACTCGTGATTGGAAAAACTTCCGCAAACAAAAGAAACATGTTCAAAATAACCTTTGCAGTGCACACTGGGACTATATCGAAAACACACTCACCCAGAGTCTTGCTGAAAACAACACCAGACTATTCTGGAAATATGTCAAAGAGTGTGGAGCGGACAACATTGGAATCTCCCCTATTCGAGAGGGTGAAGACAAGGCTGAACTAATCAACAAACAATTTAAATCTGTATTTACTAAGGATGATGGTAGCCAGCCCTCTATATCAGGAGATCCAGCCCCGCAGATAGAAGACCTGATCATCACGACTGAAGGAGTGACCAAACTACTGGCAAATATTAAGATCAACAAGGCTAGCGGCCCAGATGGTCTAACCAATCGCATACTCAAAATGCTGGCCCCCCAAATAGGCCCACTGCTCAAGTGCATATTCACGCAGTCACTGCAGACAGAAAATCTACCCGATGACTGGCTGCAGGCAAACGTTACGCCTATATTCAAGAAAGGGGACCGGCACACAACCGCAAATTACAGACCAGTTTCCCTGACAGTAGTATGTTGTAAACTCCTGGAACACATCATTTGTAAACACCTGTTGAATCACCTGGAAAGGCATAATGTCCTCACCCCGTTCCAGCATGTATTTCGACAAAACCATTCGTGTGAAACTCAACTCCTAGACACAATGCATGACCTGGCAAAATATCATGACCAGAAAATGCAAGTCGATGTGGCAATCCTTGATTTCTCAAAGGCTTTCGACACGGTCCCACATAAGTATGGGCTCAGAACAGTCTCATAATACACACATGCACACAGAAGGATTCACACTTGTATTTCATGATCTGCAAAAGGATTCACACTTGTATTTCCGGATCCACACTTGTGTTTTTCAATGCACACACAAATGTGTTCCGTTTCATATTCATGTAAATAAAATCCAAACACAGAAAAAAGTTTTACATATGTATTTTTGATCCTCACATATTTGTTTTCCGTTTAAAACCGCTGCACCGGCAAACACAACCCGCTTTCTGTGCATGGATCGCTGTGCATTCGTGTGTGGGTTTTTTGAGACTCCCCTGACGGTCACCCGATTCGTACTTGTAATTTCTTTCATCTATAGCCAATCAGATGTCTCCTCCAGTCTAAGCCAATCACATGAGCGCGCCCCCACGAGGGTAGGATTTCTTGCGTTCATGACACTTCATATACGCATTTTGCGCTGTCCGAGCAGGGTTTCCGCGGACAGAATTTATTTTACCGGACAAATTTGAAACTTACCGGTCATGTTTCAATAATAATAAGAAGAAGAAGAAGAATTGTGTAGCAGAGTTTCCGTTAGCAGGTAATTACCGGACTATGACCGGATATGGCTAATAACACGGGAGTAAGGATCATCTCTTTTCCTCTCTCCCTCCCTCTCTCCTGACAGCTCGTCAGTTTCTCATGCAGCTCGCTAAAACTTCACTCGCGTTTATGTCCATATCGATCAGATCCAGCTCTCCTGTTCGGCCTTTATAGAGAGCACCGATCAAACTATTAAGAGTGAATATCGGCCGATAATGACCGGCGGGGCTCCCCCCGTTGACAGTTCACTGTCTAGCACTGGCTTCGTAGTGCACTGATCGATTAGGCTAAGCTAACCTGTAGCTGCTCCCTCCACACTCACAACAACTTCATACAGACATAAATAAAGCAGCTGTATTCGCCATACAGGAAACACACATTTAAAACGGTTTTGCCTGCCGTTTTTATGTACACAAGCATTCATTAATGGTTCGGAAAGTGGCACTGTACCTTAATAATATAAAGGCTTGTATTTGCGTGCATTTCCTGCTCGGAAAGTGGCAATGTACTGAGAGTGGAGGTGTCCTGAGATTAGCGCCTGCAGGCAGGCTCCATGGACCTGTCAGCTCCGGACAGCGCAAAATGCGTACATGAAGCGCTACGTCATGAACGCAAGAAATCTACCCTCGTGGGGGCGCGCTCATGTGATTGGCTTAGAATTGAGGAGACATCTGATTGGCTATAGATAGAAACAATTACAAGTACGAATCGGGTGACCGTCAGGGGAGTCTCAAAAAACCCACACACGAATGCACAGCGATCCATGCACAGAAAGCGGTTTGTGTTTGTAGGTTCAGAGGTTTTAAACGGAAAACAAATATGTGAGGATCAAAAATACATATGTAAAACTTTTTTCTGTATTTGGATTTTATTTACATGTATATGAAACGGAACACATTTGTGTGTGCATTGAAAAACACAAGTGTGGATCCGGAAATACAAGTGTGAATCCTTTTGCAGATCATGAAATACAAGTGTGAATCCTTCTGTGTGCATGTGTGTAATATGAGACTGTTCTGAGCCCATACATAAGAGCCTGTTGCAAAAGCTGGCCCACATGGGTATAACCGGCCCAATACTTGATTGGACCACAACCTTTCTCATGCAAAGAAGCCAACAAGTAGTCGTAGAAGGGGTGAAATCAAGTACAGTTCACGTTGACTCTGGTGTCCCACAAGGCACTGTGTTGGGTTCATTGCTTTTCCTATGCTACATTAATGACCTGCCGTCACATGTAGCATCCACAGTGCGGTTATTCGCGGATTAAGTGCTATGTCCTACGAACAAGCAGATGAACAAACCCGCACACTAAAAACTATACTCTAGGTGTTAAAAGAGGTGACCCACCAGCCTTATCTTGGGGTAGAAATTCATAATAATCTGAAGTTTGGCCAACACATTGGCCAAATTGTAACACAGGCAAACCGTTCGCTCGGCTTCCTATGCCGGAACCTGCAACGTTGTCCCCAGAAACTGAAGGAGACAGCTTTTGTGGCCCTAGTACGCTCTAAACTAGAGTACGCCAGCTCGGTCTGGGACCCCTACACTGATAAAGACAGTGATGCCCTGGAATCAGTACAAAGAAGAGGTGCAAGATTCATTTTTGGAGATTATGAATGGGACAGCAGTGTCACAGAAATGCTCAAGCGGTTGAACTGGGTGGAATTGAGTGAAAGGCGGTGATTGGCTCGTTTGGTTCTCTTCTTCAAGATTGTCCATAACATCTCAGCCATTGATGCATCAATGTACCTAGAGCCAGCTAGAAGTGCAACCCGCAAAGCCAACTCTTTGAACTTCGAGCGAATCTTCGCTACTAGTGACACTCTTAAATACTCTTTCTTTCCGAGAACAATCAGAGAGTGGAACTTGCTACCAGAAGAAGCTGTCATCGCAGTGTCCGTGGAGTGCTTCCGGCAAACTTTAAGAGACATTTAGCGGGGATCATCCATCCCCCACTGAGCGTGATACCTCTGGGTTCTGCTCAGTATTAATCCAGATCCAGATCCAGACCAGCTGTGATGAACACATTAATGCATCATTAATATAATCCAGTACTTTGATATATATATGATTCTTAAATTGGACATTACGCACAATAAGTACTTTCACTTTTGGTACTTTAAGTATAATTTAATGCAAATGCTTTTGTACTTTTACTTGTAACAGAGTATTTTTACACTGTTGTATTTCTACTTTAAGTAAAATATCTGGGTTACACCCCTGCCTACTATCCCTCTCACACACTCATGATCATGTCAGTACTTTCCTCACAAACACTTGATGATGTGTGTCCTGTCTCCTGTGCTCCTGCAGAGAGTAACGAGTTCATCCTGTACGCGGTGAGGAACTCCATCCATCGCTACGACCTGGCTACGGGCACGGACCAGGCGCTGCCTCTGAGCGGGCTCAGGGAGGCCGTGGCTCTGGACTTTGACTACGACAGGAACTGCCTGTACTGGGCGGACATCTCTCTGGACACCATACAGGTGTGTGAGGAGTTCAAGAATAAAGAATACCTTCATTATCTCTTTGGTTTTGTGTCAGTTGCTCCATTTAAGAATGACATTTAAAAAAAAAAAGGATAAATAAAATATAGAATAAGAATGAATATACATAAGAAGTAAGAATGTGCAATAAAAAGAGAAAATAAAATAAAGGTATTTATACAAACATAAGAAGTCAAAGTTGAATGTTTAATTAAAGACAAAATAAAATTGATTAAAAGTATCATTAAAAACTTTAGAATTTCAAGTAAAAATGTGCACAGTGTACTACAATATCCATTTTAGAAATGAAATAAATTAAAGCTAAAATAATAAGAAAAATAAAAAATATATATACATACAAGAAGTTAAGAAGAAGTTAAAGTAAAAATGTGCGATAAAAAGGTAAAATAAAATAAAGGTATTTATACAATTATAAGAAGTCACATGTCCAATAAAGATAGAATAAAATAGAAAATATATAGAATGTATCGAAACATAAGAAGTGAAAATAAAAATGAACACATTGTACTACAAAATATAACATGTGCATTACAACCTATACAGTGATATATTCATGATATATAAATGCTGAATTGTGCTGTTTGAAGGGTTTGGCTGCTGATAGTAAAGTAGTGCCAGTCTGTTTCCAGAATAGTTTGTTTACAGTTCACACACCAGCTTGTTATGTCAATGTGAGAGCTGTGACTTGTGAGGAGCTTGTTCATCAGAAACACTTTTTTTTAAAATGCCATCCCGTTAATTTGGGATGCTTACTCACTTGTGAAAGAAATGTTACTATGTCTTCCATATTTAGCCAGATACAGATATGATCACAGAGGACGCACATTATCAAGCCGTCTGTCTCCTCTCTCCTGCAGCGTCTGTGTCTGAACGGCAGCACAGGTCAGGAGGTGGTGGTGAGGAAAGACCTGCAGAACGTGGAGGCTCTGACCTTTGACCCCGTCAGCAGACTGCTATACTGGGTTGATGCTGGCGCCCAGACCATTGAGGTAAATAAGTGTGTGTGTGTGTGTGTGTGTACGACTTTTCACTCTGAAGATGCTGTTTGATTAAAAAAAATGTACTTCTCTTAATTGTTCAGTGTAGCAATTATTCATTGATTAGGTGTCACTTGGTCACATTATATGGAAGCTTGGGTTTTCATTATAGAAACTGACACATTTTGATACAAATATTCCTATAAAAAAAATAAAAAGCCCTCAAAAACAATAAAAAGGTGTGTTGTTATACAATGCTGCATTGATTTGATTTGATTTGAGTCATTGGGTCACATGATTTAAAAGAAAGACTTTTTAGGATATTTGTTGGGCCAAAGAGTGCATTTGTTAGAGATACAGAGGTGAAGGGAGGAGATGGAGGGGGGTGACATACTGCATATGGGCCGGCAGCCAAAATCAAGACTTTTCAGAAAAAAAGGATATCATATAAGACAGAAAATTATTGAAATTGAATTAAAGAGGTCTGTCCTGCTTATATAATCCCTGCACTCATTTGATGTTCAGGTTCTGAGTGGTCTCAGTGAAATTGGTGAACCTGTTTTACTTGTGTTGTGTCTGAAGGTGTCTAACCCTGACGGCGACCTGCGTCACACTCTGCTCAACTCCTCTGTCCTGGAACATCCCAGAGCTCTGGTCCTGCTGCCTGGAGAGAGGTAACGCACGCACACGCACACGCACACGCACACGCACACGCACACGCACACACACACTATGATTTCCTGATGATCCTTGTTTAAAGGCAGTTTCTGAATATGTGCTGCATGGTCTCCGTGGATTGAGCACTTTAATAATTTTGCAGTATCTATGAAGGCACCTTGACCTGCTTTAATCATGAAAGTCTCCCTTTTTTTTATTTATCTGTAATCTAAATAAATATTACACGACATCACCAGTTACCAAAACACCTTGCTATCAATATTAAGCTGACTGAAGGGACTTTAAATGAACTCTGAATCACACTTTTGAGGAAGGGATGACCAGACAAAATGTCAACACTTTCCAAACTGTTGTAACATCAACTCACATGCACCATAACAAAGAGTTGGTTCCGCTTCTGCAAATATAATTCTGCTTTTATTTAAGATGAGTTCAGCTGTTCCACACTGGTATTTATTTTCCCATCAATTACTTGCTATTGTTTTAGTTTAGGTCCAAACATCTGAATGTATTTATTTTTGGCTCACTGCACTCTCTTCCTCTTACTTTCACGTCTGGTTTATAAAATGCATTTTTATTCACAAAGGAAATTTTTTTGAAATGATGTTTACAGAGTGATATGCAGGCTTAAAAGCAAAGCAAATGTAATAGAAAGATAAAAGACAGTCATTTATTTTAAGCTCTTTATTTCAAACGAGTTTTAAAAGAAAAAACACAGATATTTGATTCCAAATTGGAGGATATTTAATGATTGTGTGGCACTAACGTCATATGCCAGGTCAATAATAATAGAATCAGCAAGGCTGCTCAGTGATTATAACAAAAAAACCTATAAAAAAAACCCCATCATTGAACTCTTTTGTTTACTTCTGTGACATGGTGACATCACTATGTAACACTCGAGCACCTATTGGCTAGCGCTCCAATACATTGTAGGTGATAGGCTAAGGGGCGGGATATCCCTAAGCGGTTGACAACACAACAGTCTCGGCCAGCTAACCAATCAGAGTTTCAGACAGAGGGTGAAAAGAGCTGCTGCAGCACAGGCAGTATGAGAAGAATAAAGACCTTTTTGAACAATAAAGCATGGAGACATGTCCCAGTAGAGGCACAAAATACAAATATGAATCCCGAAAAATACATAATATGTCTTCTTTGAAGTGTCTGTTTTAATGCTTTTCCCATGAGGACAGTTAAACAATACATAATGTTCTGAATTTAGAAAATAAATCATGTTAATACTGTATCCGTTCCTCAGTCTGATGTTCTGGACCGACTGGGGGGACAGAGCGGCCGGTGTTTACCGGAGCTACATGGACGGAACCAATGTGTCCTGCATCGTGTCGGAGGGCGTCCGCTGGCCCAACGGGATCACAGCTGACGACCACTGGCTGTACTGGACCGAGGCCTACAGCGACCGCATCGAGAGGGCCGACTTCATGGGGGGCCAGAGGACTGTTCTCATTGGGGGGCTGCCCCATCCGTATGCCATTGCAGTCTTCAAGGTGACATTGTTCATACAACACATAAAAAAAGTCTTCTAACTTTTCTACAGTCTTGTATCAGAAAAAGTTTAATGTTCAATGTCCTCGCTAAGTATCAGTTTTTACAAGTTTGTGTTGGATGCTGTTTCCAGAATGACCTGTACTGGGACGACTGGTCCAGGATGGGGATCTTCAAAGCTCCAAAGGCGGGTTCCCAGAGCAACGAGCTGATTGTTGGCAGACTCACCGGGGTCATGGACCTCAAGATCTTCTACAAGGGGAAGAACAGGGGTGAGGAACAGAGAGTACACTCATGTCCACAAAGTTTGAAAGCTTAGCAAGAATTGTGAGAAATGAATCATGGTAACTAACAGTTGGTATACTTTTGACTTCAGTAAATATACCCTGTTTCTATTAAGGCAAATAGTCAATGATAGGAATAAATAATCTCCAAAAACAGACTCTGCATATCACTTTTTAGTCCGAGTTGTGTTGACCAATCAAAATGGGGCAGGTAAACAGTCATTACAAATAAAATAAGAGACAGACTGCATTAGCCCAAATGCAACTTGAAAAGTATTGATATTGTCTGACAATGATTTAACTGGTAAACCACTTATTATTGGAGAAATCAGTTTGTGCACGTTGTCGCTCAACTCTTGGCTTCATATATTCACTGGCTCACATCAGAATCGCAGAAATGTAGCCCGTTGCCCCAAGACAGATAGTCGATGGGTTCCAGGATTAAGGTAGAAAAAGACCTGTCAGGATTTCTGCTTAGAGATTTTCTAAATGTATTAAAAATGTCCCGTGTGCAGGATTTACGGGGATTTATTTTCAGAAATTGAATCAAACATTCATAAATATGTTTTCAAGTGTGTAATCACATGAAAATAAGAATGGTTGTCTGGTAGCAGGTGCCATGTTCATATAAGCCCACCACGAACTAACAAACCGTGGGTCTAAAGAGAGACTTTTAAATGTAACTTTACTTTAAGGCCACAGTGGGTTCTCTGCAGGCTTGGAAAGGGAGGAATAAGCGGAGGTGAATTCAGTTGGATGCAATCTGTAGATGCTAGATGCAACTGTATCCTCTACACAGCTCCTTTAAACAAATGTAGTAGTGCTGAAACTGAGGTCTGGATCTCTTGTCCCCAGGTCACAACGCCTGTGCTGACCACCCGTGCAGCCTGCTGTGTCTGCCTCAGCCCGGCCATCGGCACACCTGCGTCTGCCCCGACGGAGCCCCCACCATCACCCTGCCTAACGGAGAGGTGCAGTGCCAGTGTCCCACCGGATACCTGCTGAAAAACAACACCTGCATCAAGACGGGTGAGACACATACTGAGCACTCATTGTGATCTTTTGCTGTAAGATGTATGATCTTGTCTCTGTAAAAATGAGGCCTTAATTTCACAGGGAGGTGATCTGGTTTACCCTCTAGGACCTGTAGGATGGCTTGTGACTCAAGCCAACTTTACTGTCTTTAAAAGCCTGTTTTAAGATCAGACTCAATATATAATATAAAAGAAACCTAAGAAATCTGTTGGTAGCAACTGTTTCATGCTAGCTAATGAAAGTGGAGACTGAGGCTTTC
This sequence comes from Trematomus bernacchii, assembly GCF_902827165.1. Lineage (NCBI taxonomy): Eukaryota > Metazoa > Chordata > Actinopteri > Perciformes > Nototheniidae > Trematomus > Trematomus bernacchii. The sequence goes on along the minus strand of NW_022987851.1, from coordinate 2,856,012 downwards.
AGAGGATCTAGTATGATCTAGTATAGTATGGCTCAGGTATTGATAATAAAGGAGTTTCTGAGTAGTTTCCAGAACACCATCCAATCTTGCAGGAAGGCACAAATGTACAACACAAATGGCATTGCTGTCTCAAGGTGGTATTTCTGAGGAATTTTGACCATTTTAATACATTTTCGAGTAACCGAAAATGCTTAAATGTTATGGTATCAACCCAAAACTTTCTGTGGCAACTTATAAGACATAAAAAGGCATGGGGATGATCATCATGTACTTCAATCGTAATGCTCCAAACCCTTACTTAAAACTTTTACATTTGAATAAGCCACTAACTAGGGCTGCACGAATAATCTAATACAATCATAATATGAGCCTCTGCGATTGTTGAACCACAAAACGCTGCAACTTAATTCGAAAATGTGCATTTGACATATTTTCTGTTTATGTGCACGTTGATTATCATTTACGCCCACGCTGCATGGCCGTCCTGTCAGCTTCTGTTTAGTCCTTGAAGCCTGTGCCTTGTTGGTCACATGACTATCCGCTGTGCAGAGCCAGAGACCAGTTTAAATGGTTGCTAATGCTATCAGCTGCTAGACGCTGAACTAGTGACATTTTCTTAAATCCGTGCAGCCCTATCACTAACCAAAACCACAATGTTTATTAGAGATGTATATAAACCAAAACTGCTTTCAGATGATGTAAGCCACTTCTTTGGGTCATATACTGTTAAGTCTGTATGGATCTCTAGGGTAAATATGCTCATTCTTTCCTCCAAATAGAGCACAGCTGTTTGCCCAACCAGTACCGCTGCTCTAACGGCCGCTGCATCAGCAGCATCTGGAAGTGCGACAGCGACAACGACTGCGGAGACATGAGTGATGAACTGGAGTGTCGTGAGTACTCAGCCACTTCTCTCGTTATGCAGACAAGAGCTCTTTCTACATTAACAACAAACAACTAAAATGTTGTCCTTGTTTAGCCACTGTGGTGGACATTTATTTATCAAATGTGGATAGAGAATCAAACCATTCAGCTGTCTTTGTCGTATTTTATTTAGTGAAAGACGAAGAGTCGAGTTTGGGTTGCATATTTAAACACAGAGAGAGAAGTAAGGGAGGGGTTGAGCTTGGTGATAATGAATGGAGCATTCTGGAAGTTTAGGGAGTTAGGGAGGTCATATCAGGATGTTCTCAGTTCACCTGAGTTGAAGGTCATACTGTTGGTGCACATGGAGTGTAACTAACAACATTGCAACAAATCTTCTTAATAAGGAATGTTCCCAAGCTTAGCTAAGAAGAGTGAGAAGTAGTAAATATAGATAAACATTAGCCAATAAGAATCACACAATGATATTATTAAAGTAAGTAAGTGAGTATAATATTTTTCTATTACAGCCACTACGACCTGTGACCCGTCCAACCAGTTCCGCTGCATGGCCTCGGGTTCCTGCATCCCTCTGGCCTTCAAATGTGACCATGAAGACGACTGTGGAGACAACAGTGATGAAGAGCACTGTGGTGAGATGGGGCTTTTTTTTTACTGCAGCCAGCAAATGTGAAACACTGTTATCATATACACTTTGTTATTAGTGTTCACAGAGTTTTTAGTGTTTAAAAAGATGATAATAGGCATAACAAAAGTGGAAAACTGTTATTATAAAAAAAGGTTGTTCCCCCCACAGTGAACGAATAATCAAACATAACATAGAAAAGTCCTAATAAATAAATATTCCATCACATTACCCACCAAATAAGCACTGATATTTGGTTGACTTCAAAAACTCAATCAATCCAATGTCAATCATATTCATTTTGATAGAAGATACATTTTTAGGTTGCTGACAAAATATGATGACAGACATTTAAAGCTTCATTCCAATACCATAATAGTGCTTTAAAAGTAAAATAATTCATAGTTTTTGCAAGTACTAACGATAGTGTTGTTGCATCTCTCAGACACTCACCAGTGCGGCCCTGGAGAGTTCACATGTGCTCGAGGTGTTTGTATCCGCGAGGCGTGGCGCTGCGACGGAGACAACGACTGCAGAGACTGGTCTGACGAGGCCAACTGCACAGGTGAGCGCTGGGTCACTGACTGTGTACAACATGAAAACAATAGCAATCTCATAAGCCATGAGAACGTTATATTTATTTGCGAAGGTAGAGATTTGTATTTGCTTATGCAAAAACTAAATTCATGCATCATCAAAGCATAGCCACTTGCACTAAGTGTGTATTGCAGTTAGAGTTGTAATTTTGTAAGGGAAATTATGATACATTTGTCAGCGCTTTGTTTTTCATGACTAGTATGACTTCATCAACAGTGAATGTTGCAAAAGGACAAACTAAAGTGTCGTTTAAACAACAACAAATATTTTTTTTAATCTCCAAAAAGGTGGAGATTACATATTATAGAATAGTATTTTTATTGGGGAAAAACTTAAGGATATTGTGACTCTACTGAAATGTTCAATATTATATTTTTCATTGACTAAAATTAGACTACAAAAGTTACAGGTATATTTGAGACTTAAATGGCCTGACATTTAGTTTCTATAACTTGACCAAGAAAACAAAAGGTTTAAATATGATACTTTTTTTAAAAGGCCAAAAGTCTGAATAAAACAATAGAGACACAAATTAAACTGCAAACACTACATTTCAGATTAAACAGGTTTAATGCTCTCATGTGTGAAGCTATTCTCTGTGTTACCCTTAAATCTCTTCCTGTTTGTCCCTAGTTGGCCACCATACATGTGAGGCCAGCAGCTTCCAGTGTCACACAGGTCACTGCATACCTCAGCGCTGGAAGTGTGACGGTGATGACGACTGCCAGGATGACTCGGACGAAGACCCCCGGCATTGTGGTAAGCTGAGTCACACACTCAACAGTGTCATCGTGACACATTTTAGACGTGTCAGACACACACTTAAATCTCAGCTGGATCCTGGGTGTGAGAGTGTTTATTTACTTCACAAACGAGGATTTCTGCTAAGAAAAAATGGTGCGTTCCACTTAGTACCAATAGCTGGAACTGCGGCCACAGCAACGTAACTTAAAGTAAACGGCAGCACTGATTGAGGTTTACTGTAACTGTGTAGTCTGTTCACATTTTCTTTTCCATCAACCAGCCTTTAAACACTGCCAGAGCCCATACCGTGTCCCCGTTAGTGTTTACTTCCTGGACTTCTTCTTCTGTGGATTCCTTTGACTTCCAGCGCTCTATCTTTCAACCATTTTCTCCTCTTGCACTCTTTTCCTTTACTTTACTGGGCACTTTAGCCATCATGAATCCAAAGTTTTGTGCTCTCCACAAATATAAAAATTATTGTTCAAAAAGTAATCCACAGGGTTTACTGATGGAGGAAAACAGCTGACGATTAATTGACCGGACTTCTTTCTGCGGATTGATATGACTGCACATAGTCCCTAGATCAGAGTGTCCTTCTTAGCAACGGTCTGCTAGCGAAATATAACAGACCTCTGGAATGTCCTAATTGACCAATCAGAATTGAGTATTTAATTAGGCTGTGTAATAAAATATATACACAGTCATGAAATGAAAGGTGATTAATAATATATTTCTGTGTGTTTCCATGAGGAACTAAATGTAACGGCTTCCTCTGCTCCAATCACACCTGCCTGCCGGCCACGGCGCACTGCAACGGCATCCAGGAGTGTTCAGACGGAGCTGATGAGCACAACTGTGGTGAGAGACCCCCGAATGTTAATAGATTTCTCTGTTTTAGGAGTTAATCAGTACTGTATTTGACACGTGCGTAACATTGACTTTTTCAATATGTATATGGAATATTTATCGGACCCTTAAATACCTGCAGAAATCCTTTAGAATAAGTGTGTTATAACTAGTGTTTACAAGTCCTTAGCATGATGGTTTCTGTCTTCTTTGTTTGACCCACAGACCCGCTGTGTACTCGCTACATGGAGTTTGTGTGCAGGAACCGAGCCCAGTGTCTGTTCCAGTCTCTGGTTTGTGACGGCATCAAACACTGTGAGGACGGATCTGACGAGGACGCAGACTACGCTGGATGTGGTGTGTTTCTTACCCTTATAATCCATGAATGTAACACTTTTTAGGGAAGTAACTCTAAAAAGCAGGACTTCAACTTATGGTGCAATGTACGGAACACTAATAATGCCGTGCATAAGGGAAAACATTTGAGGAGGAAGATTATCAATTTATTTAGCATTTGGAGAATTAAGGCACATTTTTTTTTAGAACTAAGTCTAAATGTTGTTAATAAAGGTAAACCTTTCAAGATTAAAGTATGAGTCTACGGAACACAAATTACTCGCATTAGTGAATAAACTGAAAGTTTGACTTAATTCTCAACGTTTCAACTCATATATTCAAAATCTCCCCAAAAAACATCCTCATTTACCCCCACCTTTTGCCTGGCCTTGATACTCTTTCGTATCAAGACGTATTTAGTTCCTGTAATAGTGCCTCTGGGATGTTTCTCGGTGCATATTTTTCTCATGATTCATTTCCTTAAAGTGAGGGATTTGACACAAATCGTGGGGAGTTTGAAACTTATTTAGTATCACTTTTCTGATCATGTCACTCTCATTCCTTCTGTTCCTCTTCCAAACTAAATGATACTGGATTCTTATCAAAAACAGACGTAAACTTTGCAAATATTGAAATAAATGTTAAGTCATGTGGTTTGTTGTATTTGTTTATTATAATAATATAAGAAACAAAACAAAAACAGGTGTTCGAATAAGCTGAAGGAAAAAAAAGTTTTACATTTGAAATTGTGCCTTAAATGTTTGTATCTTTTTCAAACACTTTTTTATTACCGTTTGACAAAAGTTGTAAAATAAAAAAATATAGCTACCACTAACTAACAAAAGGTAAGAATAGCAGTTTTTTTTACAAAATAAACCCTGTTCATACCTATACATCTTATTCTATTTCAAACCTATAATGCTATAAATACATACAAAAAAATTCTGTGTTGCTTTGTTCCTACAAACAGATTTCTGTAACCACTAATGTCCCTGTATGTGTTCTCTCAGCCACGCCAACTGAGTTTGGCAAAGTGTGTGATGCCTACACCTTCCAGTGTGCCAACGGAGTGTGTGTGAGCCTGGAGTGGAAGTGTGACGGCATGGACGACTGCGGGGATTACTCTGACGAAGCCAACTGTGGTACGGACGTGTTTGTTCACAAATAGAGAGGAACACGCATATCAAATGATTGCGTCATTTTTTCTAAAGAAGAGGAAGTGCAGCAATGTTTCAGCAGCAATATCAAGTGTTAACTTCTGCTGTGTGTGTTGCAGCGGCTCCCACCGAGGTCCCAGGCTGCTCCAGGTATTTCCAGTACGAGTGTAAAAATGACCGCTGTATTCCTACGTGGTGGAAATGTGACGGAGAAAACGACTGTGGGGACTGGTCTGATGAGGCACAGTGTACAGGTACACACACTAAGACTACACTAAGGCTTTTTAATTTGCACAGATACACACATATAAAAAGTTAGAAGTAAAGAAAAAGTTAGAATTGTACCTTGCCTATTAGATTTCAGTACTCATATGTTAAGAAGAAAGAGGATGAAGGAAAGAAAAAGTTATTTGAAATGTACAATTAATTAATTAATTTATTTGTTCCACTCATGGTACATTATTCACACAACACATGTTCACCTGGAGCAGTTCATAGCAAATGATTGAAAGGAGCAGGGAGAAGAAGCTGCCAGTTACTTCACAAACGTTTACAGTATTATAAAAGCAAACAAACAAAAACAATCAGAGTCAACGCAACAGTCTACCAGCAGCAAAACATATTGCCTCACATCTTCGCACTGTCTAATGATTCTTTATTTATACATTTCCTTAAAACAAAAGATGTTTGTACAGCTCTTTAAATCATTTGGTAAGGCATTCCATTGTTTAACCCCAAATACAGAGATACATAGAGAATTTTTTTTTGGCAACCAGTGTGTTTATTTGAGTGACAGATATTAAAGGGGGAGACCCTCCGCTTCTTTAACTGTGTTTATGTATGCACCATATACACCAAGCAAATTCCTCGTATGTGTAAACCTTGCATAAACCTGTTTCTGATTCTGGTTTATATTTGAATTACCAAACGTCCTATCCCTCCCCAGTCATTAAACTTGAACCTCCAACCTTGTAGGTGGTGTTACTCCTCACGACGTGTCCCCTGGCCCCTCCACTTGTGCTCCCAACCGTTTCCACTGTGGCTCCGGAGCCTGCATCATCGACTCCTGGGTGTGTGACGGATACGCTGACTGTCCCGACGGCAGCGATGAGCTGGGCTGTCCCACAGGTAGCTCCTGTCTGTAGCACTGCTTCAGATCACATCATCTCCTTCATCATTTTCATAATTAATACTTTTTATTTTTTTACCCGAGTTAAGACTAGAAAAACATCCCATTCAGTGCCAACATGTATTAAAACTAACCTAGTTTCCCTGCTTTCAGATTATGTACACCACTTCTGTGTGCATATTCTGTAGATTGTAGTCCACCCCCTACACATCCCCTGTCCCCACCACCCTCTAAAAACAGAAGGCAGAATGATAAGAGTTTAAATGGTAATGTCGGAAATAACATTTAAGCTGCAAGGTATATGTGTTGTATTTTAACACATTGATTCAAGAATGGTGGTTTGATCTCCGGTCCCTTTAGTAAACAAGTGTCCTTGGTAGAGGTGGGAGAAGTACTCAGATCTTGTACTTGACTAAAGGTAGAAGTGCCAGAGTGTAGGAATACTCTGTTACAAGTAAAAGTCCTGCATTTCAAGTTTTACCTAAGTACATTTTGAAAAGTATAAGAATCAAAATATACTTACAGTACCAAAAGTAAATGTACCCATTTCAGAATAATATATATTATATGTTTTGATTATAATTATTGATGCATTAAAGTGTTCTCAAAGCTGGTAAAGGTGCAGCTAATTTGAATGACTTTGTATACTGCAGGGTAGCTTGTGAATTTACGGGTTGTGAGTGTGCTTGTCAATGTTTATTTCTACTTGTATGCAAGCTGCTCTGTGTGAAGTGGTGAATGGAGACTTGCATATTTGCCCAAGTTTTAAGACACTCATCACAATTAACAAACAAATCAAGCCAAAATCAGAACCCCCTTGGCACATGTAAACAAAAAAGAACAATAGTTATAGTAAAAAACTGTTTTCTCATTCTCTTGTCCCACAGCAGCTAACGGCTCTGTGACGGTGGCTCCAGTGCCCACCCAGGCCCAGCCCTCGCCTCACCGCTGCACCCGGGGGCAGTTCCAGTGTCGCCGACCCCCCCACTGCATCCCCGACTGGCAGCGCTGTGACGGACAGCTGCACTGCGAGGACGGCTCTGATGAAGCCCACTGTCGTGAGTACAGTACACCGTCACACACAAAACACAACCATAACAAAGTCTTGTGTACAAGATAAATAAATAAAACAGTTGAATGTGAGAAAGTGAAACCTTAAGTTCCAAGGTTTGAATAAATGCCAAATTTGAATTTTTGGGCATAATTAGCATATGCAGACCAAAGCTAAAACATATCTATGGTGTGGTTTTGGAGGTTATTAAGGTTATTGAATCAATTTCTGACATTTTCCGAATCAAAGATGGCAGTTTTAATCAGAGAGTGGCCATATGTGTACTCCCGGTGGGCAAATTGTTTAACTGTATATATAACACAGTTGTGTATCAGTATTAATACAATATTAATGCTGAATTGCACAGTTTTAAAGGGTTTGGTTGCTGATTGTGAAGTTAATCCTTGTGCTATTTATTTAAAGTAGTTCACCAAAAGTAAAATGTTACTTGTACTGAACCGAAAACCTTATACAGTAGAGGTTTAATCAAAAATAATGTATTATCTTTTAGCACTGCAAACAGAAATACTGACAGTGAGGCAATCCAATAACAAGAAGATCAATGTAAAAAGTCTCCCTCTCTCCCCCTTCTCTCTCTGCAGCCACCCGCGGGCCCCTCTCTTGTGTGAACGGCTCCCGCTGCTCTGATGGTGAGGCGTGTGTTCCTGACAGTGAGCGCTGCGACGGCTTCCTGGACTGCTCCGACCACAGCGACGAGGACAACTGCACCCGTACGTCCCAAACACTCTCCCCATCTCCACCTGTGTTTAGATATCAGTTGTAATTAATGTAGGTCTTAGTTGCATTTTCCTCAAAAGAAGCTCAGGTCTATTTTAAATGCCAGTATGTTAATGTAGTACTTTACTATTCACTCAGTTTTTCAAAAACAGTGCAATGCTGCCACATGCTGGCTGTTGGCGTATATTTCAGGCAGTGTGTTGAAGGGTTATGACGTTTTTTGGGGGGTTTTCCCTTTCCTGTAGTGTGTTATATAGGTTTTAGTGCATGTAAATGGTTCATCCAGCTGAGTTTAAATGTTATTGGTCCCAAGTTGAAATTAAGTGTTATATTATAGTTTTTCTGATAAATGTGCTGTTATTCATATGTTAATCTGTGCTTTGAGTTGAATGTATACAGTGTGATAGAGATTTTGTCATTTTTAAATTGTTTGTTGATTTTTATGTGTGTACCTGCCCAGGGACTGCAGATGCAAATTAGCTAATTGCTAAATCTGGTTCTAAAATAATAAAGAAATTAGCCATTTCAAACAGTTTAATTAATCCATTTGAACCCCTCCCTCTTCTTCCAGAGAACACCCTGGCTTATAAAGTCCAGAACCTCCAGTGGACTCCAGACTTCCTGGGGGCCGTCACATTGACATGGTCCCGTCCAAAAAACCTCCCTCTGGACTCCTGCTACTTCCTCATATACTACAGGTGACTTTTATTACCAGCATCTTTTTACCAGCGGATAGATAAGGCATTATTGACCCTTTATGAAAAAAACTGATATCAGCTATCCACGTTACAGCTGTCGCACTATGCGTTACTAGGGCCAGAGCATGGGGCTCAACTAGCTAGGGCACCGTTCCTAGCCCGTTTGTTATTATGCTGATTCTTCTTATTATTCTTCTTATTATTATTATTATTCTAATAGGGGTACACATTTGAGAGGCACTTAGCATGCTGAAAAAGTTGTGAAAAATGTGCAATGATGTCAGGACTGGCGGGAAATCGTGAGGTTCTGCAGTGAATGGGTTCAAATTTGCTATCGTGCTCCCTACCTCCATCTATGGAAATGCAGTTTTTTAACAACAAAAGAACTTGCACCCTAAGTGCGATTGACCTCAAACTTGCACACATATCGGAAGTAGATTGGAAACATTCTAATTTGGGTTGGATTGACCGCATATCATTATGTGGTGTCATGTGGAAGGAATAGTTGGTAGCTCAAACGGCAAGCTTGTAGTTCAAAGGAGAAAGTACATTTTTTGCCGATTTACATTTGTCAAATTATTCAAAACTACTCAATATCCACAACATTTGGTACACACAAACATAAAACGTATTTCAAATTGGCTTTCATTAGCAAAGCCCACCCAAAGTCGGCCATTTAGACATGCTTGATGAGAGTCCAGGCCTGAGGCTATCCACGCTTGAATTTAGAGTTTACGCTTGATGCCTTTACGTCCCCTCATGTTGTGTTTTCATCTCCAGGCTGGTGGGCACCCAGCAGTGGACCATCATGGACACCCACAGCAACAAAACCAGCTACAAACTGGCCGTATTGAAGCCAGACACCACCTACCATGTCAAGGTGCTCACCCAGTGCCTCAGCAGGCTGCACAAGACCAACGAGGTGATCACGGTCAGGACCCCCGAGGGCTGTGAGTATCAATTCTGTCATTATGACTCATTAACTTCAATGCTAAATGACTTACTAGGAAAGTGTAGTGTGGTAGAAGTCCTAATCTGCTCACATCTACACTGTTAGCATGTTGGATGAGCAACCGGAATACAAAAATGTTGTTTGTTTTAAGCTGATCGATCTTTGTGATCCTTCAATAACTTATCAATCGTTTGTGGTGTTCAGTGACCTGATCATTGCAGGTAGCTTCCATGTTTCTCCTCATTATCCGGAAGGAAACGTGGAACTGTCTCAGGCTTATTTATACTAAACATGACTGATCACATCATGTTAAAAGTGTATGGTTACCATTCAGTGTCAAGGAAACCGCAGCAAGGCGGTCATTAATGAAAAAATAACACAGACAGGGTGATAAAGTTCCCGACACAAAGTGTTTTTTCTTTTCTTTACTGTAGTCAGTTTAGCCATCATGAATCCAAAGTTCCGTGCTCTCTACAAATATAAAAATGAATATTCAAAAAGTACTTCATGGTGTTTTCTGATGGAGAAAAATAATGTTTACTGTCAACAGCTGACTTCAAATGGACTGCACACAGTGTCTTTAGCAGAGCATCCTCATTAGCAGCAGTCTCTTAGCAAAATGAATAACATGAATGGCCTAATTGACCAATCAGAATTGAGTATCCAACTAAGCTGTGAAGTAATTTTGGATATTATCAGAAAACTACATTCAAATTGTTAATAAGCTAAATCAGATGTGATACAGAACATGTTTACAAAATGCTCAGCTGACTTTTTTAATTTTTCATATTAATTATTAAAGTTATTTGCTTTACGGATGTAGCAGAGACTTTAAAACTGTAGCCAGCACTGAAAGCATTTCAAAATGTGTTTACTATTATCACTGACACATTCAATTATTAGTTGTGTCTCCTTTATTAAGCACATTAAAGGGGACCTATCATGCAAAATGCACTTTTTGATGTCTTTTATACATAAATATGTGTCCCCGGTGTGTCGGGGAACTCAAGCAGCGTCAGAAAATAAAACCCTCAATCTTTTCCTCCGTGCGCAAATCTCTAAAATCATGGGGGTACAACGGAGCTGATCCAGATTTGCCATCCGATATGACGTAATTTACCGTGGACCCACGGCACTATCAGAAACGTCACTATCAGAATCAATGCCCGACGTGTTTTGGACGTCATATGGTCTTTGTTTACATTAGCAAGCATCGCTAACACTCAGAGCTAACCTGTACTGGAGAGAGCATGTGTGAAGAAGCAGGAAATTAAAAAAAAGTGGCAAGAGAGAAAGCCTTTGAGCTCCATACTGTTTCAGAAATAATCCTTGATGTGGTTTTGGCGTTTCATCACCGCAGCATTTATTTTAGACAGTATCTGCCGGGTCCCGCATGAGCAGGCATAAGCTCCGCCCCCCTCTCTTTTTTCTAAAGTGCTGATACCCCGAATCAGCACTTTAGTAACAGGAAGTGAAATAGAGGGATGTGAGGCATGGCTACAATAGGTGATCTGTTTGGTATTTTTAGCAAAACACTTCATAGACATGTTTTTTATATATTTGTATATATCTGAGTCCTATGCTATTGACTAAAAAGTGCATGATAGGTGACCTTTAATACTTCCATCACTTCATTTTGAATGAAGTGATGTACTTTGAGGGTTTGTGACTCTGCACACCGTTTACATGCAGAAAAAGCTACATAACACACAAGGGGACGGGTAATAACCGGAAAAGCATGACATGGGACCTTTAACTGAAAGGCGCCTTTAATGCGTTAGCAGGACTTTTCAGTGTGTGTGTGTGTGTGTGTGTGTGTTGCAGTGCCCGACCCACCCAGGAACCTGCAGCTGTCTTGTGATAACAGTGAGGACGGGACAGTGGACGTGTCCTGGAGAACCCCCGACAAAGGACACGGCCTCATCAGAGAGTACATTGTGAGTCTTTATTCATGTGCAATAACCTGATTCACGTGTGCATTTGGTATCGCCCCCAGAAATGAACCTGTTTCCAGGAACATGTGTTCACTCATCTTTATGCATACAGTACATGCAAATCTCTCCGTCTGCTTATCTCATATACAAAGTAGAGGATTAGGGTCTCATTTTTTTATTGTTTTGTTTATTTGTTTATTTATTTTCTAGGTTTTTATATTTTATTGTATTTAGTCATTTAGTCTTTTGTCTTCCTTTATTTAACCGAGAGGCATCATTATTTATTTTATTTGTATTATCATATATTTTTGTGTGTGTGTGTGTGTGTGTGTGTGTGTGTGTGTGTGTGTGTGTGTGTGTGTGTGTGTGTGTGTGTGTGTGTGTGTGTGTGTGTGTGTGTGTGTGTGTGTGTGTGTGTGTGTGTGTGTGTGTGTGTGTGTGTGTGTGTGTGTGTGTGTGTGTGTGTGTGTGTGTGTGTGTGTGTGTGTGTGTGTGTGTGTGTGTGTGTGTGTGTGTGTGTGTGTGTGTGTGTGTGTGTGTGTGTGTGTGTGTGTGTGTGTGTGTGTGTGTGTGTGTGTGTGTGTGTGTGTGTGTGTGTGTGTGTGTGTGTGTGTGTGTGTGTGTGTGTGTCAGGTTGAGTACAGTGAGCGTGGAGATCTTGATTGGATGTCCCAGAGATGCACCAGCACCCACAGTGAGGTGAAGGAGCTGCAGCCAGACACTCTGTACAGCTTCAGGGTGAGACACACACATGCACATGAAATACATTTTTCCACATTCAATCATTTAGTGATACCATCCTGCACGGAGTGTTTAAATGTTGGCTTGATGATGTTTCCCAGGTTGCAGCAGTGACCAGTCGAGGTGTTGGCAACTGGAGCGAGGTTAAGTCCATCACCCCCAAGAAAGGTTGGTTGTTATATTTGTTTGAATACTTTTCATTTATCGGCTTATTTCATTAAACAGATTCACTTTTTTCAGAATGTAAACTAATATTCTTACATACAGTATAAGCAAATCACAACAGAAAAACAAGAACATCAAATAAATGTTATTCAGTGTCAGACATGAGCTGCGGTAAAATGTCAAGCTCTATGCTGTGAAATGTAATTACGAATTCCTGTCCAAAATGTAATTTCAATACAATTAAGTAAAGGATCATTTGCAGCAAGGCTGTCATAAATGAGAAAGGTACAACAACACACTGAAGATGCACATAACCACGACGCAGATTACACGGCCACATTCTAAATAAACTAACCACTTGGCTCACTAGTGCTTCCACAAAAACATAGTTGACAGCAATGTAACTTAAAAATACAGCAGCACTTATTGAGGTTTTCTTTAACTGTCACGTAAAATGTTGCTTCTTCAAGGAATTCTGGGATGGCATTATCTCTTTTCCTTTGTCAAATACCAATATCAAAGGGTATCAGAAAGAAGCATTGGAGCATGTTTCATAAGCATTTAAAGAATTCCACCAGCTCAATTCACTAGGAAGTTTCAAATAGCAGACTACTTCAAACTTCTGAGTCACGTTACTCGTTTGGAAACCTTGCTAGGTTTTATAGTCGTGCTACCCTCTGCCTGTTTTCAGGAAGTGTCCCACTCATCAGTTATGGCCAGAAATAACTTGGAAACGCATTCAAGTGTTTCAAAACATTCTCTTGTGAACCATGACCATGTTTGGATAATACATTAAATTAAAAAACGATTACATTTAGATTATACATTAAGTAAATTAGTACAGTACATGGTGAGTTTATACTTTTTTGTACAAAAAATGTGTAGTATGGAAGCAAGCAGATGGAAAATTGTGATTTAATTTGAATTGCCATCCTTTAGGCTGCTGACCCTGAAGATACACACTCTGAATTTAACAATACCTGTTAAACTGTTCAAATAAACAGCCCACAAATGACATAAAGTCCTTATCTCCCTGCTCTCTGTGTGCTGCAGCTCTGCCCCCCCCCTCTGTGATCGCCGACAGCATCACCAACGACTCCATGAGCCTTTCATTCAGCTTCAACTCCCCGTACGAGGTGAGAGCTCCTCTTCAGTTTGTCTCCTTAAAAGCTTGTTTTTTTCTGTCTGTATAAACCTGACTGAGAGGGCTCTTCTTCTTCTTTTTAAAGGTGAAGCAGTACATAGTGTTTCTGTACTGGCAGTTTGACACACATGTTAAGGAGAGCAGAAACTACACGGTCAAACAGGGGATCCTGAAAGGTACCGTTTGTGTTAGATTATTTTTGTAAGTCAATTACAGTTCCACAGATTACTCACGTACATGTGGTTGTGTCTGTTCGCAGCTACTAACCTGACAGCAGGCACAGTGTATGAGGTGGCTGTTTGGGCTCACACCAGTATAGGAGACAGTCCCACCGCCCTGTCCCATCATCAGACCATTGGCTCTCAGCCGGAGCGGCCCCTCCTCAAAGCCCGGGCCCTCAACCAGACTGCTGTGGACTGCAGCTGGACCATCGGCAATACCACCGCTCAGGTACTACACATTACCGTCAATACGTCTTGATTTCATGAGGAGGAAAGCCCTTTAAAAAATGTCTTAACCCCCCCCCCCCCTGCCAGAAACACCTCTATTGGGCTCGTTTGTTTACTTCTGTTACATATTGACATCACTATGTAACACTAACGCTTCTATTGGCTATACTCCAACACATTGTACATGATAGGCTAAGGGAAGGGACATCTCAGCCAGTGTTTTCACGTGTTGCACTGATTTGCATGAAAGGGTCTGAGTAGGCTCAATATGAGATACAGATTAGCATTACCAAAATGTGATTACCTGAGAATTAAAAATGAGTCTTCGTCTAAAATCCTAACAGTCCATAGAAAACCTGTTTATAAAGTGCAACATTAGATTAGGCTTAGAAAATGTATCATTAGATGTTTTCGCCCTAATTGCCTCTTAGGGCTTAACTTAATGTTTCATATCAGGGTATTGTTTTAAATTTCCTTTGAACCACTTCACTGACTCAACACTTATTTCTGCTGTGTGTGTGTAGGTGTACGGTGTGTTTTACGCCACCTCCTTCCTGGACCTGTACCGCAGCCCGCATCAGGTCCGCTCCACGGCTCTCAGCCTCACAGTGACGGTGGACAGCGACGAACAGTATCTCTTCCTGGTGAGTCTTCTCAACATCCCACCAACTTCCTCTCAGTGACATCTTTCACATCTTTCACACTGAAAAGTTTGTGAAATCTTTAAGCCAAATTAGTTTCATCAGAAATGTTTGTGGGAAGATAAAATGTAGAGAAAGTCCTAAATGATCCTCAATCTTTACATCTAGAAAAAGGAAAGTCACAACAGAAATGGAAACTATTTGGAGTAAGATTTTTTTTATTTCAAGTTCAAATGGGAACAATGATTTCATCCACAGCTTTGTCATCACTTAACAGGGTTCTTACGGTGATTCAAAACCTGGAAAAGTCAAAAATGCAAATTCCAGGCCCTGGAAAAGTTATGGAAAACAATATTTTTCCCAAAGTTTTGGAAAAGTCATGGAAATGTAACTAAAGTTGCATCAAATATAATTTATATTTGAGCTAATCGCCGAAATAGTAATACTATAATGATAATAAATACTGTATGGTATAGTAATTAAACATAAAATGGCATTTAACTGTCGAGGTATTTTGCTGGTGAGAGATTTGAGTTGCTTTAGCGTGTAGAAGCTAGTAAGCCAACTATTTGATTTGTTTTAGATAGGCACAACATGTTTCATATGCAGACCTTATTTTCCTGTTTCATGTTCAAATAAACCATTTTCAGTGGTACCGCTGAGAAAGAGTAATTTTTTTGGTCATTGAAAATTAGGAAAAGTCATTGAAAATCATTGGTGAAAAAGTGTATGAACCCTGACTTAAGTGACTAAATAATTCGTTTTAAAAGTGAAGCTCAATAAGCAGGGTCTCTCTTGAAGATAGGGTTGGGTATTATAGGTGACGCAAGCAACAGTCAACTAAACTTTTAAAATGAGTTTCTAAAACCGAGAGCGGTAAAGCTAGCAGCTTGTAGGGGACTCTGAAACATTTAAAATGTAATGTAAGTATTTAAAAAATGTTTTGTTAACATACCCACCCTAGCTTTAAATAAATATTATTTGTGTGAAGTGAAGTTGGATTTTTTTAATTCATATTTTTATTTGGGGTACATTTGTATCTGTACAGTAGATGTCAATGTGGAAATGATTAGATGTGATTCCCTGTTTTCTATCTGTTCTTTTCTCTCTTTTTCAAACTTTTTTTATGTTAAAAGTAAACATATGTAATGCAGGATATCATGCATTTATGTCCAAACATGTGCTTATAAAAATATATTTTATTCAACCTTTAATCATTTAATCCATCAAAAAGTTCCCACACCACAAATAACATTTTGTAAAAGCTTGATATTTATTATCTTCAAATGTCATTTTTTGGATGTAAAAGTAATGTTTCTTCATTTTCCTTCCATGACAAATGTAATAATGACTTTTATGTGGGATCTCGGGGCAGATTAGTACACCATTCAAGTCTAGCATGATAGTTGTAATATACTGTATTCACGTATGGCAAACATAGATGCATTTGCCTTCCATAGACAGTCATTGTTGCCATTGTTTTATTTTGTTGCGTCAGTCCAAGTGTAATAATGAGGACATCTTTACAGTGCTGTTTGTGTTTTCCTTCAGGTGCGTGCCGTCTCTCCCTACCTGGGCCCTCCCTCGGAATACGCTGTGGTGAAAATGATTCCCAATGAGCGGCTGCCACCCAGAAACCTCCATCGTGTGCGAGTGGACAGAACTCAGGCCACGCTGAAGTGGCAGCCCCCGTACGACGCCCCCAACGCCGCTCTGGTACGACACTGCTTATGGGGATGGGGATTCATGATGATGAGCATCAGGATCAGGAGGGTTGACTGATTAGGGTGGAAACAAACAAATGGTTGGATTCTCTGTGAGGCAAATGCTGATATATTTACACCGGGGTTACTACGTGTACTAGAATAAATGTATGCCCATTAAAATATTGTCCCATTTAATATTATGCTTTATTTTGACATAAAAACAATTGATAGGCAGACTATAGGTAAAATGAAATCCTCCTTGGCACGCTTCTTTGAGAATTTCTATCTGCATTTATTTGGCCAGAACTACCTGGCAGTAGCTTAGTAACTTTCTCCCTCACATAGTCCACTACTACTAAAGTACACAGACGTACAACTCTGTTTACCCTCTAATAAGTAAAGCAACAATCCCCATAAATCCAAAAACAACTCGCACAACTCTACACTGTATACAACTGCAGGTGTCAGCAGTAATAAGATCATACTCATTCTTTGCTATGCTAACGGACCACATCCATAATGTCTTCAATGTAGCCAAAGGGCACATTATGACCAGGGGGATTTAAACATTCCATACCTCCACAGATTTTCCCTGTAAAGAAAAATGAATTGCCAGATATCAGAAACCCTGATTAACACCTTAAAGGTCCCATGGCATGGCCATTTCTACTGATCATAATTCCATTGTTGAAGTATACTAAAATAGATTTACATTGTGCAATGTTCCAAACTCACATTGGTTTCTCATACAGCATCTCTGTATAGTATGTGTATTCACTCTCTGTCCTAAACGGCTTGTTGGAGCTCCTGCCCCCCCCTCCCTATGAGCCCAGTGGCCGTCTGCGAGACAGCGAGACCCAGCCCGAACACACACACACACACACCCGCAGCCTGGCTGGGAGTTGGTGTGTGTGTGCTCACACACCGACTGACAGCCTCGCCGCGTCCCGCAGTCTCAGGGAGGAGAAATCGGCGGAGCTGCAGCTGAGAAAAGATTGAGTGTGTGTGTGTGAGGAAGTCTGCGGATTGGTCCAAATGGACCAATGGGTCCATTTGGGTATGGGCACGTCACTGTACCCAGGAAGAAAACAATGGAAAAAAAGAAATCTCCAACGAGGCGTTCTGGGGCAGCATAGACAGGTCTTTTCTGTGTTAGAGTTTTACTCGCTACAGGGTGTACTTTGAGGGTTTTGACTCTGCAGACCGTTTACATGCAGAAAAAGCTTCATAACACACAAGGGGACGGGTAATAACCGGAAAAGCATGACATGGGACCTTTAACTGAAAGGCGCCTTTAATGCGTTAGCAGGACTTTTCAGGGTAAACCAATCGGGTTTAAAATCTTAGAGTTAAACAGAATCTTCTTAATAAACAATCTATTTGGAATCAACTATTAGAATAATGCTGAATTGCTTTGTTTTTTGTTTTGGTGTATGATCATAAATCCAACTGATGATAAACAGAGATCTTGTTGTGTGTTATTCTGACTTCCTATCTTCTCTCTGTTTATATGTAGACTTATGCAATCCACGTGCGGGATGTGATCCGTAAGGAGGAGTATGACTACAAGCTGACGACCAAGAACAACACGGTGGAGTACCTGCTGAAAGGCCTGGAGCCCGGAGGCAGATACAGCGTCTCTGTCCGCCTGCGCAACATGAGCAAGGAGGCCAGCTTCACCCTCAGCACAGGTACAAACTGTACATCATACATTTGTGACTATGGTGCATTCTCACCTCTTTCAGTGATAACGTATTAAGTTCCTGCCAATCTGAAGTAAAACCAGTAAATGTATATATGATTTTCGTTCTTTACAAAAAAATGCATTTTATCCTGAGAAAAATAATCCCCCTTCTGCAGTTCCTCTTCCGGCTCCAGAAGCTCTGAAGATTTTGACAGAGAACGACCACGTGTTCCTCTTCTGGAAGAGTCTGGCCGTCAGGGAGAAGGGCTTCAATGAGAGCAGGGTGAGACGAGAGTCACCCATATCTGACCTTTTAAATCCCTCTTTTCTACACTATAACTTGCATAAAGGGTTGGATATAAGTATTTGTCTAGGAATTGTTTTTAATTGTATTTCTCTAAAGAATAATGATCTTCTAATCCACTGAATATAGTCTAATATCAGTCCAAAATAAGCATCTTTTGTCATTCCTTGAAGTTCTATGGTTTTGTACTAAAGCTGTTATTTTTCACCTGTTCAAAAGTCATTAAAACAAGAAAAGTAATCTCCTATGATCAGATTTGAAGATAAAAATGGTTAAGCTTTTCTCTTCTCACTTACCGCTCAAGGCTTCCATTGCTTTGTCCTGTTTTTATTCCCCATTAACTTGAACATGCTGTTTACAGGGCTACGAAGTGCATGTGCATGACAGTGTGACCAATCAGACGTCGTTCCTGGGAAACACCACGGAGACGTATTTCCGCATCAGCAGCCTGCTGCTGGGACACAACTACACGTTCTCTGTGCAGGCCCGCTGCCTGCTGAGCGGACAGCTGTGTGGGGAGCCCGCCCTGCTGCTCTACAACCAGCTGACCGCAGGTATACACACACTTACTTCATTACTTACTTACTTCCAAACGTAGGTAAAAATGTAATGAAAAAACGGGGAATGTGAACTGACGTCAGATGGAAACAATCACAATAAGTTGATCCTGATAAATTCTGGATTGTCGTGAATATCCTCATAAGAGTAATTTAAAAAGCTGACTAGTTTGCTATCACGGTAGATAGTAGAAAAGATGCCTTCAATTAAAAAAAATTAAATGTTATCATATCAACTTATGAATTTGTTCAATTATCTGTTGTGCACAACAATTATGTTCACTATTAAAACAAAAGTGTAATTTTAGTCATGCAATACAAACATACTATATATTTCTGTCTCAAAAATAATGTCAGGTAAAGCTATTTCTATATGTTTTGATCATATTTGGATGATAACCGGGGTAATTGTGAATTTAAATGATTTTCTCCATGTCCAGGGGCCGTTGATGCGTCCCGCGGTGAGGGCCACTCAGGGGACATGGCTGCGGTGGTGGTCCCGGTGCTCTTCCTGCTGCTGCTGGGGGTCTGCGGGGGCTTGGTGGCGCTCTACCTCCGACACCGCCGTCTGCAGAACAATTTCACCGCCTTCGCAAACTCGCATTACAACTCCCGCCTGGGCTCGGCCATCTTCTCCTCCGGGGACGATCTGGGTGAGACCATTAAAATACTTTTAAAATGTAGACCCGCAATGCAAACCAGCAGGGGTGGGAGGGCTACTTTAAAAATGTATCAAAATATATTAGTGATGTAATCTGATTACTTTCCATTGCTTTTGGATAAACTCAATATCAAATGCGATGCAAATAAAAACTATTAGAAAATAAATAACAATAAGATGTTTTTATTACTAAAGTGTATGTCACAATATAACCTTAAAAAAGAAAAAAACAAGATATTCATATAAAAAATGTAGTAACAGTAATAGTTTACAAATGCTGTTTAAGCTTATTACATTCATCCAAAAACTACTGTTATACAAAATTAAAAATATTAAATAAAGAAAAATGTAATTAGCCTAAATATAAACCATAAGGAAAATTCATTCTGTAGGTCTACCTATAATATATGAATCTTTAGTTCAAAATGTATTATAACATTGTAATCATGCTAGTAATCTCAGTTTACTAACTATTACTATCTATTGGACTCCTGTTTTAGTTCTGTAACATAGTGACATCACTATGTAACACTCGCAATTCTATTTGCTAGCTCTCCAACACATTGTACGTGTTAGGCTAAGGGGCGGGACATTATCAACACATCTCTAAGTGGTTGACCAATCACAACAGAGCCGACCAGCTAACCAATCAGAGCAGACAAGGCTCTGGTTTCAGACAGAGGGTGAAAAGAGGTGCTGCAGCACAGGCAGTATGAGAGAAATAAAGACCTGTTTGAACATTAAAGCACGGAGACATGTCCCAGGAGAGACACTAAATACTGATATGACCCTGAAAATGAACATAACAGGGCTCCTTTAACTTTGATCTCTCTCCTCTTCGTTTCAAGGTGATGATGATGAAGATGATCCCATGATCAGCGGTTTCTCAGACGACGTTCCCATGGTCATAGCGTAGCAAGACGTCCCTCCATTAGCTATTTCTCTCTTCTCTTCTCCCCTTCTCTTCTTCCGTCCGCTTTACTCCCCTTTACTCCCCCTCAGTGGTGCGGTACGACGGAGTGAGGAGGAAGCAGGCGAACACTCCTCCACCCCAAAGCCGTCGAAGGGATACCACCTTAATGAGCAGGAAGCGTGAAGACAACTGGAAAAGTGTAAAGAGAGAAAGAGATATTTTTCAAATATACAATGCACTTTTTTTGGATGCGCAATAACTTATTTTTTATAATGTTAAATATATATATATGGGGTCAAAAAAGGACTGGGAGGAAAAAAAAGTGGACACTGAAGCAAACTGTGAAGGATTGAGTTTGTCGAGACCCTGTTTGTAATGCAAACTCACTATCCATAGGGCGGTTCATTGCTTAAAGCCAAAATAAGCATCCACAGACTGTAACATAGAATGCAAAAAAACACACACATAGGAAAAATAGTACAGATATATAGACAAATGATGTATAGAAGATGTATGAAAAGAAAATATTAGAGCAGTAATGGTAACATATATTGGTAAAGGCACAATATGTACTATCCCAGTATATGTTTCAATTGGTGCCCCGTGTGAGGCCGCCTGACGAGCCAATCATGTTTCATCCTTTACAGCATCTGAATAATGTGTCGATTTCAATGATCACCGGTTTGGAAACTGTCTATTATTGTAAACTCATTAACAAGTCTTTGAGTGATGGGATCGTCCAATGGCACCGTGTAGTGACCTCACACCTTTATTTTTCCACCACCAGCACACTGTTGTCTGTCTGTATGTAGACGCAAAAGATAAAAGAATGTTCCTATCCCCCACAGTAAAGTCCAGATCATCGGATCTATTTGTAAATATTGGCTTTGAATATGTCCTCTCCTTGTAATGCTGCACCATAATTCTGTAAATGTGGTTTTTTTGTTATCATTCTGGACCACACATTTTTCGTCCCCAGCATTTTGCCATTGCTGTAGTCGTAGAGAAAGGTTCTCAGGGAACTGTGTCGGAGCGGACACCAGCGCAGCGACACCATCACCTCCAGGGCTCAGGCAGACTCATCTACTGCTGGACAGGTACAGAGACCTCTGAAGAGGCACTGGCAGTGACCGGAAGACGCTGATTCAGTTCAGCTGTGATGAAGAGTCAGGTTTGGGCTTGGCATTGAGTTCAGAAAAAGATTAAGAGGGTTGATTCGATCATAAAAGAAAACATGTTTTGACCTATCTTTAGTAGTGTCTAGTGGTGCAGATAGCTTCTAGATGCATCTGTGAACTTTAACAGCGACCTGTATTTCCAGAAGCTGTTTGCTTGTTGCTCGAGCTTGATTTTCACAGGCCTGACTTTCTGATGCGAAATAAGAACCTCTGAAACGGTTGACACCATTTCTAAACCCTGGTATGCATGGTCAAATACATTTTGTAATCAAGGTACAGCATGTGGTACTGAAGTCTTGTTGACATGCTGACTTCTCGTGGGGCTAGCTGACCATTTACTGTAGGAAGCTCACCACGCTTGCTAGCTAATCATGTTCAAGAGCGAGCCAGTTACTAAAGGCAACCAAGTTAGCTCGTAATCCAGCTATTAAATCAATTATATAAATTCTTAAAATGATTCCAGCTAGCTAGTAGCCTGCTAGTTATCTTGGCCTTTAACCAGAAACAACGTTAGAGATCAAGCTTTTTGTTCTCACTTTTAGGTATTATTTTTATAACATCTTTTGAATTACATAAGCCAGAAAACTAAATATACAATATTTATTTTTGCAAAAAGCTCTCTTTTTCCCAAAGACTGGCTATATTAATGTTCGGTCTGGTCATTGATTGACGACAACTCCTAAAATTAGCTTTGTGCTTGATTAGCAAATGACTCTTAATTTGCCACGGTACAGGAAGGTGATTTAATTTGCTTTGTTGTCATTTACCAAGTCATAATTGTTTGGTGGATTTATTTTTGCTTTGATGAGGGAATCAAATTAATATGATGTTTTAGTTGAAATAACTAGATTTTTTACCTAAAATGTAATGTTACAGTTATTGGTGTAACTGGGCCAACAGTTTCTGGAAACATACATTCTTTAAAAACATTTTAAAATCGTATTATTTAATTCTGTGAGCCACACATTTTTACTAACCTGCATTTTATTGATGTGGAGGCTGAGAGCCACATCTCAAAAACTGGTCAGGCGAAACCTTAAAAAAAGGCATAGACACCAAGTGTTAGTGACAAATCATGTTTGCTTGTTATTTGAATGGTCCTTTTAATTAGCAGTTGGTACCAGTTGAGCCATAAAACATTATGAGGATCATCGTCTTAGTTCTGCTCGTGCCCCCCAACCTGACTCTGGTCTATGAACAGATGTTTGGCCTGAGCCATTTGAACTGATGGTGGTCTGCTTTCTATTCACCTTGTTGTTTTGTTTGTTAAGATGTCTTCATGAATGTATTTTATATCTGTACTTTTAAAGGTACTGTCCCAGCTCATTATGCTACTAAGTGAGTGCACACTCTCTGGTTTTACCGTTGCTACAGTAACAATGCAACCCATTCACTATGGACGACAGACTTTGTGTTTGCACTCTGTAGACTGGCTTCTGCAGACGAGTCTTAGTTTGTTCAACCCAAGCCCAATTCCCCAACCCAGCAACAAACCATTTTGGTCAGGAAGAGTCCAGATATTCATTTTTTTTTGTTTACCCAAAATCATTAAACAGTGTCTGTTCTGACATTCATTTGAAGGTTTCCTCAAGACTTCAGCTTGATTTCACGCAGCTCTCCACCATGTTCATCATTTAGTTTGTTGGCCTTAAAATCAGATGTTCTGGCATTAATGCTGTTTTTTGCTCTGTGGAGTTTCTGTTCTCTGATGTTCTGTTTTGCCACATAATGCCTTATTAGAACACATTGGGTTTCTATGTAATGTACTGTTTGTATGATAGAACACAAGTGCACACGCATGCAAACACACAGTCACACACAACCCTGTACACACAGCTAAGCAGGCGGAAAAGTAGGCTAATATTTGGGCATTTGGTTAATTTTGTCGGATCACTGCTCCTTCCTGCGCTGGCTGCTGAGCCGGCCGCTCGATCTCTTTTTAGTCAGGGTTTACACGTGTACAAAGTTTAATTATTGGTTATCATGTGACCGTTTGCTCCCCACTTGTCTTAATGTTGACTCTTGTCAAATAGTTTGCTTCAAAATGTTGTTTGGCACAGAGTTTGATCATGTTGGCCATGTTTGAAGATTTTAATGTCTTGCTTGCTTATTTCGGAGGTTGCAAGAACAATGAGACGTGAGGTGTTTTAAAAACCACTTGTACTGAAATAAAGTTGCTGAAAATCAAACTGTCGACAATTTGTTTGTGTAAGGTGGTTAAAGATGTGAGTTAAAGAGGTAGAAATATACCATATATGTTGTTATTAAGGAATGCAGGGAGAAGATATGTTTTATTTTATGATGAAACACATCGCAGCGTACAGATGGCAGGCCTCCCACGGGGTCAGCATGATGAACATTCAACAGATCCATGAGGAAAACAGAAGGCGCCCTGAGAATGACCCTGGTATGAAAGAAGAAAATGCATAAATTATAATCGAATATTTGCAATAAATATAAATTAATTGCAATTGAAAACTCAAATTCAAAAACAGGATATCTTATGGTCATTTTCTAATTCTATCTTTGAATCATTGATTAAATATTTAATATTTGCGGAATCATGCCACTTTAAGAGCTGCAACGATAAGTCCTCTTATCGATTCGTTGACACTATTCAACAACTATAAGAATAATTGAATAGGTAGATCTGAACTTACCAAAAATAGACATTTAAAGGAAATCTTTTATGAAATTGTATAGACTAAACAATCCAAGTCAAGGTTCCCAGCATATGATACAGCTATGATACAACAGCTCCCTCAACAGGGTAAAAGATGCCATGATGCCTGAGGCAAACCTAAAAACAAGAGGAAAGGTTTCATTTGAACTTCAAATGCTGTCAAAAATAACTTGCCTCAAAATGTCTTGTTATCTTTATTTATTTATTCAAATGTGCTTATAAGCATTTCAATTGTTTGTTGCTGATTTTATATTTAAAAAAAATGCATCGATACAAAGCTGGAGAAATGTCATCATGTTTCCTCAGGGTAAATGGTTCAAAAGCACTGTTCAGAAAAGTGCATTTGTCCTGTTATGCACTTTCCACTTCACATGAATAATCATTACATCATTAAACTGTCATCACTACTGCTTTTTTTTAAAGGTCAAAAAACATTTCTGGATCTGTATTTAATGTTTGCTCGTCCACAACTAGCATTCAGCCTCTCTTATCAACATGTGTGAGTTTCATCATTCCAACTGACCCCTATCACACTCAGTGGTTTGTTCCATTGTTCACATCAAAATACTGATGAGTGCAGTACGTGTTATGGCTGGAAACATGACTAACATGGGATGAGAGGATTATTGAACAACACAAGAGACTCTGAGGGCTCGGTTCATTTCTGGCTCCAAAATAAAGTTTCCAGTCCGGACTGATGATAACATCTGTCATTGAAAAGACTCGTAAAGTAACACATAACGTTCCAAATGATTCCCATCTGACAGGCTGATCAGGTGGAATAGATGCACTTTAGGAGGTTGAACTGTCTCGTTATGAAATATGAGATCTCAATTTGAGGATTGAACGATGAGCTGTTCCCGGGGCTGGACTGAGGTAAACACTATTTAAAAAAAACAACAACATCTTTACACTTTGTTTTTTGAAGGCATGTGATGTGTACAGTTTCTAAAGCAACAGCAGCTGCCAGACAAGAAGGGAGAGTGCTAACATGCAGACACACATGCAGTGTGTGAAAAATAAACTAACATCTTTCCAAAAGTAGCAATACCTAATTCAACAGTCTTACGAGTAAAGGTTCTACAAATAAACACATTTCTTGATGCAAGTACAATTAGAAAAGTTGCACCAAAATATACTATGCATTAACACCTACTTATAACTAAAATGATTTAACTGGTCAATTTTGCCAGATTTGTTTAACTTCATTAAGTGTTTAGCCTCTAACTATGACACATATTAACAATGTCTCATATATCAGAATATAAAGGAAAATGTATATGTTTTAAATTATCTATAAAGTAACAACAAAGTAGATCTTTAAGATAAATAGCCAGTGGAGCAAAAAGTGCCATGTCAGTCTTTTAAATGTAATGTCAAACAAATATTCAAGCGGGTCCCTTTGATATACACTTTAAGGATGTAGAATAACGTTTATTTGTTGGCCAAATATGAATGATTTTGAAACTTTCCTTTTGAAATATCCCCCAAAGCATTCCTTATCAGCAGTCAGGAAGTGAATGTTTTTAAAGCACCCAAAAATAGCACTGTTGGAAATATTTGCTAATCTAAAAATAGTTAACTCCTTTGAAGGGCAGTTTGGTCCTCATGGAATCTATTCAGAGAGATTTGTGTCACTGCTGGATATTTCCGAAGAGGAAACCAGGCGGTGTTCGGCTCGTAGGGCCCCAAGATGGGCCTCAGGTTCAGAAGAACCAAGATCTACTCTGGACAAAAGCATCCTCTGATAGTCAGGTGGCTGTGTCTGTGCCAGAGACAGCCACCAGGGGGCAGGAGAGCCTCTGCAGACATATCAGGGGATGTTCTATTAAAGCTGCACTTCATTCAGTGTGATGGATCTGTGTCATTTTACTGCAGATCAGAGTTTAAAACAGTTAAAAGGAGCGTGCTTATGTTCTAAAACCGACCCAAGCAAACCAAAAGCCTCCACTGGACTTTAAGTGTGAGTCAGCACGTGTGTAGGCCAGTATCAAACATGAGGTTTTTGCACTCATTGACCTGCGGAGGGTTGTGTTGCATCACCAGGTGGCTGATGTTGAAGAGCTGAGGCCCCTCAGCATTAAAGTAGCTTCAGTTAGTTTCATGTCACAGCAACGGGACTCATATCGTTTTAACTTGCACTTAAATGCAACACATGCATAGCACATCATTTATAAAAAAAAGGAAAAGTACAGTAAGACGTGTTTTAGTTTCTCAATGTATTTACGTTTGTATAACTATTGTTGGCTAAATGTATGTCTATTAAAGAGGCCTTATGCTTTTTGATGTTGTCCCTCATGTAGTTATTTAGGTTTTTTTGGTCTGCAAAGTCTAAAATCCCTGTGTTCCCTCCAGAGGGAGTTTCTCTCCCCCCCCCCCCCCCCCCTTGCCTGAAACACCTCCATTGGACTCCTTTCTTTGTTTTTGTAACAAACTGACATCAGTAACACTTTTGCTTCTATTTGCCACAGCTCCAACACATTAACGGCTAATGGGCGGGTCATCTCTTAGAGGTTGACCAATCACAACAGAGCCGGCCAGCTAACCAATCAGAGCAGACTAGGCTCTGATTCCAGACAGAGGGTGAAAAGAGGTGCTGCAGCACAGACAGAATGAGAAAAATAAAGAGCTTTTTGAACATTAAAGCACGGAGACATGACATTGAAGCACAAAATAAAAAATATTAACCTGAATATGAGCATAATATGTCCTATTTAAAGTTTAGTGAGTCTGCAAAACATAGTAGGTTTATTCCAGAACAAACACTTGGAATGGAGTCCAATGATATACTCACAATTCAAGCATACAATACATGACTAAGTTTCTGTGTTTCTCTGTTTATGGAGTCAGACATTGTTCCTCGACCTCTTCAACAGTATTTCTTTCACAGAGGAAGTTATCCTCTCCTTTGATTGGTCGGTGGAAAGTTCCTTGAAAACAGTGAAAGCATTCCTTTAATAACCTCAGCAGTAATGTTTAGGTTTGGTGGGGAACGCTGGCAGTGTGAGGAGATGCACTCGCTGCCCTCTCTTGTTCACTTCAGGTTTGGTGATGTAACTTCACTGGCATTAGAATATCCAGTTTTCAGAATGGTACATTTTCTGCTCAGAACTATTTAGAAGTTTCATGCTCTGCGTGAAATATTGACAGCTTTGATTGCATGTTTTTGCAACAGCAACAGGCGGTTTCATTGCAAAGGAGGGTCAGCATTACTGAGAGTTGGATAGATTGATTCTAAAAGCACATCATTCTTTATTAAACTTCAACGTCATCTTTTCCTACTTGAGAAACAATCAATCTTGTTTTACTTCCTGACTCCTACAAACCTTTTCCACCAATCCGGGCCATGCATACTCATCTCATACTGCCTGTGCTGCAGCACCTCTTTTCACCCTCTGTCTGAAACCAGAGCCCAGTCTGTTGTGATTGGTTAGCTGGCCAGATCTGTTTTGATTGGTCAACAGTTTAGTGATGTCACATCCCTTAGCCTATCACTAACAATGCATGTGTTGGAGCTCTAGCCAATAGAAGCTTGATTGTTACATAGTGATGTCACTACGTTACAGAAATAAAGAAAGGAGTTCAATGGAGGCGTTTCAGTCATGGGAGAGTGTGTGGGGGAGAAACTCCCTCTGGAGGGAACACAGGGATTTTAGCCTTTGCAGACCATTTACATGCACAGAAACATAACACTACAGGAAAGGAAAACCCCAAAAAACATAATAGGGCCCCTTTAAAGTTGATTAATATATCATGCTGAACAGGACTGCATACTGCAATTATGATAATCATTTTAACTAGTTTCCCATGTTATTTAAGAGTCTGTTCACACTGATTAAGGCTTATTACAAAATAAACATTTTAAGGCGGTAAAATACAATTTTAAAAGGCAATAAAAAATATATTTTTGACCTGAGGATGGCACTAGAAGAAAATCAGCGGCTAACCACATTTATGAGGATACATCTGTACAAACAATATTTCCTAATACATGTAGTCGATGTTACAAATAATGCAACCACAGAAGTCAGAAAAGGTCAGACTGCAAAACACACACACACACACACACACACACACACACACACCACAACAACAAACTGCTCGTCTCACTCTCCTAAGGTCAAGAGGTTCCTGACTGTTTGTGATTGGCTTGGGTCAAAGGTCACTAGACTGAAGGCCATCAGTGCGGGGTCAAGAACAGGTGGGAGCCTGTGAGAGAGGAACAAGAACAACAGAGAGGAGTGTGAGGAGAGGAGAACCCACTGGAGAGTCAGTCTGACAAAGCCTCAGTCCTCAGAGCGCTGCTTCACCTCCGCGCTCCACTGGAGGACAGTCATCCTCTCATTGGAGGAGGAGATCACTGATCCAACACCAGCTCAACCAGACATGTGCTTTTCTACAATCAGCTGATCTTATATAAGATTGTAGCTTTTCAGTGAACTAGTGCAAAGATAGAGAAAGAGAAAGCAGAAGCATTGTCATACTTGAAGTCACATATACTTCTACACATGGCATGGGGAGACCCAGCAGTTAGGGTTATATATATAGCTACAACCCAACTGAAAAAGCTGAACTGTGACTTTAGTTAAATGTATTATGCACTGTTCGAAATGGGGGGGAGCCAGGGGGGAGCTTGGCTCCCCTAAAGAGGGGGGGAGCTCCCCTGAAGGCCGACTTTGAGATAAATAGGGGGAGCCCAAAGAAATCGTGCATATTTGTGTCACACATATTAGAAATGTTGAGTTTCTGTAAATAAAAGTTCTTGAAATAAATAATAGTCATTGTTCATTACAGTTTCTGAATATTTGTGAATATTTGTGGGTGTTGCCATCTGTACGTGGCGGCGCTGCATTCTTTACGCTACTTACGTTGCTATGGTTACGGCGGCGATGCCGGCACGGTATTTGAAATGTTCATATCGATATTTTTTTAACTCTGGCTTTGTAATCAAAAAATATGGCGAAATGAAAACAGCCAAGCCTCGCAGCTTTTGTATTCACAAGCAAAGAAGCGAAGGAGTCTAAAATTGACAACGTGAACGGAACAACTTTTAGTTGCCCGGCTGTAAGCGGCGTTAGGGTCGAGTTTGACAGCTCCACACCGAGGGAGAGGCCTGCCGATGCGGAGCCTGAAGAGGCTTCAACAACGGCCACAGCCGCCGGCGTAGTGATACCGTCTGTAGTAGCAGAGTGTTTTTATAGCAATTGATCGAATCCGCGTTGCTGCGCCAGTCAACAGAGCGTGTGTGTGACATATTTAGTAGCAGGATGTGCACTGAAAAATAGGGCTCCTCCAAAAGCAAATGGGTAATTCGAACACTGGTATTATGTCAACAGAATTAACATAACTGTATGAGGTTGGTTGAAAGCAATAATATTAAGTTGAAATAAAGAATATTAGGTTCAACTTAATATTATTGCTTTCAACTAACCTACTGTAATACAGTTATGTGAACTCTGTTGATATAATACATTTAATTAAAGTAAACATTTCAGTGTTTTCAGTGCAGGGTTGGGAGGGTTACTTTAAAAATGTATTCTCTTCCAATAACCAATGCATGTAAAGAAATGTATTCAGTCACCTAATCTGAATAACACAATATAAAAGTAATGTAACCTGATTACTTTCCGTTGCTTTTGGATGAACTAATAATATATGTGACCCGCTCTATCGAAATCAGTCGGAAGTCGCAGCGGCTCATTTCAAAATAAACGTGGATTTGCGTAAAAGATTTGCGGGGTTCGGGTGTTTTGTTTGATTTTAAATAAACAAAGTCTTGGCTTTCAGAATATGAAACTTTTATTTCCAAAATCACACGATTATTACATTTTTGAAGCTTGTAAAGGGAAGATGACAGCTCTCACTCGCCACTCTGCTGTTCCGCAGCGCCGCCCCCCCCCTCCCTCCGGCTGAAATTATGAATGTAAGGCGTATAGTAATCATAGGTAACACGGCAGGGTCCGTTACAGTTTGTTTTCATCTGATTTCAAATAAACAAAGTCTTGGCTTTCAGAATATTAAACTTGTTTCGGCAAATGCAGATGATAAATACAACTTTGAAGCTTGTAACGGCATAATTACAAGCGGAGAACGGAGTAACTTAAAGTGGACCTATTATGCTATATTGGAAACATATATTGTAGGGCCATACCTACAAAACATGTCTGTGAAGTTTTTTGCTTAAAATACCAAACAGTTCACCCATTGTAGCCATGCCTCATACTGCTCATACCCCTCTGTTGCAGCCCTGTTAGAGAAACGCAGATTTTGGGTCCTTAGCTTGAAAAAAAAAAAAAAGAGTAGGCGGAGCTAATGCCTGATCAGAATTCTACCGGAGATAAAGTTAAATTCTGCTGTGATAAAACGCCATCCTGTTCTAACTCACATCAAGGATTATTTCTGAAACAGTATGGAGCTCAAATGCTTTTTCTCTTGCGGGTTTACCACAAGGTGAGTTCCTTTTTTTATTTCCTGCTTTTTAAACACATGTGCTCTCCAGTACAGGTTAGCTCTGAGTGTTAGCGAGGCTTGTTAATGTAAACAAAGACGAGATTATCGGCAGCAAATCAGTATCCGCTCGTTGTACCCCCGTTTTTAAAAGATTTGGGTACGGAGGAAAAGAGAAAGGGTTTTATTTTCTGACGCTGCGTGAGTTCCCCGACGCACCGGGGACACATATGTATAAAAGACATCACAAAGTGCATTTTGCATGATAGGTCCCCTTTAACGTCACAGCAGGCATAACAACAGCCGGTGTTTCTCGTGAATGTTTTCCCCGGGAAACAAACACAATACACACAAACGCAAAAATACACAAACACACACACACATACACACACTCGCGAGCTTCCCCCAGACCAGTAATCCAAACGAAAATATTTTCCCTCCGTACTACTTTGATCATTTGCTCCGCTAATAATCAATCAGATCGATCGATCCAGAGAAGAGGAAACTTTAAAGGCCTTTTTCTCAAAATGATGACTCGGTGACAGTCATTATATAATGTGACATATTTTGCTTAATATTTGGAGTACAAAAACAATCCTGATATCATTAGAAAGCTAGGAATCTTATTATATATATATATTTATTATTTATACAGTATACTTGTAGCTAGTTTACAGATGCTGTTTTAGTTGAACACATACACAGTATTTCTGTTACAAATCTGGCTGCTGCATACAAATATATATTTAAAATAAAGAATGAAAGTAGCCTAAATGAAATACACAACAAATAATAATATATTTATCCTTTAAATGTATTATACCATTGTTATCCTGCTACTGTTGTTATCACCATTTTTTGTAATGTAATCTGATTACATAATTTTCTAATGTCAATGTAAGGTTATACAGTTACCGTTTTTTTGTATCCTGATTTTGTAATCCCGTTATATGTTACCTGTTACTCCCCAAGCCTGGCTACTACAAGCCTAAAGATGCAAATCATCTTTATTGCCTTTTTTGTGAGTAATGTAATACATCACAAAAGTTATTTGAAATCTGTTGACATAATACATTTAATTAAAGTCAAGATTTTCATTTTTGTCCATGTGGTTGAGGTGGTGCTGTGGGCAGACTCCCTGCCTGCTTCAGGAGTCTCGGCTCTGACCCAGTCAGACAGACCGAGTTGAGAGGCGGCCCCTAAGAGATCTGTGACTTTTCCTCTTTGCCCTTTACAAAGATTTAGAAGATTTAAAGGTTTCTAGAGCTTGATGGGTATTTCAAAAATAGATCTCCCCCTGGAGATGAGTAGTAGGCAAGTCAGTTAGAAATCCAAGTAGTCACTGCTAAGACTTGAACTCTCTGTTTCATGACACCACCCTGATAAATACCAGCTACAACATCTGCTCTATGCATGCCCACTATTAGGAAAATACCATTAGATAGATACATATATCTCAGTGTCAACGTGATGTCAAAGCAAACGTTTTGAAAGCAAAATGTAGCTGGTACCATGTTGTGACTCGTATTTTGAAATGGCTAACAACTGTTAATGGTTTTGGTTTGATTCTGCCCATCATCACCATCCTAGTCTGGTTCCACGCCTATAAACTGATACTTTGTATGGCATCTGGATTCTTGTAGTATCATGAGATCAAAGGAAAATCCATCTTGTCAGGCTTCAATGAGTTTGTGTCCAGACCAATGGGACTGACCAATCAGCATGCTGTGAGAAGCAACCGACAGCGACACATTTCTGTACACAGAACGGATACTAAAGAGGTGGTTGGTGCTGAAATAGCATCAGTTATTTACTTAATTAAAGGAAGAGCAAAGAACTGCATTGAACGCTTTTCTCAAAGGACAAGATGTTATTTCCCTTGGCTCTACTATCTTCGGGCAAGAGCTTGATTGACAGATGGTTCATCCAATCACCATGTGAAGTTTCTTTTTAAAGACCCTGGCCTTTTTTCAATGAAGGATTCTTACATTTCTCTCACAGCTGACTGGGTGATATTGCCATAAAATCATATGAGCACAGTCATGGCCAAGAGGATGAAGACATTGGATTTGAACAACTCAACAATATTCCTCACAATTGCATCTGGTACACTTAATTATTATGAGGCTACATACATGACCTGTTTAACTGTTTTTTTAGACTCTTACTGAAGTTGGTATATGTTGTTGATTGTTATAATGTAACTGTTACAATCAGTGAAGCTAATAGCAGCATCTGACTTAGATACAGACCAAGTTCTCCACACTTTCAGGGGTTGATGGAAGTGCAGATGACTATTAAGGCAGATGTGTTGTCATATCTTAACAAGGAGCACTATAATAAACGTATAATATATGAACATAACTTGTTCATAGCCAATGTCAGAGCACGACCAACGTGATTACGATTCATAAAGAGGGGATCATGAAGTTCTGTATCAAATGTCAAAAGAGTCCATGAGGAACTTTTTCAATCAAAACCAAAAACGATTCCACTATGAAAGTCAAAACAAAATAATTTGTTTTTTCCTCTGAGGACCAACAATTACTCTACAAAATAAGTAGTTGTTATTGATCAACTAACCCAGTGACAATGAAAATCACTGGGGCTAAACTTGGCTAAAAAGAAGATCAGAGGAGAACTTGTTAGACAAGAAAATAGCCATGCC
The DNA here is from genome assembly GCF_902827165.1 of Trematomus bernacchii. NCBI lineage: Eukaryota > Metazoa > Chordata > Actinopteri > Perciformes > Nototheniidae > Trematomus > Trematomus bernacchii. Next base: position 2,822,379 of record NW_022987851.1, on the reverse strand, counting down.
TTCAGCCGTGGAGGACAATTTCCAAAGAGCCGGCAGTTAGAAAATGACAAGGTACAAGTATTCAAACACTTTTCAAAAATGAAGGTACACAAAGACATGTTCTGAAGGAAAAACTAAGTGTATGTAAACTCTTTATCAATTCTGTATTGACTTTTGTTCCACAACTGCTTGTGCCATTTCTTAAAAATAACACATTTATGGTTCAGTGACGGAGTGCGCGGAGAACTGCGCTTAAAACTGCGCTGAGAACTGCGCTGAAAACTGCGCTGAGAACTGCGCTGAGAACTGCGCACAAGCCGAGCTCATAAGCCGAGGCCCCCCTGCGCAATGTGAGGCCCCATGCAGCCTGCATGATCGGCCTGTAGGGAGGGACGGCCCTGCTTTTACTCTTCAGGTTGCATAGGGAACATTTGTAGTAGTCTACTGCCATGCTATTCAGTTCACTTTCTCCTACTTCCTGTACCCGGTTTCCTGTCTAACCTTCAGTATACATTTAACAAAAATATAAATGTGCAAATATGAAACATACAGGTCAATATCACCTTGCTGAACTGTCAATACCCCAAAACATATTCTTAGATATAAATACCTAATTTTGAGTTATTTAGACACAATGAACACTTATAGTTTCATGTCTTGTTACATAATAATATATCATATTTGTTAAGTGTTATTATGGGAGGATTACTGTTCTTGTGGTACTACTGCCTTATTAGGCCCAAATTGAGCAGAGCATATTAAGACCAAAACTCATGTACAACAACTTCCTTACTTGCAATAAATAAGCACTAATTAGAGGGTTATTAAGGAGAAACTCTCAACTAATGGCTTATTACTTGTAGAATACGGTCATGTAGAATAAGGCATTAATAAGTGTTTTATAATGACTAATAAAGAGCCAATATACTGCTAATATGCATGTTAATTAACAACTAGTTGATGGTTAATTTGTGTTGTTACCGAAGAAAGAATTGAAAACAAATGCCTCAAAAGGAAAGCTCAAGGTTATTGGTTGTAACCATAGAGATGCATCCAGGTGCATTGCCTTTTCAGGGAACACCATTTTACTGTTTTATTTGACATGTTCTTCTATTTATCTCCACCTACAGTTTTTCCATGCTAATAAACAACTATTCTTCTCTAGCTGTGACTAGAATTGAAAATTGGAAACCTATTCATGAAGCTTGCTGGAACAAAGAGTTCCCCCTTTATGGACACAATGTATCACTTGTAAATGAAGCCTTTGGCAAATGGGTGCTTTTTCAACACTTTCACATTCAAAATTCAAACTGAAATTGCATGTCAAAACTACAAATTTGCTTCTCCTCAATTGCCTTTTTGAGATGTTACTCAGTGCTTACAACTGCCCATAAAAGCGAGGATAATTCATCAAAATGATGAAACAATACTACAAGCTGTCCTTTCCAACTAATGTGGTTGATCCACATTTACTAATGAACATATTTAGTATTTAAGGCTTCAAAGTATGTATCAATAAATTAAAAGGGAAAATATAGAATGTACACCCTCATAGGCCTACTGTATATTATCGTGTTTGTCAGTTAACTCTGAGGGAGAGACACACACACACACACACCCACACACACACACACACACACACACACACACACACACACACACACACACACACACACACACACACACACACACACACACACACACAAGTCGGTCAATATCCTATGATGGTCTGAATACTGTTGACTGGCTCCTTTGACGCCATTACCATAAATTAAACCAGATTAAACGTAAAATATGGTTTCATCATGTTTCCTATTTGGATTGTAAGCAAGCAGCGTAGCTAACACCCCAGAGATGAAAGACATGAATACATGACCTGAAATAGGTGTTGCATTACTGCAGGCTGGAGTGGGAGCTGTGTGTCTGAAGAGACCCCCTGCAGCCCCAACCAATAACACCCCCCACCATGCTGTCAAAGGGATGGAAGGATGGAGGCATCGAGGGAAGAGTATTGGAAGTGAGGAGTAAGAGACTACTATATCTGAATATAGAGATGTACAGACTCCCAAGCTGTTTTTGTGAGGAGCAGAATATGTTTGATGTGTGTGTGTGTGTGTGTGTGTGTGTGTGTGTGTGTGTGTGTGTGTGTGTGTGTGTGTGTGTGTGTGTGTGTGTGTGTGTGTGTGTGTGTGTGTGTGTGTGTGATGTCCTCCTTTAATCTCTGTCAGCATGCTAGGCCTTCAGAGAGAATCAGGCTGTCAACATGAGCTCATGGTGTCTGCCTTAGATTTGTGTGTGTGTGCAAATATTCTCATTTCTATCTGCAGTTCGACAATACACCCCCTCCTCATCAGGCACGTGCAGAGGATGTTAGAGGAGCAGGGGCCCAAATTATTGAAGGGGCAAGCTGGCAATTTTTGTTACTTTTAAATAAATATATGCCTGGGATAACTACTCGTGTGATAGTCTTAAAGGTCACCTATTATGCAAAATCCACTTCTTCATGTCTCTTCTACATCAACATGTGTCCCCTCTGTGAAAAGAGATTCTGAAAGTTTCAGGAAAAAATATTCGCTCTCTTTTTGTCCTGATCCATTTATATAAAAACCTGTCTGAAAATGAGCTGATCAGATTCTGGCCACTTTATGATGTCATAACGATGTTTTGGCTTGTGTAACCATTAGCCAATCACCAACCAAGGTAAACCCCCCCCCCCACCTTATCACCTGAATCTCCTCCTAGAGCACCATTGGGTTCTTTTTAACCAAATATCTCTCAGAGGGGCGTGGGGAGGGGGCTCCTTATTTTCATCTAAAGTAACAGACAGAGAATCAGCACTTTTGAAACAGGGCTGAAACAGAGGGGATTATGGGATGCTGTAATGATCTGTTTGGTGTTTGGAGCCAAACACTTCAGAGACATGTTTTGTATATATCTGAGACCTATAATAAATTGATGAAAAACAGTATAATAGGGGACCTTTAAGGGATATTAAAATGTAAATATTCAAACAATGACAGTGACTTAATAATAATAATAATAATACATTTTATTTTTATAGCGCTTTTCTCGAACCCAAAGACGCTTTACATTTGGGGAAGGGTAGACAGACAAGGACAGGCAATAAAACAACAACAAAACAAAAACAAAACAGAAAAACAAAAAAAACAAAACAGAAAAGCAGTCAGGAGGAAGTTGGTTGAGAGGGGGGGGGGCTTATGGGTATACAGACTTGAAGAGATGGGTTTTGAGGTGGGACTGGAACAGGGTGAGGGACTCAGACTCACAGAGGTCTTGGGGGATACATGCGAAGAAATTAAGTATATTTTGGTAAATGTTAACTAGCCCAATCCTTACCCACCTCTCTGACTGACAGAATCCCAGTGCTGCCGATAAAGCAACACACTCTCACTCCATAAACGTCCAGGAGCGACGCTTGGTCAGGGTCCCGAGTCGTGCAGTTGGGACGCTCCTAGGCTCCTTCAACTTCATAAACAGACTCAAATAGCTTTCAACTGATTGCAATGTATTCCCATCGGCGGCGGGATTTGACGCTCATGGAAGCACGGCATTCGTTTGTGTCGGCGGCTGATTAAAGGCAATGTGAGCGTCCATTCCCATTGGATAACGGAGAATTGTACACCCGGAAGTAAGTATTCTCCTTACTGTCGATTGATTTTACAGTGATATCTGCACTACTCATCAACTCAAAAACACCAGATTATCCTTGTTAATTACACGACATTGATTGGTTTAAATTGTGTGCAATGCTTTTGTATTTTTCCCCTTCGATTCGGAGAAACAAATATTTTTTCGGAGTTTAGGATGGCAGAAGACACTACACTACCCAGAATCCCCAGCTATCGTTTAGGACTACACCATGTGCTCTGTTTGACAAACCCCGTGATTAGTTCTCAAGCTCTGTGATTGGTTGACCTCCAACTGCATTCCATATGAAAAAAAACGTTTCGTAAAAGATAAAATCATACTTTATTCAGCAGTGCTTGCTTTACTCTTTGAAAGTCATCACATGAATGCATTGTAATGAATGGTTTGGCTGCATTAAATATTACACATCTGGAGTGGCAGTGCGCGAAGTTTACACGCGTCAAACAGCACTTTGAAATGGAATGAAACCCATCGATGGCACACTATCCAAATCAAGACCCCCCCCCCTTAGGTCACAGGCTCCTCCAACAGTGCAACACAATAAAACAGATACACAGAAAAAATAGTCCAAGTAAATACAAAAAGAAAAATAGTAAAATAGTAAAAAGTTAAATAGTGCAATAAGAGTCTATATACAAGTGATTGGAATATGATATATTAGACAAATAATTTCTAAGTAGCAGCCAGATGAATGTTATGGATGTTGTTTCAAAGTTCAGGTGTTTAATAGTCTTATGGCCTGTGGGATGAAGCTGTCCCTGAGTCTGGTGGTTTTAGTCCGGATGCTGCGGTACCGCCTGCCAGACGGCAGTAGACAGAACAGTTTGTGGCTGGGGTGATGGGGGTCTTTTATAATCCTGAGGGCTTTCTTTAAGGTTAACCTGGTATTTTTACTCCACTACATTTATTTTAGTTACTTTACAGATTTGGATTAATGATGTGAAATATAAACAACCCTTAAATCAGACTTTAGTTATACTTGAGTAAAATTCAGTGAAGGTGATTGTCAAGTGCCAACAATCAGGCGAGATATTTTGGTGCTTGAGAAGACTAAATATTTATCTGCAGATCCCTATAAAGTATATTCATTACTCGTTATTCTCTAATTGTTCATCAAAAACTGTATATAATGGCTATTTTGCACATCCCTTTCAAGATTTCAAGATTTTCAAAGGTTTATTGAAATATCATATACACAACTACGGTGTAGTTATGCAATGATGACACACTTGGGTCATAGGTTCCTCAACAAGAGATCTATCAATATGTGTGTACTTCCACCATTAAACTCATATTCTGCACATTTCTTATTCTATCTACATACATTTTATAAGAGTTTAATAAATATGTATAATATCGGTTAAAATAAGTGCTTCAACATAGTTAACATTGCAGGAAAGTTGATTGTCAAGTCCCAAAACAAACCATGCAATATATTAGACGTTAAGTACTTTGTCAGGCTTAATATAGATACCCCCAAAGCTTTTTGCTTACATGTATTTAAAAGAAGACCTTAACCGAAAGTATTATTTAATGTTTAAATAAAGCCTAATTCGTTTTTCTGTTTTGCACATCCTCCTATTAATATCTTTGTACATCCGGCACTAAACTGTTTTATTCTAGATACCATTTACAGTGTCTTCTTGATATTTTCTATTCTATATTTCTATCGTTGACCTTCTACTTTCCTCCTATTTTGTATATACTCTTAATATTTAAATGTTTTCATCAAATATAACACATTCAAAAGTGCTTTACAAAAATGAAAGACATTAAGAAAAAGGCATTTTAAACAGTCATTAAAAAGCAACACAATCTACCTGCATTGCATTACTCTAAACGTGTAATAACGTGCTTTAACCAGTAGGTGGTTTGGGTTAAAAAGCTGTCAAGTTTACAGTGTTTACAAAATAAAATATACTGCTGTTTCTGGTTTAGTTTACGACGGATATATTTAGTTATTGTTTTGATATTTGTAACACAAAAGCGATGTAAAAAACCCACAGCAACACAGAAAAGATGGTCTTAACATGACCCAGCGGTCTAGTAGTTAATAAAAAACAATAATATCAAAACAAAATATTACTACTAACTTTATTGTGAAATTAAAACAGAACGGTAAAAGAATAGTTTCTGGTCTATTCTGAGCCCGATCTCTGTAGATAAATAAAGAACTACGACATATTTGTAATATTTAATGCAGCCGAACCATTAATTACAATGCATTCATGTGATGACTTTCAAAGAGTAAAGCAAGCACTGCTGAATAAAGTATGATTTTATCTTTTACGAAACGTTTTTTTTCATATGGAATGCAGTTGGAGGTCAACCAATCACAGAGCTTGAGAACTAATCACGGGGTTTGTCAAACAGAGCACATGGTGTAGTCCTAAACGATAGCTGAGGATTCTGGGTAGTGTAGTGTCTTCTGCCATCCTAAACTCCGAAAAAATATTTGTTTCTCCGAATCGAAGGGGAAAAATACAAAAGCATTGCACACAATTTAAACCAATCAATGTTGTGTAATTAACAAGGATAATCTGGTGTTTTTGAGTTGATGAGTAGTGCAGATATCACTGTCAAATCAATCGACAGTAAGGGGAATACTTACTTCCGGGTGTACAATTCTCTGTTATCCAATGGGAATGGACGCTCACATTGCCTTTAACAGCCGCCGACACAAACGAATGCCGTGCTTCCATGAGCATCAAATACCGCCGCCGATGGGAATAAATTGCAATCAGTTGAAAGCTATTTGCGTCTGTTTATGAAGTTGAAGGAGCCTAGGAGCGTCCCAACTGCACGACTCGGGACCCTGACCAAGCGTCGCTCCTGGACGTTTATGGAGTGAGAGTGTGTTGGATAAAGATGCACTTCCTGTCCCGCCTCCATGTTTATCTTACCACCTTCTCCATAAAGGCATCAGGAACAATGCTTCAGACGGGCAATGAGAAGATGCTGATATTGTACGGTTAAGATACTTTGAGCCAAATAATTAGTTTAATATTATTCAAATATCCTATCATACAAAGGCACACAATAATAAAAAGCAACACATAAGCTTTAGATAAGGTGTATTATAAAAAACTGAAACGTTGACTTTAATTTAAATGTATAAAGTCAACAAATTTCACATAACTGTATCAGGTTATTTGAAAGCAATAATATTAAATTGAACCTAATATATTTTTATTCAAACTTAATCTTATTGATTTCAACTTACCTAATACAGTTATGTGAAATCTCTTGACATTATACACTTAAATTAAAGTCAACGTCTCAGTTTTTACAGTGCAGGTTTATTTTTTCGTTTTGTTTTATGTAGGATAATGTTATGGATTTGTAAAAAAAAATTTAAAAAGGGAGTTTCCCTAATAGGAGAGCAACAGGGCAGGTGCCCGAGCCCCTTTTGAGGTCTATCTGAGAACGTGCCTGCTCCTCATATATTCCCCCCCCCCCCCCCCCCCCTCTGTTCTCAGAACAAGGCCTGGGCATAAAGGACACATTTGTTCTCGACCCTGTGCCATGCTTCTCCTCGCCATTGTTCTGTAAGCCTACTGTTAATATCCGTTGCAAATCTGCTTACTTTCAGATTCCATCAATACGGGTGGGGCGGACAAAGAGAGGACTATATGGCCCGTTCAAGGCCCGAAGAAACGATGCAAACAGAGGTTGTCAGTGTGTTTCTGGACTCTGGGAGGCCGCTGACAATGGCTGCAGTGTCAGGCAGCGTGGTGATTGATCAGTCTGATGTTGTGCTGTGTGGGATTGATGTCGCAGACAGAATTAAACAAACAAAGCTTTAGAGGAAGTGGCATGATTTAGTTGATGGGATTAAGAAAGGGTGAGTATGAGCAAAGTGGATGTGGTGATTCTTCATGTCTTTCCTGTGGTCCACAAATTATTTCACACTGTGTCATTGTCAGTGGAAAAAAAAGAGTCGCTTACAGTGAGATAGATTTATTTTCTTATAATGACCACCAGGTACAAAGCTTCTGATGCATATTAAAGACTTTGTTTTGAAGAATTTCTTAAAGACAAATCTGGTTTTGGCACAAAAACATTCACGTTTGGTGAAGTTGAATTTCACATGTTGATGCAAGTAAAGCTATTTGTTCAACTTGACTAGCAGTAAAACACGTTGATCAAGTACACAAATAGTTGTATGACAGGCACCTTTGCCATTTATCAAGTGACCAGCATGTCATTTAAGATGTTGGTCAGCGTACTACTTTGGAGGTGATAAATGGCAGTTTATGTTACAGCTGAAGATGCTACAGATCACTGATGTTCCCTAAATGTCTCATATGTGGTAGCGATAGACGATTGCTGAGTCCAAGGAATCAACATTTATCATTTATTTCACAGCCATGCCGACACAAAATTGCTTTGCATTTCCATCATTTTTTGCTAACATAGTTGTTATTCGTTGTTGTCACTTTAGCTTCAGTTGCTGTGCGTGATTGTTTGTGGTGATTATATGTATGTTCGGAATTTAACGTGGCAACATTTTATTTCTTATAGGTGCTGTTATCAATGCTATGTGAAATTTGCTTTGGTTTGATATCAGATAATGTTTTGGCTTAAAAAAACATGTTTGTTGTGTTACTTCCTTTTCAGATGTAAATCAGTAAACATTGACTTTTGGGGTAAAATGTGCAAAAATATTTGTTTTCAGTTCCAGCCAATCTAATTCAGGATAACGCATCACATGTAATTGAATTTCTCTGTACCGCAAAATCAATTAAATCTGGGTAATAAAGCCACAATAAAATGTGATGTGCAAACTTCACAAGAAATGTTCAAGTTTAATGTTTGCACACCAATGAAATGATATAATGCTGCTCTGTTTGTTCACTGGTACGGTGGCCGACAGGTGCAAACACGCTACAGCGGCCGAAAACCCTTATATGAGCAGCGCTGCACTTTCAAAACACATGCAAAGGAAGAAACATCTTCACCAACTTGACGAATCATGCACAGCGTTTATTTTAAAAGTGCTGCATAAAGAAAATATTCCAAATACAAAAACCTGCAAATAAAAAAACGCTGCAAGAATCTCAAAACACAACAGAAATGGGGACACTAAAAAGTGATGCACACAGCTGGGACCGGAGCGCTTGTTGATGTTCGGGGATTACAAAGTTGGCCAATTGTTACTGGAAACGTACATAAAGTGTATGTTTTATTGGCTTATTTTAACAATGTGATCGCCTGATTCCTTCCAATATTATAGCTGATCTACTGTGAGCTAGCTAGCTAACCTAGCTAACCTAGCTAACCTAGCTAACCTAGTTATATCAAATATACTGACAAACACTTACAATTATGAAACAGACTTACTATACCAACAGTCACATTTCTTTCATGTGAAGTATTTTCATCGGAGGAAATTCCCATGAGATGTGTCTCTGATATTTCTCAAATGTAACAACACTTTTATCTTTTTCAAAGCCTGACATCACAGCAGTTCATCAACATTACATCACTCTTGTCTAACCTTAATCTCTTTATTTTTTATATAACTGTTCTATGAAGACTTTAGACGGATGAGCTGATCTGTGTTGTCCACTGATGTTAGTTCTGTTCTACTGACAGATATGTCTCAGTTGATAATGCTTTCATGCTTCTACATGTTTCTGTCTCATGTGCACATGGTAAACAGCTTGCAAGGCACGAAAAGGACTATTACTGGACTTGAATACTACGTACTACCTCTGATTTTCTTATTTGTTCTGATAAGACTTACTGTAAATGTTTATTTCATACACTGACTGAGAGCCAAGCCCTGTCCTATCTGATCTTCTATTCAGCGACATCATTCCATTAAAAACTTAGAAAGATCTCTTCAGATACTTCAAAGTGAATGAAGGTCATATGAGACACTAAGTAGTGACTGGCAAGTGTATTTCTTTGAAGTATATTTGATGCATATGTATTCACATCTGCCACAGGGTTATGTTTTTAGCCCAATGCTCACATTTGTAAACATTATGCTGAGATAGGGCATCTGTACAGCATTCAATTTGAGTCGGAATAATTTGAAAAACTTGCCTGGAAAATTCACAGAACTTCCCGGAATCAGCTATCAGCATGTTGTCTAAATGCAAGAAATAAAATACAAAACATTTTTGTTGTTGCTTCCATTTTATTCCCATAAAAAGTTAGGCACCACTATAGTAGAAAGAACAGCAGTACACACGTTGATTTAATGTGACACAAATAATGCAGAATAGCTAAAAATGTTATGTTATGAAACTGGGAACTCAGATATTCCCACTTCAAAATACAACTGGAATGCGCAATTAGAGCCACACTTCAGCATCATCAGCCACATTACATCAGTAATATGATATATTGTCTATATACGAATTTATAATATACAGTAGTTGCTTTACAACACTGTAGTTGTCCCCTGTAGATACTACAAACAAATGCAAACCGTATAAATATTGGCACTGGACATAAAAAAAGTTCCTGAATGTTATCCAGACTTTTGCAAGATTATTCAGAAAATATATTAAACCAGACAGAATCCAATTTTATTACCACACTACCATGCTGGGTGGTGTTTACTGACGTCACCTCACAGTGAATTCATTTATATCTGCCATTGGGCAGAGCTGTCTGAAGCTCTAAATCAGTAGAATCGTTTATTCTTTTGTTCTTGCTTAAGTATGTTGTGGATGCTTTGCAGGGTAGTGAGACCTGGCACTGCTGCTTCAGAACAATGAAACCATCTCCATGTGTCTGCTGTGTGTGTAATGAGGGAAGTTCTCCCCGGTGATGAACCCTCATCCATTTAATTTTAGACACTCTTTGTGTCTGCTGCCCCGCCTCGCCGACAATCTCCTGTGGTTAATGAAAACATAACAGACTGTTTCGCTGGTCTGGGCAAGAACCCCATCATCTCTCAGTCATACCAGCCAAAGCTAGTGCGGCCCACCCCCTTCGCTCTCACCCAAACCGTCTCTCTGTCTCCCCATTTGCTTCATTTACAATGCTCCCCTGTCACCCCCTTGGCCCTCTACATTTCTGAAAGTCAGCCAACCCATTCTGCTCTCTGTCTCTATATCCTCTGGGCTTCTTCTCTTTTCCCAATCACTCCTTAGCCTCCGTTTGCTTGTCTTCCAGTTTCTCACCCCCCCTCAGGCTCTCTCATCCCTCATCCCATCAAAATCTGTCCCCACCAAAGCCGCAATTTGTCTTTAATTTGTGCCCCTCGAACCTTACTACTCCCAATGTCCAGCAACCCTAATGCCTCCCCTCTCCGCTTACATGTCAATTTATAGCTGGGCTCGCCTCTGTTTTTCCCTCACCATCACTCTCTCTATTCACTTATCTCATGCCCCCCCCCCCATTCTCCTGTATTTTCTGCTCTTCTGTATGCAGAAATAGTGGCTCAGTCCATTTTACCCAACAGCCCAGTCAGGGGGAGGCTGCCTAGTCCGTCTGAATGCAGCCTGGGAGACATGAAGCCCTGCCAGCTTCCGATGTCATTACTGGAACACAACACAGTCAGACAGGCAGACGCGAACACACACACCAACATGCCATGCACATTTCTGCACACACGCAAGAAACTGCACTTAGGCCAACACATGCACACACATTGGCATGTAGGGAAAGAGTGACCCGCTAAAACAGTTTGATATTAACGGGATTTCTTTTAACTTAAAATCTTGATTTAGAATTTCATTTAACATTAAAACAATATTTTTAGGGTTAGGGTTCTGTTCAACCTTTAGAATAAGTTATTCACCTATGTAAACTAATTCACACTGGACAACACATTGGTGGCTTGCGGTCTTCAGAAATCATTTTGGCATTTGGAATATTAAATACGCTTACCGCCAGCAAATTTGATAAGGAAACACTAATACATATTGCTATATTGCTATAAATGATGTTATATGATATAAATTAATGGATTATGTTAGATGATGAGTATCAACAACAGTTTCATTATACAATAGGTACTATATACTTTATTGTCTACTGTATAACTATTTCATAAAAATCATACATACTAGTACACAATAAAATACAAAAGCATAGCATTACATTACTTAACATTATTGTTATTGTTAAATAACTGGCTATAGTTAGCACTTTTAAGAAATGTTATTATCTTTGTAAGTTTTGACAATGACTGAGCAGATGTCATATTTAAGAAAGTTTTTAATCCTACCTCCACCCCTCATCCTCTTTTCTTCTCACACAAGTTCACAAGAATTTTTCAGAACAGTCTCCGCAGACACATCATGCTTGAGTTGATGTGATTAGTTTTAAGGCTTATAGGATAAAGATGAAAGGATACAGATGGAAGCCCTCTGTTGGCTTTTCCCACTGACAGTTGAATAGGCACTCTGTGGCTTTGAGAGAACTGAACACTCAATTTGCTGTGGCAGGCTTAGATATGGCTTACAATGGCCACCTCACAGGGAGGTGCAGATATACAGTGATCAATGTGTTGGTCGAGAGAGCTCACCAACTGATGATTGAAAAAGCGGTTGTATTTTTGGGTAATAAGAACACAGAAAGAGGGAAACGTTGTCAACTAAAAGGATTTGTGGTGTACCACAGGGCTCAGTTATTGGTACGTTGCTTTTCTTATCATGCAGTTATCTGCAGTAATCTGACGATCCAAACATCCAATACAAACCAAACTAATACTAAACCTTTGCAACTTCAGATGATGCAAATCGTGATTTAAAAAAAAACAGTTTGGTGGACTATAGCACTATTAAGGACCAGAAAAAGAGGACCAGGCATGTTTGTTCTATCCAGAGCTTCCAAGAGTTTATTTGCTAAGACTGATCGCTCTGAAGTGCAACATTCATCAGGAAAATTGCAAATTAGGTATGGAACCTTTGTATTAAAAGTGCAAGTAATACAATGTTAATTATTTTAAAAACTTTTGCTATAAAATGCTGATGATATACCATGCTGACATCTTAGATGTTGATTTTTGATGTGTTTTAATTTGTTTTAATTTGTAAAACTTCTGTTCTACATTTATTTGAAGCCATGAAGGTTTTTTATGTATATTTGGATTTGTTGTGAGAATTCTAGCTTTATACATCCGCAATTTGCATACAAAGCATTTCAGTCAGACAACTCAAATGTTTCTTGATATGTTTATTAGAAGCAGCATATAGTTTGAGTTTACATCACTACACAGATTTACATAGAATTTTGAGTGATGATTAGATAACTATCCCCCTAGCCTACAGGTGGAAGCTGGGGTGGTGGGGGGGCAGGCGAGCAGCAGCAACATGAAACACAGCAGCAGGAACATGAACGCAGCAGTAGCAAGTGAACACAGCAGTGGCAGCAGCAGCATGAGCGAGGCAGAGGCAGGAAGACCTGGCAGCTTAAATAGAGCGGCAAATTTAGGAGAATGTGTTTGGTTGGTTGTAAGAAGGACGAGGTGCGTCATGTGTTCTCTGCCTGAACTAGCTTGCAGGCTTCGCCCCATAAAGGACAGAAATTGTAGAACCTTTTATTATTTTATCAGTTAGATGGTTGAGGATAGTACAGTGATGTGTACGTTGCCTTAGACTTAAAATGATACTGTATGTTGCGATAAAACCTGCATTAACTAATTAGTTTGGATACTTTGGGGCAGTGAACTGAGCAGTAAGCGTGCACTGAATAAGACTCTATGGGACACAATATTTATAGCAAAATAAATGATTGTCTTGTTATCGTGTGAGGAAAGGTTTTTTCAGATCATGTATAGGTTTAATAGAACTGGAACAAAAATGTAGCCTCAGGGGGACCCCACAGATCCCTTAGCAACAAAAAGATCCCTTCCCTCATAGTATAAAATAAGCCATTTCAAAGCAGTTCCAGAAATTGAATCCAGTGTAATAGTCTATTTAAAAGTATACTGTGGTGGATGATATCAAAGGCTGACCATAAATCTAAAAGCACTCAAATTGATTTAAAATTGATTTGAAAACAGCTTAAAGTTAGGCATAATTAAGCTTTGAGTGACAGGTAGGTGTGTCCCAGGTTGTAGCTGCTAGCTGTCTGTAGACACGCCTCAGTTCCACTGACAATCCAACTCTTTGTCCAGTTTAGGATTAGCAGAACTGGATACACGCCTGATGGTGACTGCTGGAGCCGCCCACTTTAAACTTCACAACGGCTCTTCAGAAACCTATGGATGACCTCACTACAGCTTTACAACAGATATTACTACAAGCTACAACAACAGGTCATTTTATCCATCATTAAAAAATATTAGTATATATACGTTAATATGTTCAAACCAAATAATAAGCCGCTGTATTATGGTTTGAATGGATTATTTGCCAATTTACAGTAGTCTAAGACAAAGAGTGTGACACACACACACAAACAGACACACACACATCATTTCACAACATTTTACATACACATGCTGTTATTTTCATTACAGAAATATTATTTTTGTTATTATATGTTTGATTTGGTTCATGCTCTTCATCCTTTTCTTGATTTGAAATGACATCATAATCGTTAACATTATGGATTTATTTTTTTAAATGATGGATTGTTGTAGTACAATGTGCTTTGGCAATACTGTTTTTTTTTATACGGTCATGCCATTCAAGTTTCTTTGAATTTGAATTGTAGTTAATGTCGCAACATTGAGAAGTGGGCGGGAAAAGAGCAACAGGATGAAAAGGACTGAGGATCCGAGAGTGAAAGAGAAAGAGAAGGAGGAGTTCAATGTCAGGGAAAAGAGAGAGATGGTTGGGAGGAGAGTGGGGCGGAGTGGTTTGGGGTTGGTGGGGTTAGTGCAGTGGAGTCAAGCTGCCGTCTGGCCTAATGTACCCGCAGTGTGATTGGCTGGGATTACCGGCCTGCATACCTGATACCGGGCTCTGCTCTAATCGTCCTTTTCCTGTAGCTGGGCTCGGACAACGCTCCTTTCTCCTTTTATCTCGCCCTGCTCCGCTCCCTGCTCAGATCAGGTTGCTGAAAGAAAAACGCCGCCCGGCATCAACTCACCGTTTCTTTGCCCCTTTACAAGCCTCTCTCTCTTTTTTTATCCCTCTGTTCCCCCCACCTCTCAGACTGTCATCCTTTCTGTCTCTGTTGTGATGGCTAGAACCTGTTTCTCTCCATTCAGAAAAAATCCTCCTGTACTTCCACTTTGGAAGCTTACACAAGATGGCTGCCAACATCGAGACAGAGAGCAAAGGCAGTTTAGCAACTTGTTTCAAAGGAGATTATAGTTTCTGTGACCAAAAACACATACAGTTAAACATTATTATGTGAATGTGTTCAAAACTTAAACCAACATGAAGACAATGACAGTCTAAATGGGTTTAGAGACCTAATGCTGATATCTGTTAAGTGCTAGCTGTATCAAAACCCTTGTTTTTGCTGTTTGACATCTTACAGTTTATTTTGGTCTCAATGGCCTTATCAACCTTATTTCCGACTATATACAGCAGGCATACATTTAAAGCTTTGATATTTCCAACACTAAACAGCAGACAGACAATGTTAGCTTACAGCTAGTGAACATATTGGAACAGTGAGCCTAATGCTGAGTATGAGATTACTCTTTGGAGTTGGTGTAAACTAATGCAGAGTTAAAACGAAGGTGTATATCAGACTAACATTTGTTGTGGCCAAGAACACAACTTCCAATAATATGCTGGGTGTCTAAATATTCAATTTTTGTTGGCACTTGCATGACTTTAATGTGATACTATATCAACAAACACAAAAACCAATAAATCCTAATTTTAGTTGTTCTGTACAACAAATCCTCATTGATTGTCACTGCTATCTGAATTGAGCAACTTTTCAATATTGTAAATGTTCTCCAAAAAGACTCATATCTTATAGCCCAATACAGAAATATCACTTTTAAGCAACTAAAAGTAAATTAGATAAGGGAAATAATGTGGTCATGGTTTTACACTTAACTTGCTGTTACAAGTTTTGATACTGTATCCAGGAATTAGTCAAAAAGAAGCCACTGAAATGCCATCCCTGCCTAAAAAAATCTGTCATACTGTTAAATAAACAGAGAACTGTACAACATTATTTGAGTTCCATGTGGGGTACCCCAGGGCTCAGTCATGGGTTCACTTATTTTCCTGGGTTACATGTAAGTGTGTATACTTTTTTACACCCAGCCTCTCAGATGATTTTCGTAACAATGCCTGAACACATAACACATAACAATGCCAGAAAACAGTCATTATATATATAGTCAAAATAGTTTGTTTGAATTAATAGTCAAAACTCTAGTTGTCCTGTTCAGGATAGTCTGTGTATTTGGAACTGTGTCCAATCCCGTCTTATGTATCGTTGACCTACATTGTCCTGTACTGTCCACCCCCTCCTGTGTTAAAGCAGAGGATACACAGAGCCTTGCAGGGGCCAGGTGTTGCTGTGTGTGGATTCTCAGTGTCGCAGTGCACATTGAGAGGACAAAGACAGTATTGAAGAGGCAGGCATGGAATAGAGAGCAGCACAGGATACTCTTACAGACCGGCCAGTGTTTGTGCCAAGTCCTCCCTTCATACACACAACAGACACTGTGTTCAGTTTCTCCCCACTCCCAGCTTTGTCCTGTCTGGCTCTCTTTTTCTCCCTCCCATTCCCTCTACCTCTTCACCTCCTTTTTTGTTTAAAGCAGGTTGGCTTGCATTGAAGTCAGCATCTTGGGTGTAGATGAGAGGCCCAGATAGCAGAGGGTCTGAGAACAGACTTCTGCAACCTAGACTATTCTCTCAACCTCCAGGACCAGAACTTGAAAGAAACTTAGTCTAGTTGCACTTAAAACTGCATGACAATGGGCAATAAGGAGAGGTCAACGAACATAACTGATTATGGTACTTCAAGATTAGAGTGGTCACATTGTCATAGTTTTTTTTGTAAAACAACCATGAAAAGATCAGATCTTGTTACATTCTACACTGGTGAAAGTATCAAATTTGTGCTGATAGCATTAGGGTGGAATCAGACACCTGAATACTCAACGGGCCAAAGTAAAGTAAAAAAAATGGTTACAGATTCCTTGGAAGCTTTGGCACTTTGCCATGACACACTTAGTTTAGCCTGACAAACTGGCTAATAAGGCTTATCAGGTTAACTTGTTATTAATGGGCTTAATAATAATTCTAGATCTGTTTTATTTAAGAATAACTTTTGTGGTTCCTATTAAGCTCATTAGGAAAACCACCACTCCAATGGACAGTTATACAATTTAAGCAAGTGGTATGTGTCTTCTCTGATGTATAGGCTAAAAATAAATAAGTAAAAAAAGAACTAAAAGGGATAAAATATGGCAAACACATCAGAAAAACTCACAAATAGTTTATATATAGTATATAGTTTAAATATCTATGTTAAAGATTTTTGGGAGATCTGACCAAAAGTGACTTTCTATTAAGTTTAAAAGACAGAATTCTGACTTTAATCTTAGAATAAAAAATGTTGGTCAAGTCTCAAAATTATGAGAAAAACTTTTTTCTAGGAAGTGAATTTTTTATTTGACTTTAGATCAGATCTCAAAAGTAATTTCACTTGTGGCCCTAATCCTCTTCCATACATTCCAGATTATTGCTTTGAATGTATTGAAATGATACTAGACTTTTGAAAATTGTACTGTAAGTGAATTTGAAATGGAAGAAAATAAAGACAATGACTTATTTTGGCACTGTCTTTGAGGTATCCAGTAGTTCTCCCTGACAAAGCCTGATAACATAACAGACTTTAGTCCCACCAACAAACGCTCTGATTGGTTGAGTTGTTCTTCCAATCTCGGACGAGCTGCTGGCTGCTGACAAGAGTGACACCAAACCTCCTAATGCTAGAGTGAATTTAAAAAGCAACAACAACTACTGTGTGTGAGCTCTGCTGTGTGACCAGCCGGTTAACCTGTTGAACAAGTCAGGTTAAGATGGGGACAGTTAGGTAGTGTCCATTATGCAGTGCAAGACATTAACCCTTACAACAATATGTTGTATAATCAATATAATTAAATGATGGGCCTATGAAATATTGTGGATTATTTTGGTTTGTGTGCCTGTTTGTGAGTTTGCGTCTTCCTCTGTCTGTCTCTCTAGGGTGTGATCTGGCTTTTGGATGAAAACTGAGAAAGATGACACTGATGTGATAATGAGAACCTAACCCTGTAGCTGTGAGACAAGAGGGGAAAAAAGTCACAGCCCTTGAAAACTGCTGTGTCATCAGCAAACAGTCGTGGTGCACACGATCTGCTCTCTCTAAATCTGTTGAATTGTTTAATTAGCTGAGCTCTTCAAGGCAGTCTGTCACACCTATGAATCTCACACTTTGTGCTTCCCCCTTAATTCTTTCACTAACCTCAGTTTTCTTTTACCATCTTAAAGCAAGTTGCACAAAGACGCTCCAATGTACTGCAATGTTAAATAGTCAGCCTTTTAGCTGATAGTCAACGGGCTAATGAACTTGCCATGTAATATACATTTTTTCTTCAATTTAAATACTATATTTATTTAATAATATTATTATTATTATTATTATTATTATTATATCTCCTGACATAAGGGCTTTTCTGATGTACAGAATATGGATTTATCTCTTGTACTGCACCAAGCTAGCTGTGGGATTTAATGTGTATTTGACAGTCCAGATAGTTATTTCTTAAAATTAGCCCAGAGTGAGCTCATTTTATTTGAAATGTCATTTATGGGTAATACAGGAGCACATCCCAAACTTTCTATGATTAAAATTACATTATATGAAGCAAGCATGGTTTCATATATTGAACAGAAACAACGGACAAGATTGTGATTTACTTTATTGGTTCTGTCAACCAGTAACATTGGATTGATGTTCTCAGCAGAAGATGATGATCATCTCCAATACCCATCATAGAGATTGAACAAAGAAATAACACACAAGACTTGTCAACAATAAGGCTTTTCGAAGTCTTCCACTGACTGAGTTATGGCTCCATTTTTGATGTAACTCCATCAGCTTTGTGCAACTGCTGGTTTTACACTGTCTTGTGTTTTTTTCTATATCTTCTATCTATACTTTGTCTAATGAGAGCCTTTCATCATCACACTAAAAGTGCAAATGTTCTCTAAAAATGTATAAAAAGATTAGCCTATTCCGCAACCTAAGAGAAAGAAAGGCCAAATTAAAAAATAACTAATAATTGATGGCATTTATTACACCCCTTATGAAATAAAAATAAATAGTGAAAAAGTAGAAATAATACCTAAAAAAAATAATAATGGCAATAATTAGATTTAGGCTGCACTGACAAACTGTAAAAGTTGCATCCCTGAAACACTGAAACAATGCAGTGGAGAAGCTCTGTTCATAAAACAGCAGATCAGCGTACATAGTCCCTCCCTAAAGCCGCTTTATGAAGTGATAAAATCCAAATCTGCGTAAAGCTTTTCTGGCAGAGTTTGGCAGAGCATCAGGACGTGCTGGGTGGCACATCACCTGCACCCATCTGAAGTCTGGCTTTGTCCTGTGTGGGGATCTGTTTCCATTTAAGTTATTTCAATAAAAAGTGGGGGGAAAAAAGACAATGAGTGTCCGTTATATCATGTACACTCTCAAACACACACACGGTAAATAGTGTGAGTTACAGTATCTATATGGATGGTTCCGCTTTGGATGAATAGATGTTGCTTGCAGCAAATATGGCAGACAATGAGGTGAATAATGCCGGATTTGGGTGGAAGTGAGTGAGGCGAGATAGACAGGGTGTGGAATGATAATATGTGTGTGTGTGTGTGTGTGTGTGTGTGTGTGTGTGTGTGTGTGTGTGTGTGTGTGTGTGTGTGTGTGTGAGCACTTGCACAAACGTGCACGTGTGTGCGTTGCACCTATTGCATCTGCTCGACTGCGTTTGTGTCTGTTGCACGTTCACTGTGTGTGGAAGCGGGTGTCAGTTAATGTGTGTGTCTAAGATAATTAACCGTCCACAGAAGCGTGTCATTCCTCTATTGTGTGTCAGAGCGGACCGCAGGGGTCCTGAGGAGGAGCGGAAATGCTGATTTAGTCTCACATTAGTCGGTGGGCTCCTCTTTCTCCTCGCTTTTCCTTTTGATTAGACCAGCATCCTCCTTGGGCGGGAGGTAGAAATCCCAAACGTTACCTTCCTACCACCTGCCTGGCAAGCTTGAGGACCTACAGACACACACATTTGTATACACACACCAACCTGCTATACCACCACCCATTAAATCTTCCAGAAGAAGACCCCTGGTTGGCCAGATTATTACTCGGTGGCCCTTTCCAGAGGAATTCTGAGGGTGGGTTTTTTTCTTGTAGATATTCCACGCCGCTTTGCGCCCTCAGATTTCACGCTGCAACATTAACACGAGCTGACACACTGGATTAAACGCAGACAGCTGGAATGCCCGGGCCCTTTGTGCAACGTGGACCTCAGCCAAGAGCCCTCGCTCTGAGGCCAAGAGAGACCTGGGAAAGAGAGCCCTTCTTCGAAATAAACACAAGATCGGCCAAGAAGGTGGAATGTACCTGACGGAGTAAATGCTTCACTGGCCTAGTCCGGGTCGTTTGAGTCCAGACGGGTGAACCTGAAAAAAGGTCTCTTACTGTATATGTTAGCTTATGCTACTAATGCTAGAGGCTAAGAAGAACAGGCGATGCGGCAAAACTCATTCATTAAATATATGTAAAAAAGTATCAGGAAGTCAATTTACGTTCAAAGAGTAGGCTAACATAAGGAGGCTAAATATGAAATTTGGCCCTTACCTCACAAGTTACCTTTGCTGAACAATGACCACAATGTGATAATGGTAAATGGCAGCTCAAACTGTAAGGTACAGTAGAAAGTCAATGAACTGACTCAGTTATGTCCATCATATTATGACATTGGATTGTAATTTCAAACTGGATTTACGTTAACATTTACGTTTATTTACCATGTAGAAGATGCAACACAGCAAGCAAGATTGCTTATTTTACTTTAAACGATGGACCGGAGAGAAGCTGGTTCTATCGCTAATTAAATTCTG
Source organism: Trematomus bernacchii (assembly GCF_902827165.1). NCBI lineage: Eukaryota > Metazoa > Chordata > Actinopteri > Perciformes > Nototheniidae > Trematomus > Trematomus bernacchii. Next base: position 2,801,725 of record NW_022987851.1, on the reverse strand, counting down.
GTAAGTAAATAAAAACAAACTATATTGCTGTAGCCTACTGTTATTTCCATGACATATTTTGTGTCTATTTATTAACTATTTCTCAGGCAGATGATACAAGGAGATGGCGTTTTCAGATTCAGAATGATGCAACGGCAACAACAGGAATATATGCTATATTTGCTTTTAATTACATGTTTTTAATAGAATCGTGATCAAATGTTATTCAAAAGCTTTGAAAATGTCATGATATGACAAAAAATGCAGCAGCCTCTTTTATTAAGATTTAGGCTCCGTTTACACGGAAACGGAAACGAAAACGAACAGAATTCGATAAAAAAAAAGTCTTCTGTCCACACGGAATCGGCTAAAGAAACGTGTCCGTCCACACGAGACCGCTCGACCCGCTGGAGACGCTGTAGTACATATGCCGGGCCTGTAAGTGCCGCTGTACTTCTGCCACAAAATACACCAAAAGCAGCGAATAAGACCTCCCGAGCATGGTTGCCATGGTTGCCTGGTTGCCCTTCTATTTATTCTCCGCGGTGGATTTAGCAACATGTAGTTCATGTAGTTCTCCATGTCCACTTGTTGCTGATGGTTGTGGTAGAGGAGCTGTAGATTTGGGTGAGCAGCAGAGGTGGGGAGAGGCAGGGCACTGGCTATTTCGGAGGCCTCTTTTTTCACCGGTCAACATGTCCGTTAAAGTTTAAATCTTCCGGTCAAAGGTCTTCTTTGTTATTTATTGAGCTTTAAAACAAATTGATAACGACTCTATATAATAATATAAGAATAATAAACGGAGCCTCTCTTTTCCTCCCCCTCTCCTGACAGCCCGTTTGTATCCGTCTCACGCAGCTAGATGATCCAGTAATGAGGGACCCGACAGTAAAAATAAACATATCTATAACTAGTTTAGGTAGTTTGAGAGGTAATTAAAATAGCTAAGTGTGATGATCTAACTTGAAGTGTGTGTTTTGCTCCGCTCACCGCTCCATCACAACGGGCGGAGCTGCAGGTGATCATGCAGAGCTGCGTGTCTCCGTCAGCAACAGCTGATCTCTGATCTGTCTCTCCTGTCCGATTAGACTTCACTCGCGTTTATGTCCATATCGATCAGATCTAGCTAGTTCTAGCTAATGATATGACTGCCTGCGTGTCAAAGGACACCTAAACAATAAGCGACATTTTGACCGGAGAGATTTAGATTTGCCGGTCTTCAGCATATTTTACCGGTCATAGTCCGGTAATTACCGGCTAACGGAAACTCTGCCGTGCGGGGGGGTCTGCTGGAGGCTCCTGCTGGGTGCACTGTCCTGCGAGATACCGGGACCTGGCTCGAAACACTCGGAACACTGTTGTTGTTGTTGGCGAAACACATCAGCAATGACGCGGGTGACACGGGGGTGAGCAGGAGAGGTGGGGAGAGTCGGGGCTATGGCGTATAGGGCGTACACACGGAGCCGTTTGACCCCCCAGAGCGTTCCGTCCGCAGATCTACCCACCTTGGGATTAAGATTCACACAAATTGATGTTTAATGTGAGATATAAGAGAGAGAGAGTAAGAGAGGGACACCAGCTTGTTGAGGGTCACCATGGTAACTGAGCAGTCTAGTCACGCCTCATTAAGGCGAGCCGAATGTTTGTATTGGCCAGCCAGTTCCGGAATGTATTCTCCCCATGCTAATAGCCTTCAGATGCCATCGGCTCATTGCGCTCAGCAATGTCATCCAACTCGCCCAGACACACACACACACACACACACACACACACACACACACACACACACACACACACACACACACACACACACACACACACACACACACACACACACACACACACACACACACACACACACACACACACACACACACACACACACACACACACACACACACACAGGCGGGGAGAAAATAGAACTGGCAGTTTTATGGCTTCAAATATTTCCCCCCGGTGATCTGTCTAAATAGATAACATAATAATTCCTAAAGTACTGCTGGCTGGCACAACTGGCTGTATTCACTCTACTAAGCTGTCCCCTGGTTCATATATGTGTGTGTGTGTGTGTGTGTGTGTGTGTGTGTGTGTGTGTGTGTGTGTGTGTGTGTGTGTGTGTGTGTGTGTGTGTGCGTGCGTGCGTGCGTGCGTGCGTGCGTGCGTGCGTGCGTGCGTGCGTGCGTGCGTGCGTGCGTGCGTGCGTGCGTGCGTGTTCGTACTTCATACTGTGTGTTCTTGTGTCCGTCAATTTTATCATTTGGTGAATGTGTGATTTGATCACGGATTACTGATTGAACCTGGAAACAGTATTTTGTTGGTATTTTACCGATTTATAAGATTGTAAAAAATCATTTTGTTCAACACTTTGTTGTTCTTATTTCACCTTGTGCCAAACTGTTTGCTGTAGAACCACAAAAAGAGGACTGTGTGAGATACACCGATGTCTTGTGCAGTTACGCTCGACTAGATCATCCTCCACAGGGATTTGGTTTTCCCTGGAAACTCCCTGGAAGTCCGGCCCAGGTTTTACTAATCTGCACAGACTTCACTTAAGAGAATATCAGTGATCTTTCATGCAAAGAAGATAGCAGCGGCTTGGCTCAGCATGGAAGCCAATGGAAGAGGGTGGAGGCGTGCAGATGGAGAGATGGGAGGAGAGGTGGGGATGTGGGCTCAAAGTGTATGAATGGCAAGACTGAAGAAAAGAGTGCTTTCTATGTTATTAAGGGGCCTAAGGGAGGAGGGCTACAGTTGGTGGGGAGCAGAGGGGGGGCTTGGTGCTAACAGACAGCATAACTGAGCATCCGGCTACTCAACACAAAACCATAATTGGGTATCAATGTAACCCCACTGAGCTGTATGATTGATTAAAACAAGCTGAATGGTTACATATAATGTATTGAGCTGTATTAGATACTTTGGAACAGTTGTGAAATGAATAACTAAAAAGAACGAGATATGTTTTTGTAAATTAGTCTATTTTGAAAGGTATTAAAGGAAACAAGGACACGTTTTAATGAAAATAAAGAAAGAGTATAATTCTTATCAATCCCTCTACTATATCTATGTTTGCTTTTACTATACAAAAGGATAACATTTTAACCCATTTGTAAACTTGTAAAATTGACAAAAAGGTTTGAAGCTGTAATTAATTGATTTGGTGTCTGCAGGAAAAACGAAATTAAACATAAATATAGATGCATTTCAAACAAATTCAACTGCTACAGCTAACGTGTTGGTTGGAAGCAACACCTGTAAATATAGTTGAATTTTAATAAAACATGCTTGTTTCTGCTGAATAATATGTGATGGTTTAAAGAACTCACTAATAGTAAGAAAGTCCAATGTCATGCATATTATTGCATAACAATCAGCTAGCTATCTTTGACAGTTGGTACACAAGAGAACCAGATGTGTAATTCTCTTGTGCAAAGGTCAAAAACTGAAAAATTACAAAATTAACTCTGAAGATTCAAACAAACTTGACTTGATTTACCAATCAGAGGGTCACTGGTTTGATCCCTCCCCCTGCAGTCAACATGTCCTTGGGCAAGATACCTAACCCTAACCCTGAATTGCTCCGGCATTTCAACAGTATTAAAGTATATGTAAGTCGCTTTGAATCAAAAACATGTAATGCAATGAAATAATTATGAGGTAAATAATAGTTGTAGAAGAATATCGCCATCAATGTGTAGATTGCTTCCATCAGAGCTTGATTTCACTATGCAGTTCTGTCTGCCAAGCGTGTACAATGTACCGTGAAAATAAGAGCTCCATTTATGGCACGCTGGCATGAAGAACGCTGTTTAAAAGAGTTTCCTGTGGAGTGTTGCCAACTATTTTCCAATCAAATTAGTTAGAAGCACAATCTCCAGAAGTGGCTTGAAGTTGCCAGATGACGCAATACCCTAATTTCCATGTTGGTGACGTTATTGCGCATAGAGTCAATTGAGGTTTTTTAATTAAGCATGATATAGGGGCTATATGCGTCTATATGCATCTAGCTTTGTCTGTTCATGTTATTTAATAAACTGATTATGTAATATACTTAAATTATTATGTTGAATATAATGTGAAAACGTCAATGGAAATGTATCTGCAAATGTCTATGCATTAAATCTATACCTTGATAAAGGTGGGGTAGGTAATTTTGGAGAAACCAGCTTGAGTGCGCTAGAATTTGAAAATACACAACCGGAACAAATCTGCCACTTCCTTACAGAGCCCCTCCTCCAACACACACGAACGCGCACATGACCAATGAGGGCACGAGATAAGTTTGTGCACAGATGGAAGGCTGACAGGCAGGTAGGCCATCCAGTTATTTTAGCCGGGCCGGCTAAAAATGATTGGTCGTGCTTTTTACAGTACTACGGCTTCCACAGATGACTTTTTTTAATGGATTTTTTGTCAAAGCACTTAAAGGGGACCTATCATGCAAAATGCACTTTTGTACGTCTTTTATACATGAATATGTGTCCCCGGTGTTCCAGGGAACTCACCAAGTGTCAGAAAACACAACCCTCTCTATTTTCCTCCATACCCAAATCTCTAAAAAAGGGGCTGCAACGGATCTGATAAAAACTGATCCAGATTTGAACACTGTCCTGACGTCAGGACAGTGGCGCTACGGCTATTGGGCCAACTCCACCAATCAGGAGGAGACAGCCACGGCCATTGCCGTTCGAAAGCGCTGGAGACGCTGTAGTACATATGCCAGGCCAGTAGATGGTGCTGTTCTCACTGAATCTGCCCTTGCAGAGCAGAGCTAAAAAAAAGTGCAAATTGAGCGAAATGAGGCATGGCTAAAATGCATGATCTGTTTGGTATTTTGAAAAGAAAAAAGTATAAATATGCCTTATATAGGTATGGTCCTACACTATATTATTCAAATATAGCATGATAGGTCCACTTTAAAGGAGAGGTGTCATGCTTTTCCGGTTATTACCCGTCCCCTTGTGTGTTATGAAGGTTTTTATGCATGTAAACGGTGTGCAGAGTCAAAACCCTCAAAGTACACCCTGTAGCGAGTAAAACTCTAACACAGAAAATACCTCCCCAAAACGCCTCGTTGGAGATACGTCATTGTCCATTTGATTCTTCCGGGACGGCATGATGTCAAGCCGTACCCGGAACGAAATGGACCAATTCGTGGAGCCGTTACGTTACGTCCGCGGAGCCGTTACGTTAAGCCCCCGCTGATTGGTCCAAATTGACCAATCCACGGACTTCCTCATACACACATCTGTGTGCAGGGAGCAGGCAGCTCAGCTGATTTCTCCTCCCTGGCTGCAGGCTGATAACAGACAGTTGGGATCGCGGCGAAATTCTCTCTGCAGACCCATTCTCACAGCGTTTATCAACCTTTTTCTTACTCAATATCAAGCCACACTTATTGTTTTTACTTCGGATGTGAGTTTGTGTGTGCTCAGGATGAGTTTGGCTGTGTTTCGCTATGTATCCTAAACAAGGAAACAACACCTCCACGGAGCTCAGCGCGATTCACAACGTCCCGACCAATCAGAGCACACTGTGCTCACAGGGAGGGTGGGGGCTGGAGCTATTGGAGCTACAACGAGCCGTTAAAGGCAGAGAGTGAAATTCAGTGAATACAAGTAGTTTACAGAGATGCTGTATGCGAAACCAATGTGAGTTTGGAAAAATGCACAGTATAAATCTATTTTAGTAGACCTCAACAATGGAATTATGATCAGTGGAAATGGCCATGACACCTCTCCTTTAAGATATTCATTGCTATCGGGATGTTAAGAGCATTCCATGGAATATAACAAAAAGTGTATCTCGAGCCGGTTTCTCAAACTTACCTACCCCACCTTTAAGTAATTGTTTAGTACATACATGGAGAGGCAATTACATCCTCCCCCCAATGATCTTCATCACAGGGGACAACATAATTAATTGAGTAAATAAATAACACATGCACACTTCCCACTCGCTCTTCATGAGTTAATTTCCCACAGGGCAGAAACACACATGCCAAAACTGGCAGGAGCTTCAGGTAGGTCAGAGTGTGAGAGCCTGTTGCCAGGCAAACAGCTCAGTCTGCATGTGAACACACAAGGCTGCTTCACTGTGATTACAATCCATTTACACCCAGCAACTGAGAGGGATCAGTCTAATACCTGTGTCTGTGAAGGTCGATTTTTTTCCTGCTAATGCTAATCTCACACTCTGCTATAGGGGAGGAAGTCACTGGCTTGTGTCTTTGAACCAATCCCTTTTATTTTGGGTGGCACAAAGAACAGGACACAGTCCCTGGATAATGATAACGCACAGTAAGAAAAAGGTCAATGTGACATTTGTGGCTTTTACAAGGTTGATGCTAGTTCCTTATGCTAACCACTTTCCTTCTATTGTGCTGTTTTTCTTTTCTTTACTAGGGGACAGTTTAGCCTTCATGAATCCAAAGTTTCGGGCTCTCCACAAATATAAAAATAAATATTCAAATATTATTCCATGGTGATTTCTCATGGATGAAAATGAATGTTGGCCACCGTTGACGCTAAATGTACCTGATTGAGCGGTTTAGCAGTTCTCCTTAGTGGCTCTCTTGGCAAAATCAGCGACCTCTGGAATGTCCAAATTGACCAATCAGAATTGGGTATTCAACCAAGTGCAATAATGAGTGACAACACCCTTTTGCGTCTTTATATTTCCTCCTTCAGTTTGAATTATTGAAACCCCATAGTATTATTGATTGATCAGCAATATCAATCAATAACGCAGCCACCCAACATCACTCCATGTGTTTGCAAAATATTATATCGACCAATATTGAATGGATTATTACTGATGCTTCATTGAAATGGTCAACAGATACTTGGCAACCCCGTTAATTGAAGTGGTCTTTTAACGGAAGTTTGGAAGTATAATTAAAGTGTTATGTGTGGCCTAATAAACAAATATATATAATGCTTTGCTTTTCAAAATGTGTAGTCCCTGCATTAATAGATGTAGTACAAGTGTGGTAGACAAGTGGCTGTTTGGATAAAGTCCCTGTGGGTTTCCTCAGTGTCTGTAGTGACTGATAACAAGTGCCCTGTGATTGTACTTATCTCCATGTGGGTGGGTTGAAAAGCCACATTTAGTCGGGCTGGCGCGATAAAAAGAAAGAAAAAAACGCTTCAAAACACCTACGGTAAAAACTGTTTATGTAGTTCCTCCCAATTGGATATAAATAGTCTGTAACATGAGGCCTTTTATGGTTTGGTTGTGGTGGCGTGTCATGCCCGTGGCATAGCACACTGCTGAACACACACACAGCGATTGTATCAGGCAGTGTGGTTCATCCGAGCATTAAACAACCCCAGCACCTATCTGAAAGAAAAACAAACAGAGTCTGCAACCGAGCGAGGACGGCTGCCTGCAGCATGGCAGCTGGCTGCAGGCGCCCATTCAGGGACCGGCTTGTATGTGGGCGACCAGAGTCTCTCTGCTCAAACTGTTATCAACAAAACTCTGGCACACACTGAGAGGGGGGAGATCTGCAGACTGGAGACCCACGGGAAACGTGACTCACATTGATGATTAGGAATAAAATGCTTAAATGCATGTAGGAAATTGCACATTAGAATCAATTTCGGAAAACATTTCCTGTGCAGTTAGTAAAGTAAAGGAACAGACCGCATCATAAACATCATATTTATTCATATGGGTATGTTCAGTTTAAAGGTCAACTCTCTAGAAAATGATGTTTCCATACAATTATCTCAGTTAGGTTTCAAGGAAAACATAATTTTTGTCACAGATTGCAATTGCAGTTTTAAACCTGGTTGACAAAATATGTTATGGTTCTTTCATTTCTATTTGGTTTTGCTTTTTGTTTTTTGTTTTTTACCTTAAATTCCTCATCAAGCAACAATTAAACTACAATTCCTCTAATTGTGCAAGGTGCCATGGGTACAATATGAAAAGCAGCTGCGCCTTCTCAGGAGTAATTGAATTTAATAATTAGATAATACATTTTATTAACGTTCTTAAATTATAGTAACTATAGTGCAATATATTTTAATGCAGGCAATTTCCCATTCACTGCATTAGTTCCTGCATTAAAAGCAATCAAACATTTATCCTATGAGTAATTGTTGTGTCACATAAAATAATATGGTCATTAGTCATGAATGACTAGAAATTCAAGATAATCTTAAAGGAAAACTTGTCATGCATATACAATGATGATGAAGAGGTAATGCAGCTCTATCTGACGGGGAATCATTAGCTTGAAGCCTCAGCTCTGCACATGAACAACTATGACATTTTAGATAAGATCTCAGGAACAGGTGTAGTTATTCGACACATCACCTTAGTTTGATGAATTAGCAGTCCTTAAAAAACCTTTGGGAGCCACCTGGTTGAGAGGGCGCAGTTTCTAACAGCCACTGTTCATTCAAACGTTATCGGTCTGTGAGATTGTGGCTGCGCTCCGTTTCATCTGAACGTCTGTATGACAGCCTGAATGCGGCCCTCCCTCAAAGATATAATAGGGTTTTATTTGCCCCTTGAGATCTAGTGAGGGAGCTAAAAATGCAGCTGCAGGGCCACAGGAGTGCCAGCCCCCCCTCTGAAAGAAACAAAGCAAATCTGGGAACTATATGAAAGAGAAAGTGTGTGTGTGTGTGTGTGTGTGTGTGTGTGTGTGTGTGTGTGTGTGTGTGTGTGTGTGTGTGTGTGTGTGTGTGTGTGTGTGTGTGTGTGTGTGTGTGTGTGTGTGTGTGTGTAGTATTTGTATTTCTACACCTTTGAGGACCAAAAGTAACTTCGAGGATATAATGAGGATACTTTCTCACCACACTTTTAAATGTGTTTTTGACCTCTTATAGAGCCGTGCAGCAGTGGGTTTGTCTTGCAAATTAGGACCCATGCTTATAAACACAGCTGTTAAATATAAAGGTCCCGAACCTCTAACAAAAATGTATTTTGGAAGTGTTTTTTGTTGAAGGGAATTCTAGACCTCAAGGAAATATATAAAAAGGATGCATATAGTCTGACACACTTGCTTTACAATTTGGTTCATTTTCATTGTTTAGATAATGATATCACTGGTAAACATCTTTTCACCTGTTGGATGAGGTCACCACTGAACAACCATCAATCGGCCGCAAACTTTGTTAAAAAGAGATACAATAAGAGTAGAACTACAACTTAGTTTTAAATAGGACATATGCTAATTTCCAGGTTTATATTTGTATGTAGTTCCTCTACTGTGTCATGTCTCCATGCTTTCATGTTGAAAAAGCTCTTTATTTTTCTCATACTGCCTGTGCTGCAGCACCTCTTTTCACCCTCTGTCTGAAACCAGAGCCCAGTCTGCTCTGATTGATTAGCTGGCCGACTCTGTTGTGATTGGTCAACCTCTTAGAGATGTCCCAGCCCTTAGCCTATCACGTACAATGTGTTGGAGTGCTGTGAAACTCCCTATTGAGGGAACACAGGGATTTTAGCCTTTGCAGACCATTTACATGCACACAAACCTATATAGCACTCTACAGGAAAGGAAAATCCCTAAAAAGCATATAACGCCTCTCTAATAAACAAAATATTGTCTTGTTAGACAATTGTTTGTTGTCATGGTGTTCCGCTAAGTATCTGTGTCTCTTGTAGATACGGCAACTTTTTGAAAATGTCCAAGAAATGCATTTACACAATCTCACATTTTACAAATTCTTACATTTTTATGAACAACAACTGAACAACAGTTTAACTTATACCAATCTACTGTGGAGTGGAATGGTGCTGGTTGGTGGGCGGGGGCGGTAAGCTGGAAGGGGTGGGGGGGCGTTCAAATCCTGTGAACAGCAGGGACAATTTGAAGTGAGGGACCCCTTGCTGGCTGCTGTGAATGGAGAGTTGCAGACCTTGCTGACTGCCGTTTGTGCAGCAGCCCGTAGAAGAAAGAGAAGAGAAAAAGAATCGCAGGAAGGGGAGAGTGAGAGGGAGGGAGGGAGGGAGGGAGAAAAAAAGCATGTTCTTGAACTTGGCTGATACCATCTGTAATTTCCTCCTCCTGTGTTCCCCTATATGTATCAGCCGCTGGCTTATTACAAGCTGGCCCTGCCTCGCCTCTGATCTGGCTGTTGTGAGACAGAAAGAGAGAGCAGACAGACAGACAGACAGACAGACAGACGAGAAGAAGAGAGACAAACAAAGCTCAAAATTGCATTTCTTCACAAAAGCATTGTCAAAGAGCATTCAGTGTGTTACAGAGTACCATGCAGCTGGTCTCTAACACACATGTCCTCTTCAACACTTCTGGACCAAACTCATTCTGTGTAAAAAAAGGGTACATCTTTTGAGTCTATGTTCATATCAACTTGAGCAGCAGCATTCTGAATAAGCTGCAGCTGTCCAATATAATGTTTGTGAGACCTGGAAAGACACAAATGGAGTCTACTGAGGATGAATGGATTTGCAGATTTTTCCAAAACCTGATGTCCTTAAATCCTTGATATATCCTTAACGCGATTGTAGGATATCTTTGTAATTGTTGTTAGTTGACAGTTGAAAGTCTGAGTACATTATAGTATTTTTGGCCTTTTCCGTGTTTTTGTAACATTGCTGATTTAAGCTGAGAATTGACTTTTAATTGTTTCTCCGAAGCTCCAGAACAAATTACCTCACTTTTGTCTTTGTTTAGTAGAATAACCTTCTGAGACATTCAATGATTGATTTGTTCAATGCAGTATTTGTATGGGATCATAGTCCCCTGGTGAAGTTGTTACGTAAATATGTGTGTCGTCTGCATATAGAAATTGTAACTTTCTGATAATCTAAGCCATGTGGAAGCATGAGGAACGCCACATGTTTGTCCCCTCTGATGTCTGATGACTTCTAGACAGAAAGCTGTCCCTGCACTTTAAGTAGGACTCAAACCAGTTTGGCACCCTGCCAGTGTCACGAACTTGAAATCACAAGGTATAGGACTCAAATGCACGACCCAGGAGACAGAGGTAAAGTATGAGAAAAATACTTTATTCCAAAATTAGGTCACAAAAAAGGATCGACACTCTTGACGAGGTGAAAAAAGGTTCAAAAAGCAACAACAGAAAATCACTCACTAAATGACTCAGGAGCATGAATCAGGCTTGAGACATGAAAAACAAACGCTGGTACGCTGGTACCCTGGTACGCTGGTACGCTGACTACTAGCATGGAGATAGGACAAGACGAACTGGCACAAGACAAGGGAAGGCTGGGGAAATTAAACAAGAGGTAACTGGGCACAGGTGGAAACAATCAGGGGTGGGGCTGACGCTGATGAGAGCAGGCACACACACACACACACACACACACACACACACACACACACACACACACACACACACACACACACACACACACACACACACACACACACACAAGGATAGGGAGTCAAGGGACCTGGGATGAAACACAAAAGGTGAGTACCAAAATAAAACAGGAAGTGGAAGATAAGACAAACAATGACTAGACAAAAACATGAAACATGACTACAGTATACTTAACATCTTTGACGGGACCCAACAATCAGAATGTCCCGACTAGTCATTAGTGACTCTAAATTGTTTATTTTGAAGAGTGGCTCCATGACTGCAGTCTTTAAGGAAGGAGGGATTACACCTGAGAGAAGAGATGGGTTTATGATTTTTCGAAAATCTGAAACGGTGCAATTTAAAAAAAAATGTATCAAGCCTGGTAGAAGAATAAAGGCAGCAGGAGGATTCCAGATATTGTATAATGCCATCCAGGTTTTTATTGTTTATAGAATAAAAGTGCTTTGGACACGGGCACAACGTAAATTCAATACCTGATACTGACGAACTGACTACTTGCCTAATTGTCAGAATGTTAAGAATGAGGCAATTGTATCGTGTGTCCTGGTAGATGGAAGTTCATAAAACACGAGGGTTTGAATCTTCACACAAATCTTTCTACACTTGAAATACATTTATTTGAAAGCACTACTAAAATGTTGACGCAAAATGAATAATGGGTGTAGAATTTAAGCAAACAGGCAGAAATACTCCATGCTTTCTGTCTTCCCTTTAGTTTGTACCTTTGGTCAGAACTCTGTTAGTTTCCTCATGTGGATTTAGAGCTTTCTTTGTGAAAGCTATATCGGTTGTGCCTCCGTCTGTACTATAGGGCTCCTATGTCCCCTGCAGCCATAAGCAGCTCCTGTATGGCCATATAGTTTCAGTTCTACCAAATCCTCCCCTCAGACAATGCTGCTCTGCTTGGCTAACGTATTGTTCGGTCTGTGGGAACCAGCTTCCTACATTGAGAATCTAAGGAGCGAGCGAGAGAGAGCATGCTCCTTTTCCCACTTTGCACAGACATAATAGAATTCTTAGAGTGAGAGAGCAATGAAAGGCAGTGGGAGAAAGTTGCACACTCTTCACACTTCAGTGGTCCTCATCCCCCCCACCCCCCCCCCTCCTTCCTTCTCTTCTTCTTCCTCCCCCCTACCTTTTTTCCTTCCCCTTCAGCACACACACTTTTCTTCTTAGGGGATTCTTTTGAAATGGGACAAGGGAGAGGGTGAGATCAAAGGAGACCAATTGCCACACACAGCATTCCCAGCCGGGCTCTGTACATGTACACACACACACACACACACACACACACACACACACACACACACACACACACACACACACACACACACACACACACACACACACACACACACACACACACACACACACACACACACACACACACACACACACTGATACCTGCCCTTCATTTTCAGTATCTTGTGATGGTACAGATATGGCAGAACCACTATATAGTCTCCAGACTGTACTGGATGGACAGTATTATCCTGTTTATGAATACTGTACCTCAGTCTCAGAGTGGGAATCTGACTAATACAAAGACTGAAAATCGAGGTATGACCCGGAATCATGACCCCCCCAAACACTTACCGCTAATCGCCTCATAAACATCACTCCAACCCTCTAACCTTCGTAAAGCTTGAATTCCTTATGTGGGAGAAAATAGATCATCTAATAGAATTAATGCTGTCAATTTTCTTCATGTGTAAAATGACATTTAAAAACCTACTCATGAGATTGATTACAACTGTTTTTAGGGCTTTTACCATCTGACACAACCCAGGCTGGGCCAAATGGATGGATAATTTGAGGGGTACTAAGATTAAAACATTATTAACAAAAAAAGAGAGCAGACCCTTGTTTATCTGCCACAATTCTAATGTTTGATTAAACATTTACAATTAAAAATTGCCTTATGATAACAATATTAAACAATTGTTGATCACATTGTTCTTAGCCCCTATGAGCCAGTAAAGATAATTGAGGAGTCAGCAGTAAATTATGTTATACAACTATCAGAAACTTCCTCCTGTAAAACAAGAGAGTTCAGAAGTTCTTGCACCTCCTACATCACAACGTGATTAAGTGTAGAAATTGGATCATCTGTTGCTAAAAAGGTTGGCCAACTCCTTCCAATCAGACATCAGAAAGGTTTGAGGTGAAGTATTTTCCAGATCTATTCAACCATCAAAACCCCCATCTGAAGAACATGCTGGCCCCCTCAAGTCTTAACCCTTAGATTCCCGAGTGACTGGACCCTACACTCTTCCATAAGTGGGTCAAAAAGGACCCGTATTAGAATAATATGTGTTTTTATGCCATTTTTGTCATTTTGGTTAAGAAAAATCACTTGTATAATATTTAGTATTATATTTTGGTTCACACTAGAAATATGTTATATTTAATTTTTCACTATTTATAATTTTAGACATTTTTTTTACATTTTGAAAAAAACCGTTTTGAACATATTGATGCAAAGATCTCCGCTATTCTGAGACCCTCACAGTATTCCAGTCCCTTTTCAAAACTCATCTCTTCTCCTCTTGTCTACTCATAGCCCACACCCCTTCGATCCATGCCGGTTGATCAAGTTTGATAGTCCTATACCCCCCACCCTAACCTTCCCTTATATTGTAAAGCAATTTTGAGTCCTTGAAAAGCCCTATAAAAATATAATGTATTATTATTATTATTATTATTATTATTATTATAATTATTATTATTATACTGACAGGTATCAGATCTTGCTGTGTAAAATAATCTTCCTGAGAGGTGTCACTTGTGATGTAGTCTGTGTGTTCCACAGTGAATGTATTCCTGACAGCAACAGGTGATAAGAATCAAAGGTTCCCATAGGATCCCATAGAAAATGCATGCGGGTCATTTTTGACCCACTTATGGAAGCTTGGGGTAGTAATACAAAAACTACAATTTCTTAAAATGTATATAATGTAAATGTAACATTTGAATGGCATGATATCCAAAACATGTTTTTTGAGGAATAGCTGGAATATGAAATGATAAAAAAATGTAATTACAAAGATACTTTAAGAAAACCACCTCACCGGGTCAAAAAATACCCACTTATGCATCTAAGGGTTAAGTACGTTTTTAAGTTGAGAAACCATTAGACCGTACAAGCAGGTATGTTTGCGTTAGTGACCTAAGAAGACTGATTAGATTATAACTTAAATCATTGCATAATGAAAACTTCCTAAACACTTCATTCATTTATTTTTCAAAGAAACTAAATGAGTCTTCCATTGTATGGCCTGTTTTTTCAGGTAAGTTAAGAAGCATGAAAATATACTTGTTGGTGTCTCAGTGATGGTGGAGATAATGATCCATTGTTTGTTCAGATACTTCAAGTGACTTAAAGTCCCATACAATGTCTGTTGAACTTTGCCATACCATAATGTTGAGGCTTTGACTAACATAAATTCACTGCAGTTCCCTTTTCTGAAGGTTTTGTCTTCTTCATTCTCCTGTTTGTGGTATAATATCTATAACGACCATGTTTTTCCTCTTTAAGAACCTTTGATGAAGAAAATCAGGAAGATGATGAGAGGCAAAGGTTAAACCTAAGCATCTGTATGTCTTTAGGCAAGTGAGCAACCAGGATACAATATGTTAGACTTTCTGTTAAACAAAGCACTTGCAGAACTCTTTCCACACCTCCAACTGCCAGCAGCCAACAGGTATACAGAGGAGCTAAATCTGGCCTCACACATTCCAAGACACCATATGCTATCTTCCTGCACAACTCAGTCACTCACTGTGTGGCACCTCTGCTTGTTAGAGTCCTCCCACAGTGTTTCAGGGAAATGAGATGTGTACTGCCGATATAGATCATCAATATGTATTGATTTAAAGGGCTAATGTGATTTCCGAGAATGATAACCTATGCATAGAGTACAGCCAGGAGACTGTTTTATTGGCATAGAAGTGTTTATCTTATAGAGGTCAACATGAGATGTGCGGTCTTTAAGTGTGACTTCTTGACTTCATTCATTTATTCTCCATATCCATGTTGGCTAAGAATCTGACTAATGTTCAGGTGGGGAAATGATGTCATAAATACCCACTATACTGCAGCTTTATAAAAACAATGTATCAAATGACAATGTAAAAGTGGTTGCTCATACAAACCATCTGTGACTCAGTGACTCCTAACTAATCAAAACATGTGCGTCATTGTTTGAGTAGTTGTGGGCCAAGGTGATGCAGCATATCAGACCGCTAGCATCTATCGACCTGAAACGGCACCTTCCGGTCAAAGAAAGTCACCACAACCCTTATAATAGATAACTGTAGCCCTTTATATACTTAATTTTCATATGTACCTACAAATAACATGACTAGGACTTGAAAATGCTTCAGAACTTAAGAAAGACTTAAGAAAGACTCTTTTTAGTTTCCTTCACCCCTACGTTAGTTTCTCAGTCATCATCACTGGTTTAGTGATGATGATTCCCACACATATCAGGCTTAAGCATCATTTAGTATAATTTAGATTTACTCTGGGAGCAATGGGAACATATTGCAGTACTTAATGGTTCCCTGTGACCTCTAGAAATGCTATGTTTCTCGATGAGTCAGTACCCAATTTTCTTGCACATACATGCGCCGGTAACAAAAGATTCCTACCAACGTTGTCACACAGGAATTACATCCCAATACACAAGATTCAACATCTAGCAAAAGCAGGGCAGACCAAAATGAGTGGCTCATTCTGATGTGAAAATCATTCACTAGGGTTAGGGTTAGCAATGGGGTCATTCAGATCAAAGTGGATTAAATGTAGCAGCACATTTTAAAGCAATCTGTCAATTAGATTACGAGAGTTTTGAAACATTACAATTCATCTTTAGGAACCATTGTTATCCAAAGCCGGCAGAGCGGAATTTGTGTGTGATTGTATCATCTTAACACACTTCCTGTTCCGAGGCCACTAGACTGTCAACATATTATGTCAGAGTTATCATCTACATTTATTGTCATTAAGCATTTCTCTTTAACCATTAATCAATTTGCCATCACAATAGCCCTTTGAATTACGTCCACAATTTCACACCTAACAATTTAGTCCAGTGCTCACATTGAATCATCCCAATCTTTATTCTGTATTTGTCATGCGCAAAATATTGATCTTTTGTCTGAGTTTTCCGTTAGTTTTCCGTAGAGCAAGGTAATCCTTCTCTTGTGGGAGATCCCAAGGCGTTCACAATATATATTGAAGAAACAAAAGCATCATGAAGAAACACACAACACAGATTCTGCACAATCTATACTGATAATGTACTTCATGTCCTTCCTATATCAGTCTTTGGGAACAACATGATTACTAAGGGAAGGAATGTTGTCCACCTTTGAAAAAGTTATTACTATCTTAAAGGTCCCATGTCATGCTTTTCCGGTTATTACCCGTCCCCTTGTGTGTTATGAAGCTTTTTCTGCATGTAAACGGTCTGCAGAGTCACAAACCCTCAAAGTACACCCTGTAGCGAGTAAAACTCTAACACAGAAAAGACCTGTCTATGCTGCCCCAGAACGCCTCGTTGGGGATTTCTCTTTTTCCATTGTTTATTTCTTGGGTATAGTGACGTATTTCGGGTATAGTAACGTTACGTCCGCAGAGCCGTTACGTTTGGACCAATCCGTGGACTTCCTTACACACACACACACACTCGGCGGGACGTTGCGAGGCTCGCTGCTGCGAGGAGCGGGACACTGTGAGCTGGCTCACTGGTGTGGGGTCGGCGAGACAGCGAGACACCGCGGAACTCAGCCTGGGCACACACACAAACTTGGGTTGGGTGTAACGCGTTACAAAGTAAAGTTACTGTAATAATATTACTTTTGTCGGTAACGGAGTAGTGTAACGCGTTACTTTTATAATTCAGTAATCACACTACAGTTACTAACATTGCCCCGACACGCGTTACTTCGTTACTTTTATAAAATCAGTCATAATCACACTGACAGACAAGAGGGGTTTCCGCCGCAGGTTTATATGTACATAATCTGCGCGACTTGCACGTCCACATCTCCGCGTGCAGTGCTGCATAAACATGGCTGAGTCAGCGATAACTTTCGAGGGGTGGAGGTATGCCCATTATTTTGAGTTCGTCCGAAGAATAGACAGGAATGTGACGGTGAGGTGCAAACTGTGTCCAGGCCAGAAGCTGTTATCCACTGCTGTAAACACCACGTCAAACCTCAACAAACACCTGCAAAGAACACATGCTAAGGTGAAGCTAATAGCTAAGGACCCCCGAACCCAGAGTGAGGATGTTGTGAGTGCGCCGCCGCCGAAGCAGAGATGGACAGGCTTGTAGCATCCTTCATAGTAGAGGTAATGTTGCCCATTTGCACAGTGGAATCACCATCGCATCGTTCAGAGATATACTGCGCAAAATACAGATAGCAGGAGACAGAGGACAGCCATAGTCTGAGCTATCTGGATCAGTCTTATGTGACAATGGAAACTGAACTAAAGAGAACATTTGAAACTTTAGCAGTCTGCGTGATCTGCCTGTAGGGAGGGGCGGGCCGGCCCTGCGAGTAAAGTAACGAGTAAAGTAACGAGTTACTTTATGTAGAGAGTAATGAAGTAGTGTAATATATTACTTTTTTTTTAAAGTAATATGTAATATGTAATATATTACTTTTTTTTAGTAACGACCCCATCTCTGGCTGCGGGTGTGTGTGTGTTTCACGCTGGGTTTCGCTGTGTCTCGCTGTCTCACAGACGGTCACTGGGCTCACAGGGGGGCGGGGGGGCAGGAGCTCCAACAAGCCGTTTAGGACAGAGAGTGAATACACATACTATACAGAGATGCTGTATGAGAAACCAATGTGAGTTTGGAACATTGAACAATGTAAATCTATTCTAGTATACCTCAACAATGGAATTATGATCAGTAGAAATGGCCATCACATGGGACCTTTAATACTGATGTGTTTATTGACTTAAAATGATCCAGTATACATTTTATTTAATATTGATGAACATTGAAATGTTGGCAAGATCCTTTTGCATTGCACTGTGCCTAACCACATGTTTGCAAAGCAAGTGAACCCTGAAATCCTCTCTGCACCTGACTCTTAATGCTAATCCAAAATAAAACTCCATAATCTATCATGAAAATGATCATTAAAGGTTTCCTTCTAAGCTTAGATAAATCAGGGCTTTGTATAAATAGGGATTGAATGTAAGTGTGTTTCTAATCTACGATGATCAATCAAGCAGACATCTGCTCTTTGAGGTGGTCGTGAACAAATAGGGGAAGTGAAAATGATTATTTTGTCTTTATGATTTGACAGGATAATACAGAGCCTTTGTTCAACCATGTAGATCGTATGCACCATAGAATGAATAAGCACTGAAATGAACATTCAGAAAGAGGCTTTCGTTTGATAGGGGTGTGAAAACAGCTGCTTCAATTGACTGTTATGCAATTGGCTCCTGCAGATATCCGTGGCAGTTATGCAATAAGATAACTGTACAATACATCTTATTATCTCCCACTTCTGACAACAGCCTTGTCCGGCAGTGGCTCAGTCCGTAGGGGCTTGGACTGTGAACCGTAGGGTT
The DNA here is from genome assembly GCF_902827165.1 of Trematomus bernacchii. Lineage (NCBI taxonomy): Eukaryota > Metazoa > Chordata > Actinopteri > Perciformes > Nototheniidae > Trematomus > Trematomus bernacchii. Next base: position 2,782,810 of record NW_022987851.1, on the reverse strand, counting down.
GCCGGTTCAAGACCCCGACCAGACCTAAATATGGAGTGTCGACTGCTACTTGGAGAGGTCCCAGTTCACCTCCTGCCCTGCTGTCGTGCCCTTGAGCAAGGCACCAGACACCCTCCTTCCCCCCCACTCCCATTGCTCCCCGGGTGCTGTACAATAACTGCTCCTAGTACTAGCCTCCTGGTACTAGGATGGGTTAAAAGCAGAGAACAAATGTCACTGTGTGTGCTGTGTGCTCTGCATTTGTGACCATTAAAGAGGGTTTCATCCCTTCGATTCGATTCGATATAAAGAAACAGCGTACATCAAACACATTGTCCTTTTATCATTTACAGCAGCTGAAAACACTCTGTTAGCCAGGGGAAGTGGTGTTAACGCGCAGGAAGAGCCATCTCAGATGTCTAGACATCCTGACAAACAGAAAACCCAGAGCTACGTGGGGTAGCTAGAGGAAGTCATTTGGAAGGAACATGGCTCCCCAGTATAAATAGCCTGTACAGGGCATGTGTACTGACAGATTAAACCATCTTTGAAGTCTGCCATACACCAGTTGAGAACTCCCTTCCTCTGCTCTTTAAGCTAATAAGCTTAAATCTTCTAGCAGGCAAAGCTGCTCCTCTATAAAAAAAAGACGTAGAGAAGGAAAAAAACCTTTTAATCCTGTCTTTGATGATACATTATGTGCTGCTGGAGAGAACACTCAAAGTCCCCCCTGAAACTTAAAAGTGACACGGACCCCATCAGGCTGTTCTGGATGGAGGAACCAGTAGAAGGAGTGTCCACAAGACAATAGCATTGGCAGCTGGAGGATTGGGGAGATGGCTTTGAACGACTGCAAGGGTGGAGGGGCATTTTTCAATTCTACTTTTGTCATAAACATTGTGGTTCGACCCAGGCCCATTCCTCAGATATGACGGCGGCAAACAACTCGCAGACACAAGCATAAACTCGACGTGACCCTGCTTTCTGCATGTGTAGCACTCGGCAGCTCAGCGAGCGCAGATTAGGCTTTGAGAAGAAGCAGCGTGGGGGCAGAGAGGAGGGAAAGGAAAGGGGAGAGATGAAAAAGAAAAATAGTGAAGGGTGTGAGAAGGAAAGACAAGCAGGCTTACAGAGGGAGGAGAAGAGAGGGTGAGGAAGGAGAGTGGGAAAGAGCGGAGCGAGGCCACAGAGTTCAGATTCAAATGTCCTTTTCCAGCAGGGAGAGAGGCGGAAAGAGAGGGAGAGAAAACACGGTAGCGCAAAGATCTGCTTTCTGGTTTCTATGGCAACAGCAGGCTATTATCCTCAACTGTCATTTATTATGAAGGGATATGACTTCAGAGAGAGAGGAAGAGAAGGAGAGGGAGAGTGGACGGACAGAGAGGTCAGGCCTCCTGTTTACCTTTGGGAGAAGAGAGCCATGTGTGAAGTCAAATGAACGGAGGTAAAACCCGACAGAGAGCTGACTCCCTTCACATCAAATACAACGTCGGCATCCAACTGATATGTGTTTATACAGGCCAATACTCTGAAAAAAGATATACTGAATAATATATATTCAGTATATCTTCCCTAGAATTTGGTTTAACCCAATGTATACTTTTCAGAAAGACTTAAAGAGGCCCTATTAGGCTTTGTTCCCCTCCCTGTCGTGTTATATATGTTTGCATGCATGTAAATGGTCTGCAAAGGCTAAAATCACTGTCAAAGTGACATCACTATGCAACACTTGCGCTTCTATTGGCAAGCTCTTCGACACATTGTACATGATAAGGGGCTGTTGACCAATCACACCAGAGCCGGCCAGCTAACCAATCAGCAGACTGGGCGATGGTTTCAGACAGAGGGTGAAAAGAGGAGCTGCAGCACATGTCACAGTAAAAATGTCACAGTATAAACACAAAGTACAAATATGAACCTGAACATGAGCACAATAACGCCCCTTTAAGCCAATTACATTTCAAGACAGACTTAAAGGATTATAACAATGATATTACATTTATGATCCCATGCACAAAACTTAGTTGTACTTTACATCAATGGCAATATGAAGTTAATTGGGTTTTTATCAAATTGAGAGTAGCTTATATATATATATATCAGTGGTGAACCGTCAGGGCCTTCAAGGTATTCAGAGAATACCCTGGAACACTCAGATAAAACAAACGAAAAATCGATTTAATTATATAAATAAAATGTAATAAAATGTATATAAAATGAATAAATGAGAATCGTATCTGTGTTGTTGATCTGTAATATTATATATATATAAATATATATAAAAATCGCTGGCCCGCGAAAGTGTCTATTGGATACATTTTGGCCCTTGGACAAATGTAGTTGGTGATCCCTGATCTAGATGAATGCGACGAAGCAATTAATATTCCGTTTTATTGTTTTTAACGTTGAAATGGCAAGTGCAACAGGTGAAGATGATGTTGTTGCGGAATTGTTGCGAGTACCCTTTTCAAGACGACAATTCAGTGAAAAGACGGACATTATAACGGCGGCGGGGTGTGTGTGTGTCTACAGAAGGTCCAGTTGTGATAGACACGGTTCGCCACTGATATATACATATATATATATATATTATACATCATAAAATATTTTGTTGTAACTGTAAGGGAATACCCTAACCCTAACCCTAACCCTTTTGTATCCTGATTTTGTAATCCATTTAAATGTAAACGCACGCACGCACACACACACACTCACCAACCTACTTAACAAACGTAACAAACAGTGTAATGCTGTATTAGGAGTAGCAGAGGAAAGGTCCAATTCTGCTGAGTTGTTTTTATCAGCTTTCTGAATGAATGGAATATCTCCATGTACAGTAGCAGGGTTACTGTACAATGCATACTGTTAGACTAAAGAAAATATCTGCGTACAGTAGAACAGAGAAACTGTTTCTGTGGCCAAGGTGGAAATGATTATGGAACAGGAAGCAGCTATTCCAATTTGAAATGGATAGTCCTGTCCTTGTAAAGTACATGGAAAATATCGCTCCCGCACTTAACTGCTTACCGCCGCTCACATAGTTCAGCATGAGCAAAATAAACACACGCAAATCCACGTGTACACATATAAACGTGGTATGCTGGAGATGTAGCGTTGGAGAGCTGTGCAGAAAAAAGAGAAATGTGGAGAGGATGGGTGGGGGTGGTGGATGAGAAATGAGATATGAAAAGGTGGGTGGTATTTGGGTTGAAATGGAAATATGTCTCTCTTGTTTTCTTCTCCTGTCCTGTGTATCTCTCCATCTCCCGCCCTTTGGATCAGTATTTGGGGGCCTTCCCAGAGCGCGCTCCAAATGGAACCTCTCCGGTGCCCCCATCGGCGCTGGAGGAACGGTTCTCCATGCCTTCACTACCTCCAGGTCAATGGGTTTGTTCTGGCAGCAGTGAATGGGCATTATTACAGTTTCATTACAGCAGGAACTGGCTGCAGTGAAAGCAGTTTTTAACATCCAGAAGAGCCCCTGCAACTACTCTGAAAGCCAGAGGGAAGAGAAGGAGAAACAGAAGAGAAGGTGAAATGAATCCTGATATGAAGTGAGATGGACGTCTTTCAGATATGACCTTTGGAGAGACCAGCGGTGGAATAAACTCTCGATTTTTCCTCCACAGGGCTGAGGGCAATGTGAATTAATAAAAAATGTCCTGGTGCTAACTTATAACTAACCCTATGGGGCCTACATGTTACACTTTCTGACCCCAAATGTATGCCATGAAAAGGCAGCAAGGGTTAAACATCAGCCTGGCTGCTTCACAGAACCTGATCTACCTAAATAAATAAATATGAACGGTTAAAACAGAATGGCTTGGGGAGAAATGGATTGCATGCAACAATATTACGTAATCAGAATACAAAAAATGGTAACTGTACCCTTACAGTTAAAAAAAGAAGAAGGTGTAATCAGTTACATTTCTACATATTGAGGATTACTAGCAGGATAACAATGATGGAAAAAAACTAAACAGAGCATTTGTTTGTTGTAAAAGGAGCAGATTACATTACTTGTACTGTATATGTTGACACCCAGATCAGGTTTCTGATTACATTCTTTTAAAGGAAACTAATTGTAACAGACCTATCCCTAAACCAACCTTGACAACAGATTCTAAATGAGAGATGATCTTTCGACAGGAATCCCCACGTTGCAGGCCAGAGGAGTTCTGTGATCACAAACTTTCTTTTGAAAAAGGTCTCAACTGCACATCTGCATCATTTAACTGCATCTTTCGTGGTTGAGCCACTTTCACTTTCAAAAATATACCTTATAATATAAATATAAGACCAAGACTTAAAGACCTTTACGAAAATACAAATAAGCTGCTTCTTAGGTAGTCCCCGCAGGTATCTCAGGAGTACATCACGATGACACACACAGACTCACAAGGTGAAACATGTTTCCTTTAGTTTTCGGCTCTCTTCAGTCCCTGCATGTGAAACTTAGCCAGTATGGCTTGCTACACAGCTTAGTTCAAACTTTGCACGTCAATGTTCACCAAAGTTGAACAAAGGGTCTGTGTTGATTACTCTCCCCATTTGAATCCTCTTGATTAAGGTCATTACATTCAAATCATTTATATTAGTTTTCAATGCCTGAAAAACTGGTCCGATGTGACTCATTCAATTGCAATGTGTGTGTGTGTGTCTCAAATTCTGTGAGATTTATGCCATTGATGATCTGCATTGTAAGTGTATTGACATTTAGGAAAAGCATGTATTCAATATTCTTAATAAGTGGCTATTTGTACATTTTTGGATTGAATGTTTTGTCCTTTGCTTGAAAACAAAACCATAAAGGAGTCAATGCAACAACTGAAAGGAAATGATACCCTAGTTGAATAAACACAAGGTCAAGACTGATGTGAAAAATAAATTACATTTTGTACTGACATTTATTAGATGAACACAAACTGTATACAGATCTCGAAATCCATTGGTAATATTTACCAATATTTATTTCATTCTTAAATGTCTTCTCATACCCTGGACAACAACTTCATCACTTTTGCTATTTTTCACACTTTAATGAAAGTTCTGAACAAAGCATCTTCATGAAAAATAAGTTTAGCAATTTAATGAACTACATATTAAATATAAAGAATATTATTGCCACTCAAAATATATCCATTATATCCATAGTCTGAATGTTGCTATGAAGGAGCTTATTTCTTTTTAATTCAAAGAGGTAATTCTAACACATGTCATTTATATACATCATATACTTTATATATTTAAACATAAATAAAGTGCTTGATTTGGATATTACCACGTTGTCAGTTTGATTAGGTAAAAGCACTTTTTTACTCTTCTAGTATTGAATCTGACCGTGACCATAACCTTTGTTATTCTTGCTTACAAACATAAATAACAATAATAGTAAATAGCTCAATTAGTGATCAGGACTGAATATTGAATATCAAACTTACATTCAGAAGTTTGCATATATAAGTCAAACATTTTAATTTGAATATATTTTAGCTCAGGGATACAATTTCGGGCCTGAAAAATCTCATGGAACTTCTTCAATATTGCTTCCTGTGCAAAATGTATGTCTTTCATATAATAGTCCAACTGTGGCTGTGTATTAAAATGTCAGTGTATACGTCCTGAAGAATCGCATCAATCGCAGCATTTTAGACCTTTAAATGTGTTGCGTAATACCGAAGATGAGTTGCACAAATGTGAACCTATATTTGAACTTAGAAAAATATTGCTCCCACATTTGAAACAAATGGAAAACAAGATATCCTAAAATTGTGCAATTGTAACTTATTTCAGTAAAGTATGCATAAATACCCAAAAAGTGTCAAGGAATTTCTTCAGTATTGCTTTGTGTTCAGAAAGTATATCTTTCATACTGTATCATTGTCCTAATGTGGCTGTATATTGAAAAGTCAAAAAATAAAAACATTTAAGCACCTGCCCTAACAAACACGTATCAATAATAGACGAGAAGACCGTTACATGTGTTGTGTAATCTCAATGATGAGTTGCAAAAAAATCAACGAATAATGAGAATATTTAAAGTTGGAAATGAAAATAACATCCTGTCTTTTTTTAGTCCTCCAATCAGTTTATGTCAGTCGTCCTCCCCTCTTGTCTGCCTCCCTGCCTCCCTGCCTCTCTCCTTCCTTTCCTCTCTCAGCCATGTCCTCGGATGGCTTTTGGCCTACTTTCGACTGCAGAGAGCTCCAGTGTGTTTGAGCCAAATCTCAGCATGGATTTACAGCCCGAGCGAGCGAGAGATGAAGGGATAGAGGGAGTGATAGACAGCGAATGAGTGCAAAAATCATGTCGAATGGGATGGATTCAGCTTTGTGCTGCCGCTGTACGCCTAGAGGACATCGTTTCGTATCAGAATCAGATGTTGTAATGAACCTAATTGTCACATAATCATTAGAAACACATTGGATGAGAAGCTGTCGGTATTTGATCAATCTTCTTTGTAAAAACCTTAAGAAATTGAGCTCCCAAATTTGGAACTCATGGAAATTAAGACATCTTCAAATTCTGTGATTGCAACTAATTTCGGTAAAATATGCATTAACATATCATGTCGTTTTCTTAGGCTGTAAATAACTATTGTGCTGATTATTTACTGCAGTGATCAATGGCAACCACACACTGAGTCAGCTCAGGAGATAAGAGGAAGTCATGTTGAGGTGAGAGGGTTTGAAAATCTAAATGTCAGCTTAGAATACGAGTTCAAATCATAACATAATAACTACACTGATTTCTGTAGTAATAATGAGAATCCTTTCCCCTGTTTGTAACTGAGAATGTCATTTAAATGACATATATAAAAATGATGACATATAATGAATATATTAATAAACCATTGATACACTTACCTGTTAATTATGAGCAAATATTAACAAAAGTTATTTGTGATGTAAATTGAATCTGGAGCTCCATGTTATCATTTTACCAAAATGTTATTTTTGGTTAATAAATGGGCAAAACACAGCACTTAAAAGGCATCAGTATCTGTTACTTGTAAAATAAAGACATTCATTTAGAAAATTAAAAAAATTCCCCGAAACACACATTTGTTATTTGCAGTTTAAAATGTAGGTTTTTACATGTCTGGCATCTAAATTGCACAGTGATAATAATCAAATGTCTAAGAAAAACATCAACCATTTAAGAATTTGTATGTGACTAAAATGACAAAATAACCTTGTTACCACAAATAAACAAATAACATTTTATTTTATTTTCCTTTTACAAAAAAAACATGAATATCTTAAATCTATCCGTAGCTTACCAAGGACTTCAACATACATTACTAATTTGCCTGAATCCAATAAGACTTTTACACACAAATACCTCTGAGATTTACTTGGGAAGAGTATTGCATACAATTCCCATCTAAACAATGGGGTCCATTTATATGTAGTTTTCTTCCCCATCATCTGCTGCACATATATTTAGCCAAATATATATTAGTATTTTGTGTGAAGAACAGCTTTGTAGTAATATAAAAATTAAACATAAAATAGATCAATGTTTTGCTATAAAGGTTTTCTTTCTTTAATAATGATTTTACATAATATGTGGAAAAATCTGAATAAAAGTAACAGCTTTCAAATTGACATTAGCTCAAATTGCCTTTAACACAAAACAACTCTGTTGTGCTCGGAGGAAAATCTAATGTTGCAGTTTCTAACCGTACTTTCATGTCAGCCCTGCAGTAGCCAATGTGCCGGTTCCAATTGTTCACACCAATGAAAAACCAAAATCTGGCTATAACCAGTCCAGGCAAGAAACGTTTTGGGTGTTGAAAGTTATTCCTGGAAATGTGGTGAATCACTGAGGTATAGCAGCAGGCTTATAAGGACACCAACAAAGTTGAACAACTGGAATGAAAGCCATCGGTTAATAGTCTGTAGGATCTTCAAACATGTGAGGGTCATATTTTCTTCTATCTCTTAGTATGATGAGGGTCTTACTTTAAGTGATAACATGTAACTCAGACAACTCTAATGAATATATTAGTGTGATATTCAACAAAAACATAATGTAGCATGTTATAGGCTAGAAGGTTAAACATAAGCTACCTACTGTGTATGCTAATATGTTAGCATGAGGCAGTGTCTCGGAGTATAGTGGACAATATAATTTTGGCTTGTAATACACTATCAACATATTGTGTCAAGTGAGGCCTACTTTCACATGTATGCTATGTGCTTAAAAGTTAGCATGGAGCTAATTTTCAATTAGCATAGAGGAGGCTAAAGTGCTACTATCTACATCATTTAGTACAGAGTATGCTTAAGTGTTAGCAGTACATTCACCAAAATGCTAAAGTATTAGCATGGGGCATACTATTATTACCTTATGCTGAGGAGCTAGCATGGAGTCAGCTATTTGGGTACACAGCATTAATTCATTAGCATAAACCTTGACTCAATTAGCATAGTGAATGGATGGCAAGTACTAATATACTAACATGCTAGGAATGATAACATTTTAGAATGGTGCATTTCTAGGAAAAATACAAAAGGAGGATATTTTTACTAAATGTTTTATTAGCATCAAATATACAGTATTTTGTAATGCAAGACGTTGTACAACTTAGTATCTCAGTATGCATGTGTATGGGCAGTTGAAGATCGCTTCAGTCAGGTTTTCATGTACAGTAGCAACATGTCCTGACCTGGTGTCAAAGGCTGTAAGAGAAAGAAAGACAAAACTGTTTAGCAGCTGTTTCAGAAAGTGCAGCAAATACAGTATGTACAGAACATTAGCAAGCCACTTCAGTGGTACTATTGATTTTTGCATTTACTATCTGGTTGAGGAAATGAGTAAACACATGAAAAGCGATTAAATCTAATGGTGGGTTTTGTTGACATTTATGAATATCTGCATACTTCAAATAAAACCAATAATAGTATTACATGTTAAATATTTACTGTAGGTATAATTACTTTGACAGACATTAATATAATGTACTACTGTGGTATTGTAACACATTTACTGTACACAAATGCATGCGCCACATTTCAGTGCTCATGGAGTAATTACTGTAAGCATACTGACTACTGCTTGTCAACTATTTAGTTTTTTCGGTCCATTAACTGTCCGATGTCTTTATGGTCAGGATCTTGCAATATGTCTGGGCAGCTCTGCGGGGAAAAAAGGAAAGAAATCATGCCAAAGAATCGTGTTGTTGAAGGTCTTAAGTAATAAAAGAACTCCAAAGACAAAATATGTAACATGTCAGATGACAAGTCTGTTTAGAAGAGTCTGACAACTCATTGAGAGCTTCTAATAATAAGCATGACAGTTGAAAGAGTTGACAATCATGTGAA